>NC_088244.1:33195738-33530738 GCF_036934945.1 Oncorhynchus masou masou
AGTCAGTGTAACAGCCAGTGTAACAGTCAGTGTAACAGTCAGTGTAACAGTCAGTGTAACAGCCAGTGTAACAGTCAGTGTAACAGTCAGTGTAACAGTCAGTGTAACAGTTAGTGCAACAGTTAAAATGAATCACGATACCGGTTCAAAGGCAGTTGTAAATGAAGAGCAAGTTTCAACCTTAGACATTTTTTTGTGTCAGGATCAAAAAGTTGACTGGCCTCGTGGAGCTGCTATTAATACCTTACCCCAATGTACGGAGAGACACATGTCCAGTTGCCTGTAAGAAAGAAGAGAGAGAGAGAGAGAGAGAGAGAGAGAGAGAGAGAGAGAGAGAGAGAGAGAGAGAGAGAGAGAGAGGGAGAGAGAGAGAGTGATATTTATAAGAGATTTCTCACCAGCTGTTTGGAGTGCTGCAATGATGTACTATAAGTGTTTTGTTGTGCTTCTAATGTGTTGCCTTGACAACCCAGTGGGGATGTCACATTGGAAGCATGGGGATATCCACACCCCTTTTTGTGAGAAATCTCTTGTTTGGAGTGCTGCAATGATGTACTATAAGTGTTTTGTTGTGCTTCTAATGTGTTGCCTTGACAACCCAGTGGGGATGTCACAGTGGAGGCACGGGGATATCCGCACCCCTTTTTTTGTGAAAAATCTCTCGTGAGAGGGAATTTCAAGCAAATACACAGAGAAAAATCTGGAGAAAAAAAAACACGGTTCAGTTGCGTGATCTCAAGACGACGTTGGAAAGAACAGAACAGGGCGTTTTCAGTTCCATGTGGATGGGCTGACTCTCAGTCAGAGTATAGATCAAGTGTTACACATGCTCTCCTTCCTGTTCTCTGTTGGTCTGTTCCTAGCATATTGAACATGACCTTCTGGATGAAATGGGAGCACTCCTAGAAAACAACCTTGACCTAAATCCAACTGCATTACCTGCTCTTTTGCTGTTTTACCTTCACATTATCTGTACAGTACCAACATTGGATTCCCTTCCTGTTCTGAGAGCTTACGAAGTATGACACTTATTCTGTAACAATCACTGTACTGAAATCGAGTTCTAAGCAGAGCTGCAAAATGTCATTAAATGTGCGCTTATACCTGTGTAGTAACACTGTAAATTACTACAGCAATTAGGCCTACATAGGACTTGCTGTGCATTTACGGTAATGGAGTTGAGCTGTGTTTGTTATTTACACATGTGGAATAAGGAACAGTCACTGTATTCTAACATGTTAGTGCAATGTTGTTACTAGTGTTACCACACAGGTTTAAGTGTTACCGGACAGGTTTTTGAAATCCATGTCAAACACCTCAGCTTGTTTGAGGATACATTCTTGTCCCTTGCAGTTTAGTGGGATAATAGATAACATATTGCCTGGTGGAATGATCAGCCATGATAATAACTGACTAGGAGTACACAGCTCTTTTATCTGTCCCTGAAGTATTTCTTTACCTCGCTCGTCTCTCAGAATGAACCGATTAAGCCAATGAGGGTGTGTTCATAAGTGTAAGGGTCAATGGCAAATCACTCGCAAATCACTGTGCCATTAAAAAACGACAGAATTTTGTCATCAAAAACATTGATTGTTGGACAGTGATATGGTCTGGTTGGAACAGTAAACCCTTGTCATATACAGAGGGTTTCACTTCCATCCGTCTGCAAGCTCATCATGTGGGTCTAAAAAGGGAGTGAGAGAGACGGAACGGGAGCACTAGCAGGATTAGGGCTGTGAACCGGCACGTTGCCCCCGACAGCTGTGAATCGCCCCACAGACGATCAGCATTTTTCCCAACAGCTCCACGACTGGACCCCCTTCCCCCTCGGCAGAGACTATACTATACTGCTTAAAATAAGGGTGCTTAGTAGTTCTATGGCTAACGTTCTTGAGAGCCTTATGAAGCCACCCATTGAACCCATGTTGGTTCAAAAGAGCATTAAAACAATTTCTTCTGGTAGTGTAGTTCTAAATATGAATGAGCCTTGAGGGGACAGTCCTCAGTACTTAGTGCCACCCAGCTAAATGTGGCCCCTCAGTCCCAATCTTACTTAGCTGGGTGATTCAGATAAACCAACAGTCACTATTTCCAGCCAGGCGAGTAGCTTTATCAAATGTCTAATTTCAGTCAGGTGGCTGCTTCTGACTTGCAGCGTAACCACATTCCAACGGTGTGGGTCTCCTTTGGTGTGACTCAGAAACAGAAATAGGAAATGTTACCATAGTTCCCACACCTTGGGAGAGAACCTCACGCTGATCACATAACACAATTCAACTAATAGAAAACATATGCAGCCCAGACTTTGTGATACCACTCATGTTAAAAGAGGATGATACATGGAGATGGCTATTATGATCATCAGGGCCTAGAATCACAGCTTTCTCTACAACCTTGATCTGTAATGGTTCCGTTTTGAAATATTGTAAGCAATCTGCATTCCTAGCTGCCACAAATAATCATCAAATGCCTTTGTACCTCAAGAAACGGGTCTCGGTAAATAACCACTATTGTCACTTGATTCCACGGCCTATCAGGAATAGGTCACAGCCCAGAGAGATATAAGATACTATTGGATCATAAGGACCTTTGATGTTACTCTGTGTCCACTGTTCAGCCAGTTAATAATATATCTGGTTATCATCGACCTGTCTTGCTCCCTCTCTCTCTCTGTTTCTCAGTACGACCCAGGTAGAAACGGTTTAGGTCAGACAGGCACGCAAACATGTCTTTATCAGACTAAACCCCTCATTCGGAACGATTGAATGCAAATGGTGGCAGCGCGCCATGGTGAGAATGAAACAATCAGAACACCCAGGTCGGGAAAATTTCTACGGAATCTTCTAGGATGCTGTAACATGCAGATGAATCGGTTCTGAGTGTAGCCCACTGAAGTTATACACTAGTTTTCTCTTCTGTCTGTCTTTTTGTGAATCAAGAGCTCCACCTCTCCTAAAGTTGTCACGAGTCGAGGAACTACCTCCTTTCAATGTTCACTCAATTAGTTGCAGAGCGAGCGTAGTGAGGGACAGCGAGCGGCGAGGACGCCGAGGGAAGAAGCTGACTGAGCATTTAGGAGATATATACGAGTTTTAGTTTCAAGGTATGCAGTTTAGATAAATAGGTACAACAACCACTCCACAAGCTCTAAGGATCTGAAAACATTAGAGCAACTCAGGTGTTGATTAAAACAAAACACATTTTTAGTGGATTAATTTAGAAATAGAATGGGTTCCAGAAGATACCGTTCGGGGAAGCCGGGAGAAGTGAACTACTCATTCTGCTGCATTGGGGTTTGTCTGATAATTATCCTACAGTTGTGTGCTGCGTTCAACTTGGACGTGGAAAACCCCACGGTCTACAGCGGACCTAATGGGAGCTACTTTGGATATTCCGTGGAATTTTACTTGACCAATTCTTCAAGGTACGTTTTTTCTTTCTAACTTGGAAGTCATTTGGCAAGTTACTGCAAACATGGCGGGACAAATTAAGCATTTGTTGGTACATTTCATTATAGGCTCCAAGTGGCAAATATGATCCAAGGAGTTTAGTGTTTATTCTCGGGTTCACGCAAATAGCCTATCAACAAAATATTTTACAATAGCCTACATTTCATAAATCCAATTAATATATATTGTAATTGCACATTGAATTAGATGTTCTCTTTGATTTTGGTTAGAAATCCATCCTTTCTTCACGCGCACTGAAGAAAGGTCCTTATCTAATGACTT
Organism: Oncorhynchus masou masou; assembly: GCF_036934945.1. NCBI lineage: Eukaryota > Metazoa > Chordata > Actinopteri > Salmoniformes > Salmonidae > Oncorhynchus > Oncorhynchus masou. The sequence goes on from NC_088244.1 coordinate 33,199,470, forward strand.
GACCAGTGAGTGACCACCCTATATTAGAATTCGGAATGGCCCGTGCCTCTGTATAAAGCGCAAACTTTCCTATTAGAAAAAGTGTTTTAGTCAGTGTGTTGGCCACATTATTTCCTTTATATGTCAGTGGCAATTAACTACAGCTTCAATTCTAACTAAATGGCCTCAAAAAACAACAATTTTACTAAGATGTACACTTGTTATCATACCTCATTAAGACTTCAGCGCGCACACCCATCAGTTTTAATAGAAAACCGTCAGGGCATCTTCCATTTTAGTTCGTCTCAGCCGTCGAGATTTCAAGATCATTCTGTTGTGTGGGTCTACCTGTGTCAACCCCTTTAAACCAGTCGGCGTCTGTGAGGTATCCAGTGTGTGTGTTTTGTCTAAGGTAAAACTGAACAATTTGGGTTTAACAGGCCGATTTTCTTTATATCCTAATTTACACAAATCACACCTAAAAAAAAAGTGTGTTCTGCAAGCCGGTGAGCCTGAAGCCTTTAGTTGGAAAGCTGGTCTCTATAATTTAGGTAACATTAGTAATCTGTGATAATTCTATGGGTACTCTATTAGAATACTATAGAATATATAAACATATAGGATCAAAAGTGAACATCAAGCTGAGATTAAACTCAATAAAGATGACATTTGTGCCATATTTGGGAAAACCTTTTCATATAATAGTCTTTAAATTGTAATCTCATTGTCCTAAAATTGGATTTCATTCTGACCTCTAATCTCTCATTGGCTCTAAATGTCAAACAAAGAGCCAATTAGAAGCAGCTTTACCCCAACTCTGTTCTTTTGATGTGATCACCAGCCACCTCTTCCTCCATACCAGACTTATTGGTCTTACTCTGAAATGCTCCTGTGCAATGTAGTGTTATGCCGCTTGGCATTATGGGAATGTGATCTCTGTGTCTGTGTCACAAACATGCTGTGACTATTATCTCAGTGTCCTGGCATGCAGTGGCTCCATCACATCAGTCCCGTCTATACTGCTGCGGAGATCACTCATTAAGAAGGGCTTAGAGCTTAGTCCAGACTTATTACGGGGTAAACAGACTACTGGAGCAGCACAGTTGATATGTGGTCAGGTAAATGGACTGATAGATAGTCTGAAGACAGACATAGTTGATGATGGAAGGTTTCCGGACGGTCACAATGACATCCAGCAAATGACAACATCTGGTCTTTGTATCAATAACCATAGCAACAACAGCTCTTATATCAGTAGGAATGCAGCATGAGGGAAGTAAATGACATGCTGGCGGATTCACAGCTGTGTCGCTGCCATCCTGGGGCTATGTGTGTCAGAATAAGATTGCTTTGACTGAGTCGACCACCACTCATCAGTATGCAGTGTCAGCGACTCAGCCTGGACCTAGCTGTCTGCCCTGTAATTGTAATAATCATTATCCAAAGTGAAGCTAGCGGCTAGCCGGGCCACTGCGGCCAGACGCAATCAGACATCCTGGCTGGCTGTGTTTTTTTACTGTCTCGCCAGCCAGCCAGGGGTTTAGGAGAGGGGCTTTGTGCCGAGTGGGCCGCCAGTGGCTCCAGTTTCTCCTCCCCACTTCACTAGTTCCTTCGACTACAGTTCAGACACAGACAGGGTGGGATTCTCCTCCTCACTCACTCCTTTAAGGGGCTGCTGCCATTGGTCTATATTTTTCTACCAGGCAGGGGCTCTACGTCTAGGAACACTATGATTTAGGACGCGAGGCTGGCAGTCTGTGTCAAGAGTGTATTAAATCCCCTATACCTCCCTCTTTGCCCCCTTCCTCTGGTCTGATGTAATTCTGCAGGGTCTTTTCTTTCATTTACCCCACCCCCAGCCCCCGTCCCGTGAATGGAGTCACAGCAGCAGCTAGAGCAGCAGTCATTTCTCTGGTCCATGACTTCATCTGAACTTTTAACAGGGGAGACGTCATGGCTAGGGGGAGGAGAGCTAAGACAATGGGTTGGTGAAGAACATGTCTGCATGAGGGGGATACTAAATTTAGCATATATCTACCCACTGTCTTATACTCTCACTAATGCTACTGTTCAGATGCTTGCCAAACCAGACACGGGATGAGAGCAAAGTTTAAACCTGGTCTCAAAAATCTATCTAAATCATTGAATTTTTTCTCACATTTCACACGTCAGAAACATAATCCAGAAGGAAACAGAAACCTACGTTTCCAGTTGTCACTCGTTTTCTTCTTCTCCGTGAAGTTTGATTGGTTATCAGACTGTCGCCCATGTTGTGGCTAGTACAGGAGTAGCTGGAATCCATGGGTGAGGTCAGTCTCTGTCTGGGATGGGGGAGGATGTTCTCTGTGCCTGATGCAAGATGCACACAGCACCTCTGACCTGTACCTGTAGGATAAACTCTTCTCTGGAAAACATAAAGCACGTGCCAAAGACTCCTCTCACGGCCAGCTGTTTGAAGACTCCTTTCTCTATCGTCTCTCTCTCTCTCTCGGTTTTATTTAGGAGCCTCAACAGTAGCATAGGCGTACGGAAACACACAAAAGTGAGAAAGGGCGAGACAGAGCGTACTCATACATTCATCTCCCACCCTACTACACACAGACAGACTTTCTCTGTCACTGATAGCGTGGCTCCATGAGTGTATGTGTGTCTGATTCCTGTCATGCCCCCTGGCCTGGTCTAATAGAATGAAATAAGCTAGCGGACAGAGAGGACACTAGCCCTGCACTGAGACCACCGTGGTAGACTGCCTGAGAATAGGGTTCATGAACTGTGTGTGAGGGCCCCTGTCAGTTAGACACCGGCGAGACTTTATTTATGGTCCCCTGTATGTAGAGTCTACAGAGAGAAGTAGCAGCACAGTATGGGGCCTTGTCAGGACAGGTCTCCTCCTCAACCTGACTTGGCTCTATGAATCTCAGCGAGGCCACAGCAGATCCACCGGGCTGAGAAGGAAAACTGCTTAATTCCTCTCCGTCCATCCAGCAGCAGCAGAAGCACATTCCTCCTTCCCTGTTTCTGGAGCCAGACAGGGATTCAGGGTGTGGACTGTTAACATGGCTGAGGTCAGAGGTCAGACTATAGATGACAGGCCTGGCTGTCCGGGAGTGTCTCTGTCTGGACTGATCGATGTCTGCTTCTGGACCACATTTTTATGTTATTTACTCCAATAACAGCAGGTAGTCCTGTCCGTCGAGAAAGGGCGATATGTCAAGAGACAATTTTAACTTTGATGAAGTGAGATAATGTGAACCCTAGGAAGAGTAGCATCTGCAAAAAGCTAATGGTGACCCAAAGAAATAAATCCTCTGGGAATCACAAATGTTGTGGGCTGAGCAGAATGGGGTCTGTCTGTCTCTGTCTTTCTTGTGGGTCTGGTGTAGTGTATGTACAGATTGCATTGGAAGGCAGTCATAAGGAGATATTTAGTCATGGATACCACGTGTTTGAGATGGGCTTGGTGGTGTTCTCCATTAGATCATGGATGGTTTAACTGTGTCGTACCCAGATCGAGGTCAGGTCATCGTTCATGTTGGTCACTTTCCTGGAGTTTGCCCTCTTAAATAAGGTTTGTGCTAAACCAATATTAATACTGGACCAGGGGCCGTGTTAGCTGCTAAAACAGAAATATTTTCTGTGTCTGCACTGTCTCCCTCACCATATGATCAAGCAGATTTCTGGTATTGTTTTCATTTTTGCTATTTTCTTTTGTGAGTTGCTGTTTATAAATCACAGTTTGTGTGAGGGGTGGACGTTGTTTAAATTGGGCCTGTATATTTGGGTTGCCAAGGTATTCTTCACTCAGGTTCTCTGCTCTGCGATTAGCTGCTTTTCATGGCCCTCTGTGTTGGACAATGGGGCTCTTTGTGTGAATGTTTGCTGTTTTCCATCTGAGAAACTTTCCATGTGACTCCCATGTTATTTATTTATTTATTCCCTTTTTAAAAGGCCTATTTGAGTCTTTCTCTGTTCTCGCTTCGGGCCTGTGAGGTTGGTCTGGTCATTCTGTATTATAATAATAATCATAATTTGGGGGTGCTTATATTTGTCCTGTTACACACAAGTGTGTAATAAAAATGTGTGTTTTTGCATATCCCAACTCTGCCAGGGAATGCCTTGCTCAAGGGCACAGTGACATTGATATATTTTTCACTTTGTCAACCCTGGTATTCAAAGCAGCAAGCTTTCGGTTTTCTGGCCCAACGCTCTAACCTCAAGGCTACCTGCTGCCCTCGTGTGTTGTTTTAAAGGTTAATGGGGACATGCTTAGCCTGCTGACCGGGGCCCTGAAACACCCCAGGAATCTTTCACTGACAGCAGTCCTGGTTTCTTTTGCCCTATTAGGGTCAAAAAGGGACTCCATTCATTGTACAGACTTGTAATGGCACTCTCCTTTTGGGGGAAATGGATCTAGCCAGACCAAACATTGGAATCAAAATAGAGTTATTGCCATCATTCCAGTTCAGATTCAAATCTTGAATGACAATTTTTGTATTTATTAGGATTCCCATTACTCTTCCTGGGGTCCACACAGGAATAAAACAATTACATCAAAACAACAGTCTACATCAAAAACAAAATTACATTATTACTCTATTACAACTTTAATATAATATTTACAATATTAAAATGATACAATGCTTGTGTGTTTGTAGAGCGTGTGTGTGTGTGTGTGTGTGTGTGTGTGTGTGTGTGCGAAATGGAATTGACCACAATGCTGCTACTCTCACGGTTAATGTTTGCACAAGGAAGACAACAGAGACAGTTTGTGTCCAGACAGCTGTGGTGAATGAGAGGGGATCAGAGGGATGGCTGTGTGACTCTCCTTCCGTCAGCCCCAGTGTCTTTCCCTTTAGAGGTATAAAGAACTGGACCCCCCCTTGGTGGTCACTGTGGAGAGGTGTGAATGACCTGGTGTTAAAAACATCCCTCATTGTGTTTTTGGGGTCTGTGACTAGTTTTTTCTTCCGGGCTGGGGGTGGGTTGCAATTTGGCATCAGGAAAATATAGTCTCTCTAACCTCAGCTCCATGTTTGAAATGACCAACTTGCCACTTGTGAAACCATTGCTGCAGTGAAATGACATTGCTGGTGGTTTTGCTGAATGAGCCACAGTGCTTAGAAAGAGCTACATCTCTAAGATCCTCACTAGCATGGAACACCTACATAATATAAGGATGATTTATTTATTAATTGAGATTTTTTTACACCTTTATATAACTAGGCAAGTCAGTTAAGAACAAATTCTTATTTTCAATGACAATGGCCTAGGAACAGGGGCAGAATGACAGATTTTTACCTTGTCAGCTCGGGAATTCGATCTTGCAACCTTTCAGTTACTAGTCCAACGCTCTAACCACTAGGCCACCTGCCGCCCCATTAACATTGAGCCCATAATCACAAATCAGCCCATAATCACAAATCAATCAAGTCTAAAGCAATCCAAACCACAGATGTGTTTGTTTTACAATGGAACTGAGGGTATCTGAATCCCTGTTCATCGTTAACTACCCTGTATCAGAGCCATGGAATTACATGAAGACAAATGGGAAAATCCACCCATATTTCAAACATCAGTGTCACTGTATGTTAGAGTACAGAGGACTGGCAGACTGCACTGACTAAGTCACTCTGGATAAGAGCATCTACTAAATTACCAAAATATAAGTGTAAAATGTATTCACCAGTGCTGCTTTCTCCCTGTCACGAATACTAAATAGCAGTGTAGTGTAGTTAGCTTTCTGCACCTGGAACATCAGGCTGCTGAATAGCCACCACTAGTCAGCGACCGACTCCACCCTGGCCCCTGCTGCTCCCCTGGACATTCCCCACCCTCAATGATCACTTACCTTACCTGCTGCTCCCCCTATTGACATTCTCACCCCCCCCCCCACGGCATTCATCACTGGTGCAGTTGTTAATATGTTTATTATTACTTTTTAAAATAAACATTTGTATTGTTTTTATTTCATTTGGTCCCCACACCACCTCAATGGTCATGCTTCTCCCCTTATGGTCATCCCCCACCCCCTAAACAGTCTTTACTCTGCCTCCACCCCAATTGACATTTATTTATTCATCTCTGCTACTGTTGTTATTATGTATATAGAGCTATTTCTATTGTTGTTTTTATTACCATTTTCATTATTTTATTTCACTTAGACCTGCAGGTTGGAGCTCGAAGCCTAAGATTTTCACTGTACCCTGCAATCACACCTGCAACCCTGTACATGTGACTATTAAACACTGTACCCTGCAGTCACACCTGCAACCCTGTACATGTGACTGTTAAACACGGAATCTGAATCTGCTGTACTGAACTAACATCCTTTGGGAGGAAATGTTTTTGCAGTGACATTAAGATCCGGTTCTGGAGAGGGGGTAATGTTTATCAGATCAACATTGGTGGGTGGGTAGTTCTTGTTGTAACGGCTGCTGTTGAAGTACAGTACTCAAAATGGGAGTGTGAGACAAACAAGGTTTTAACCTGGTCGCTGGGCACTTTGGTTTTGGAAATTTGGGGTAAATTTATAGAAAGGAAACCATAATGAGATTGGAACTCTTCTATACCTTCAAAATAAGAATTTTCAGAACAGGTTCCTACCTCATTTACAGTAATTAGGTTCTGACTGTAGCAGCTGACTGGCTATATTAGTACCATTTGGGATGCAGCCTATGAATGAGTGTCCTGTACAGTGTTCTCTCTTTCAGCATTAGCCATCCCAGCAAGACACTGCTACTCTCATCATCTCCCTCTGTGTCTGGCCCAGAGGAGTAAGAATGTCCTGGACAGCAGTGTGTGTGTGTGTGTGTGTGTGTGTGTGTGTGTGTGTGTGTGTGTGTGTGTGTGTGTGTGTGTGTGTGTGTGTGTGTGTGTGTGTGTGTGTGTAACTGAATGGGTGACCAGACAGAATAGCAGTTGGGAGACAGTCCGTCTCCTGGTCTGGCCTTGACTTGGACCAAACCGAAGAACGTGTGTCAGACTGAAGGCCGTGTGTCATGGCTCTACATGGTCCAAAATAAGTCGTTATTATAGTACAGCACATTTAACTGGTATTCCCCTCCACAGTGACACGGTGAGTCATAAATAGCTCCAGTAACTTGGTCTAGTGATAATGTGACAATGTCATATTTGGTGTTCTTGTGACGATCCCATTTGACAGTTTGTTGGCAGTGCTGACTGAAGACCCTCCTCTTGTACAGTAATGCATTATCTTAAGTGTATTTGTGTCAGTCCGCCAACGCTGTGCGACAGCCGGTTCCTCAAAGTGGAAGAGGAAAACGGCTGTAACGGTTTACTCGTTGTGTTTGGGCACAGGCCAGATCTCAATATCTGCTGAGAGAGAGAGATCCACCCACCCACAGATTCAGTTTGAGTCACTGTACTTGAGTTAGTTCGGTTTCCCCTTGTTGTGAGGAGATTATTTTGAAGAGTTAGTTGAGTGACTGCATGTTTGTGATTTTGTTCAGATAGTTCCACGCCAAGCTGAGGTTTGGACCAATGCTTTTGAAGGCTGTTCTACTTATTATTTGTAACTGTTTGTGGAGCAGAGGGCCTCAACCAACCCACTATCACAGATTATTGTGAAATAGACACGAAATACTTATTGGAAATTTAGCATAGTAACTGCACAAAAAAAGTTTGTGTCCAGTACACAATTTTGTATACCGTGCATTTCAATTACAGATAGAGAGTGGGTTACTTAGAGAGTTTACCCAAATTACAAAATGACATATTGGTTTCCTTACCCTGCAAGCTGTCTATGGACAAGGTATGACAGCAATCCATGCTTGGGTATAGTTTCCCTGGCACTGTTTCCACATGCTAACAGTGCATCCTGAGCAAACTCTTCTGTTTGGCACTTTTCTTTATTTCCTTCTTTCCAGTTTTTAAAAACCTTTATTTAAGGCAAGTCAGTTAAGAACAAATTCTTATTTACAATGACGGCCTACACCGGCCAAACCTGGACGAAACTGGGCCAATTGTGCGCCGCACTATGGGACGCCCCAATCACGGGTGGTTGTGATACAGCCTGGACTCTAACCAGGGTGTCTGTAGTGACACCTCAGGCACTGAGATGCAGTGCCTTAGACTGCTGCACTACTCAGGAGCCCAGGGCAGTTTTCATGACTGTATTCCAGGGGATTCCTGCCTTCTTAATTTAATGGCTCCAGTCCTCCTGCCCTTTTTCCCAATCTTTACATCATTTGTAGGCCTACCAGCCCCCTGGGCATCTGTCTGTGCCATACCATTCCTATGGCATCCAGTGTTAACGACTGCAGATGGTGACTGCAGCCATCCGGCCCGCCGCTGGGATGCCAAGAAAATATGAATGTGTTTTTTCCCGGCTGGCTTAAAGCAATTATAATAGTGTTCAAGTGACATAAGCTTTGCAGCTGGGAGGAAGACCATTAACTGTGGAATGGGTAAAAAGCTGTGTTTGGGTGGCAAGGGGGCGAGAGGAATTTGGCTTCTGACTGCCTCTCTCTAACCTCTTCAGAAACTCCATTGTGTTAAGCCTGGGAAGATCAGTGGAAGATTAGCCGTTTCCATCATTGTATATTACCCCTTAATTTGCCAACCCTGTATAAATAGTGGCAGCAACCAGTGGAATTATTGCCTCGCTTATGTATTGCTTAACATTTCTGCTGATTGCAGAAGCAATCATTTATACTGAGGAGTCTGTTTCTGGTCTCAACACTAGCAGCCTAAACCAATGAATTTAATGCTGGAACCATCAGACCTCGGTCAGTTGGGGTCATTAGTGTGTTTCTGATGGCGTAGGTGGGTATCGCTTTGGGAGATGAAGAGAAGCCACAGCCATTTTTCTTGCTTCCACCTACACTCATTCCCAACAATATTCCCAGCAGTAGTTGCTCAAGGTCTCCTTATTAAACCGTTGGCTATGCTGTAGTTTTATTTTATTTATTGCAACATGAAAACATGCTGCCAAAAAAGAATATCTTTGTTTCTGAAAATATGTCCAAACTGTTCACTGAAAAGCACCCTTCCTATGATGGCACTACTGTGTGTTTCTTGGCTTGGCTGAGATGCACTCTGACCTAGAGGTCGACCGACTATGATTTTTCAACGCCGATACCGATTATTGGTGGACCAAAAAAAGCCGATACCGATTAAACTGATTATTTATTTATTTATAATAATGACAATTACAACAATACTGAATGAACACTTTTATTTTAACTTACTATAATACATCAATAAAATCAATTTAGCCTCAAATAAACAATGAAACATGTTCAATTTGGTTTAAATAATGCAAAAACAAAGTGTAAAAAAGCTAAATCTGAAAGCTGTTGGTTCCTTTTAACATGAGTCTTCAATATTCCCAGGTAAGAAGTTTTAGGTTGTAGTTATTATATGACTATTTCTCTAAATACCATTTGTATTTCATGTACATTTGACTATTGGATGTTCTTATAGGCACTTTAGTATGGCCAGTGTAACAGTATACCTTCTGTCCCTCTCCTCGCCCCTACCTGGGCTCGAACCAGGAACACATCGACAACAGCCACCCTCGAAGCCCTCGTTAACCATCGCTCCACAAAAGCCGCGGCCCTTGCAGAGCACGGGGAACAACTACTCCAAGTCTCAGAGCGAGTGACGTTTGAAACGCTATTAGCGCACACCCCGCTAACGAGCTAGCCATTTCACATCGGTTACACCAGCCTAATCTGGACATATTTTCACAACGATAAACAGTTGTCTCTGATTGGGAACCAATTCAGGCCACCATAGACCTACATTTACCAAGACAATACCAAAACCCCATAGATATACAAAAAAAAAAAAAAACACACATAACACCCTCGTCACACCCTGACCTAACCAAAATAATAAAGAAAACAAAGATAACTAAGGTCAGGGCGTGACAAAGAGAAGTGACACAATTTAGTTTAATATTGCCTGCTAACCTGGATTTCATTTAACTAAATATGCAGGTTTAAAAAAATATACCTCTGTGTATTGATTTTAAGAAAAGCGTTGATGTTTATGGTTAGGTACATTCGTGCAACGATTGTGCTTTTTTTCCGCAAATGCACTTTTGTTAAGTCATCCCCCGTTTGGCGAAGTTGGTCTTCACAGTTTGCAACGAGCCAGCCGGCCCAAACTGCTGCATATAGCCTGACTCTGTTGTACAGAATGCAAGAGAAGTGACACAATTTCCCTAGTTAAAAGAAATCCATGTTAGCAGGCAATATTAACTAAATACGCAGGTTTAAAAATATATACTTGTGTATTGATTTGAAGAAAGGTGTTGATGTTTATGGTTAGGTCCACATTGGTGCAACGACAGTGCTTTTTCCGCGAATGCGCTTGTTAAATAACCGTTTGGCGAAGTAGGCTGTGATTCAATGATAAATTAACAGGCACCGCATCGATTATATGCAACGCAGGACAAGCTGGATAAACTAGTAATATCATCAACCATGTGTAGTTAACTAGTGATTATGTGAAGATTGATTGTTTTTTATAAGATACGTTTAATGCTAGCTAGCACCTTACCTTGGCTCCTTGCTGCACTCGCAAAACAAGTAGTCAGGCTGCCACGCAGTCTCCTCGTAGAGTGCAATGTAATCGGCCATGATCGATGTCCAAAAATGCAGATTACTGATTGTTATGAAAACTTGAAATCGGCCCTAATTAATCGTCCATTCCGATTAATCGGTCGACCTCTAGTCTGACCCTAAACCAAACTTCTACCAGCATGTTTCTGTTGGCCATTCTAGAACCCAGGGGCAGACTGGGACTAGAATTCGTCCCTGGCATTTTATCCACACCAGCCCGCATCACTATATGAAGAGGCTGTTGACGTTGAGACTGGTGTTTTGCGGGTACTATTTAATGAAGCTGCCAGTTGAGGACTTGTGAGGCATCTGTTTCTCAAACTAGACACTCTAATGTACTTGTCCTCTTGCTCAGTTTTGCATCAGGGCAGTGCGATGGCGATTGCATCGTCTGTGGATCTATTGGGACGGTAAGCAAATTGAAGTGGGTCTAGGGTGTCATGTAAGGTAGAAGTGATATCCTAAACTAGCCTCTCAAAGCACTTCATGATGACAGAGTGCTATGAGGCTATAGTCATTTAGTTCAGCTACCTTTGCTTTCTTGGGTACGGGAACAATAGTGAACATCTTGAAGTGGGGAAAGCAGACTGGGATAGGGAGAGATTGAATATGTACATAAACACTCATAAACAGACAGCTGGTCTGCGTATGCTCTGAGGATCCGGCAAGGAATGCCGTCTGAGCTGGCAGCCTTGCAAGGGTTAACACGCTTAAATGTCTTACTCACTTCAGCCACAGAGAAGGAGAGCCCACAGTCCTTAGGAGTGGGCCACTGGCCCTGTGTTATCCTCAAAGCGGGCGAAGAAGGTGCTTAGCTTGGCCGGAAGCAAGACGTCGGTGTCCGCGACATGGCTGGTTTTCCCTTTGTGGTCCGTGATTGTCCTGCCGCATACATCTTGTGTCTGAGCCATTGAATTGCAACTCCACTTTGTCTCTGTACCGACATTTTGCCTGTTTGATTGCCTTACAGAGGGAATAACTACACTGTTTGTATTCAGCCATTTCCCTGTCACCTTGCCATGGGTAATTCTGCCATCTATCCACGGTTTCTGGTTTGGGTAGGTTTTAATAGTCACAGTAGGAACAACATCCCCTATGCACTTCCTGATGTACTCAGTCACCGTATCCATGTATTCGTCGATGTTATTCTCAGAGAATACCCGGAACAAATCCCAGTCCGCGTGATCAAAACAGTCTTGAAACATGGATTTCGATTGATCAGACCAGCGCTGAATAGAACTTAGCATGGGTACTTCCTGTTTGAATTTCTGCCTATAGGAAGGGAGGAGCAAAATGGAATCATGATCAGATTTTCTGACATGAGGGTGGGGGAGGGAAAAGTTGAGTAGCAGTTGTCCAATGTGTTATCAGTGCGAGTACTACAGTCAATGTGTTGGTAGAACTTCTGTAGCGTTTTCCTTAAATTTGCTTTATTAATATCCCCAGCTACAATAAGTACAACCCCAGGATAAGTGGTTTCCAGTTTGCATAAAGTCCAGTGTAGTTCTCTGAAGGCTGGTATCGGCTTGAGGGGGAATATACATGGTTATGACTATAATCAAAGATAATTTTCTCGGGAGGTAATGCGGTCGGCATTTGATTGTGAGGTATCCTAAGTCGGGTGAATAAAAGGACTTGAGTTCCTGTACGTCATCACAATCACACCATGAGTGGTTAATCATGAAACATACACCCCCGCCTTTCTTCTTCCTGGAGAGTTCTTTATTCCTCTCTGCGCGATGTACTAAGAACCCGGATGGCTGACTGGACCGGGACAGTATATCCCGAGAGAGCCATGTTTCCGTGAAACAGAGTAAGTTACAATCCCTGGTGTCTCTCTGGAAGGAGTTCCTCGCCCTAAGCTTGTCCACTTTATTATCCAGAGACGGATCATTAGCGAGTAATATACTCAGAAGTGGTGGATAGTGTGCCTCCTCCTGAGTCGGACTAGAAGTCCCCTCTGAATACCTCTTCTCCACCTGCAGTTTTTTGGAGCAGCCTCTGGAATAAATTAAATTGCCCTTGTGGGTGCGAACAAAGGATCCAATTCGGGAAAGTTGTATTCCTGGTCGTAATGCTGGTGAGTTACCGCCGCTCTGATATCCAAAAGTTCTTTCCAGCGTATGTAATAACACAAAACAATTTCTCGGCTAATAATGTACGAAATAACACAAAAAAAAAACAAAATACTGCAAATCTGTCGGCTCCATCTTAATACATAGACTACTGAGGTATTCAAGAAATAAGTTGTTTCATCTAACACATCCATGCAGGAATGCAGGATTCAAGCTATTTTGTTAAACCCAATCCAGTGATAGTCATGAATTCTGGGTTGACAATTAGACCATAGTTGCTATGTTTTACTCCAGGATTTCCAGGTGTATGCAATTCATTTATATTGAAAAAATAAATACATCTTTATGTGCACTAACTAATATCATAGGCTAATTCATTTGGGGTTCAACACCTGAGGAAGTGTAAACTCAAAACACATGAACTAGATTGTTTACTCTAAATATAATACCCACTGCTTGCCATGTATTCATCCAACAGTAAATATAATGTCGCCAATTCTTTTTTTTGCAGTTGTAGGCTATGACCCATGAGGCCCATTGTCCCATGCCCTCGCAATGGCTGTTGCACATCTATATCTCAAAGCCATATCAAATATTGTGGTTGTAAAATAGTTGCTGTTGAGAAATAAAAAATGACAGGAATCATGAGGATAATGTTTGACCAAATCATGGTTTTTGCCGCCCAATAAATAGGACGTTTTGAGTGAGGTGACTATGTTGAATGTGCCTTTGAGTAGTTGAGTAGTCCACATTTGTAGGCACCCTTTTAGTTTTTTAAGATCCATGATCTTGGCTGTCTAACTGATGACAGGTGAAGCAGGTCTCTTTGCTGATGCCTGGTTTGACTTTGAATGTGAGTTTGCATGACCGCAACTCAGCCTATCAGAAAACAGGGCTGGCTCATTATAGATTAGTATAATAGAAAAATATTGCCAAAATCCTAGAATCTTAATAGGCACATGGGCCGTGTCAGCCATGTCACCTTTTTTCATTGTTTTATGTGTTTATGTAAACATATATATATTTTTTCTGTCAACTTCGAGCAGCCCATCTAGCAGTTGGCATATTAAACCTCTACATATAATGTGGAACTCTTACTTCTTTTCTGAATCTCTGAGATCACTCATTCAAATTCTGATGTAGATATTGTAATGATGTCCCCCCTAAAACAGTCAACGACATTCCCTGTAGATTTGAAAGTGCCTGGTGTATGCATGAAGCATCCGAAATGACTGCCCCTTTCCACTACACCTCCCCTCTGCTTTGTCTTGATCTTCAGAGGGCCAGACTGTCTCCTCCCTCCATATACACATAAAGCCGTTTCTAAATCCAGCAATCAGCCAACTACACTTAGGCCTTTATGAAAATGCTAATGCTAGCTAGACTGATCCCCTGCCAGATAAAGGCCCATTAAATGCTAATTGTTCCTTATTTACAATACTTTGAGATCACTATCAAGGTGTCAGTGGGTGTGTGGGTGGTGAGGTAGTGAAAACACACCCCTGTTTCCAGTTTGCTGATGAAAGCCTTTTCCTCTCGTTTTGTTGTTTCCTGAGTTTTTTTCCCTTTGAAATGATATCCTCACTGAATACTGTTGGCCTGTATTCAGATCAGATTCTCAATAGATGTAGTAAGCCTCCTTTCTTTGGCTTGTTTCCCCCCCCCCGCTTACTGTCTTTGTTTGAGTTTACACTGGACAAGGATTTGTAAAAAATATATATTATAATAATATTTAACTGTACTCGTGCTAATTTTTACATCTTCAAATTATGCAATATTAAATAACATTTGTTGAAAGTGTCTTACTCAAAAGTTCTGCCAAAACGTATGTGTTTATCTTCTAGGAGTTGAAGAAAGCAAAAGGTGACTTTTTCTCTGTGGATCTGAATGTTTGCGTCAGAGTCATCTCTTCCTGTCATAACTAGCACTGAAATATGAATGGCCAAATCAGATCCCCACAGCATTGTGGTCTATTCATCAACAAATGATGAACCAAAGAATATGCTATGGAGTTCATATGAACACATTTTTGCCAAACTTCTCTGTGTGTTTAGAAATGTGACGAGGGAATCAATCCGTGACGGCGAAGGTTCTCTGGGATTTCCATTATTCTACAGGTGGAGGGAGCACCTTTAGCTGCTCTTCAGGGAGCTTCCCTCCTCAGTACACACACACACACACGGCCGGAAACCGGTAAACTCTCTCTCTCTTTGAGCCAGATGGCCATGTTTTTAGTTCCCTCTTCAAAAATAAAAAAACAATGGATTTCTGCCCTTCGTTTTGGTTGGGTTGCTCTTTATCTCTTTAGAGATAATGCGACCAGTCAGACCACCACTGGTTATAGTGTGACATTAAATCCATATCTTCAGATTCAAGACCTTGCCCTGGGTTAGGCCTCAGTATGTTTTCAACACCATAAGGTTTAGCTGGCACCTACTCCTTCCAGGCTCTCAGTGTAGTCTCCTACAAACCTTGATTCTATGTAGAAAGTATTAAAGTCATGGCCAATGTCTAAATCCTAACTAAGATGACACTGGCAAGGATGACCAAAGATGTTTGACTAAAGCTGGTTTCAGAGTCCAGGGTGGCTCCTCTGGACTCTGTCTGGACCCTGCTGGGTAGTTGTCCCCTGAGGGAAGATGTTAAACATAGCGGTACCGTAAACTACCTCACATCATTGGGTGACTGACCTGGAGCAGGAAAGGGTGGGCTCTTCCTGTGTTTTAGGAAGACCCCTCAGGCTCTACTCCACTTATTGCCCTTTTCTCTTCCCTCTGTCTTCTGCCCACTTCACTGTCCAGCACCATGCCAGTGGTGATAGGATAATTGGAGCCGCAATGAGGTAATGGCTACTCTGTGCTGGTTCAGCCAGACTGTCTACTGGAAAAAATTTCAATTTAGCCATGGCTCTTAGTCCTGGTTCAGTGGTTCGTATCAAAGTTCTCATTCACAAGCATTTCGCTACACCCGCAATAACATCTGCTAAATATGTGTATGTGACCAATGAAATGTTACTTGATTCCGTGGCTGTCTTTGTTCCTCCGTCATTGAATATTCTGTCCTTGTGATCTTTAGCCTGGTTGGCTGGTCCTCAGACTCACCTGTAAGACAACGTGTTGCTTGGGATCATGCTATCCGGGATCCTTGGGATGCCCATACCCCCATTGAAGTTGACATTTAAAATGGTGAAGGTAAGGGTTAGGTAAGGGTTATGGTTAGGGTTTAGGGTAGGGACGTTCCAAGGATCTCAAATAGCACTTATCATGTTGCTGGTGGATCTGGTGAAGGGGTTCTTTGTTCTGGCTTTACGTTTACCACAGGGTTACAGCAGCTAGATGTCTGTCCCAGACCTGTCTTTACGTTTACCACAGGGTTACAGCAGCTAGATGTCTGTCCCAGACCTGTCTTTACGTTTACCACAGGGTTACAGCAGCTAGATATCTGTCCCAGACCTGTCTTTACGTTTACCACAGGGTTACAGCAGCTAGATGTCTGTCCCAGACCTGTCTTTACGTTTACCACAGGGTTACAGCAGCTAGATGTCTGTCCCAGACCTGTCTTTACGTTTACCACAGGGTTACAGCAGCTAGATGTCTGTAACAGACCTGTCTTTACGTTTACCACATGGTTACAGCAGCTAGATGTCTGTCCCAGACCTGTCTTTACGTTTAACACAGGGTTACAGCAGCTAGATGTCTGTCCCAGACCTGTCTTTACGTTTACCACAGGGTTACAGCAGCTAGATGTCTGTCCCAGACCTGTCTTTACGTTTAACACAGGGTTACAGCAGCTAGATGTCTGTCCCAGACCTGTCTTTACGTTTACCACAGGGTTACAGCAGCTAGATGTCTGTCCCAGACCTGTCTTTACGTTTAACACAGGGTTGCAGCAGCTAGATGTCTGTCCCAGACCTGACTTTACGTTTAACACAGGGTTACAGCAGCTAGATGTCTGTCCCAGACCTGTCTTTACATTTACCACAGGGTTACAGCAGCTAGATGTCTGTCCCAGACCTGTCTTTACGTTTACCACAGGGTTACAGCAGCTAGATGTCTGTCCCAGACCTGTCTTTACGTTCAACACAGGGTTACAGCAGCTAGATGTCTGTCCCAGACCTGTCTTTACGTTTAACACAGGGTTGCAGCAGCTAGATGTCTGTCCCAGACCTGACTTTACGTTTAACACAGGGTTACAGCAGCTAGATGTCTGTCCCAGACCTGTCTTTACGTTTACCACAGGGTTACAGCAGCTAGATGTCTGTCCCAGACCTGTCTTTACGTTTACCACAGGGTTACAGCAGCTAGATGTCTGTCCCAGACCTGTCTTTACGTTTACCACAGGGTTACAGCAGCTAGATGTCTGTCCCAGACCTGTCTTTACGTTTAACACAGGGTTACAGCAGCTAGATGTCTGTCCCAGACCTGTCTTTACGTTTACCACAGGGTTACAGCAGCTAGATGTCTGTCCCAGACCTGTCTTTACGTTTAACACAGGGTTGCAGCAGCTAGATGTCTGTCCCAGACCTGACTTTACGTTTAACACAGGGTTACAGCAGCTAGATGTCTGTCCCAGACCTGTCTTTACGTTTACCACAGGGTTACAGCAGCTAGATGTCTGTCCCAGACCTGTCTTTACGTTTACCACAGGGTTACAGCAGCTAGATGTCTGTCCCAGACCTGGCTTTACGTTTAGCTTACTGCAGGGTTAGATGGGTTTGCTAGATGTCTGTCCCAGACCTGTCTTTACGTTTAGCTTACTGCAGGGTTAGATGGGTTTGCTAGATGTCTGTCCCAGACCTGTCTTTACGTTTACCGGGTTACTGCAGGGTTAGATGGGTTTGCTAGATGTCTGTCCCAAACCTGGCTTTACGTTTACCACAGGGTTACAGCAGCTAGATGTCTGTCCCAGACCTGTCTTTACGTTTACCACAGGGTTACAGCAGCTAGATGTCTGTCCCAGACCTGTCTTTACGTTTACCACAGGGTTACAGCAGCTAGATGTCTGTCCCAGACCTGTCTTACGTTTAGCTTACTGCAGGGTTAGATGGGGTTGCTAGATGTCTGTCCCAGACCTGGCTTTACGTTTAGCTTACTGCAGGGTTAGATGGGTTAGCTAGATGTCTGTCCCAGACCTGTCTTTACGTTTACCACAGGGTTACAGCAGCTAGATGTCTGTCCCAGACCTGTCTTTACGTTTAACACAGGGTTGCAGCAGCTAGATGTCTGTCCCAGACCTGACTTTACGTTTAACACAGGGTTACAGCAGCTAGATGTCTGTCCCAGACCTGTCTTTACATTTACCACAGGGTTACAGCAGCTAGATGTCTGTCCCAGACCTGTCTTTACGTTTACCACAGGGTTACAGCAGCTAGATGTCTGTCCCAGACCTGTCTTTACGTTCAACACAGGGTTACAGCAGCTAGATGTCTGTCCCAGACCTGTCTTTACGTTTAACACAGGGTTGCAGCAGCTAGATGTCTGTCCCAGACCTGACTTTACGTTTAACACAGGGTTACAGCAGCTAGATGTCTGTCCCAGACCTGTCTTTACGTTTACCACAGGGTTACAGCAGCTAGATGTCTGTCCCAGACCTGTCTTTACGTTTACCACAGGGTTACAGCAGCTAGATGTCTGTCCCAGACCTGTCTTTACGTTTAACACAGGGTTACAGCAGCTAGATGTCTGTCCCAGACCTGTCTTTACGTTTAACACAGGGTTGCAGCAGCTAGATGTCTGTCCCAGACCTGACTTTACGTTTAACACAGGGTTACAGCAGCTAGATGTCTGTCCCAGACCTGTCTTTACGTTTACCACAGGGTTACAGCAGCTAGATGTCTGTCCCAGACCTGTCTTTACGTTTACCACAGGGTTACAGCAGCTAGATGTCTGTCCCAGACCTGTCTTTACGTTTAACACAGGGTTACAGCAGCTAGATGTCTGTCCCAGACCTGTCTTTACGTTTACCACAGGGTTACAGCAGCTAGATGTCTGTCCCAGACCTGTCTTTACGTTTAACACAGGGTTGCAGCAGCTAGATGTCTGTCCCAGACCTGACTTTACGTTTAACACAGGGTTACAGCAGCTAGATGTCTGTCCCAGACCTGTCTTTACGTTTACCACAGGGTTACAGCAGCTAGATGTCTGTCCCAGACCTGTCTTTACGTTTACCACAGGGTTACAGCAGCTAGATGTCTGTCCCAGACCTGGCTTTACGTTTAGCTTACTGCAGGGTTAGATGGGTTTGCTAGATGTCTGTCCCAGACC
The DNA here is from genome assembly GCF_036934945.1 of Oncorhynchus masou masou. Classification (NCBI taxonomy): domain Eukaryota; kingdom Metazoa; phylum Chordata; class Actinopteri; order Salmoniformes; family Salmonidae; genus Oncorhynchus; species Oncorhynchus masou. Next base: position 33,218,376 of record NC_088244.1, read on the forward strand.
TGTCTTTACGTTTAGCTTACTGCAGGGTTAGATGGGTTTGCTAGATGTCTGTCCCAGACCTGTCTTTACGTTTACCGGGTTACTGCAGGGTTAGATGGGTTTGCTAGATGTCTGTCCCAAACCTGGCTTTACGTTTACCACAGGGTTACAGCAGCTAGATGTCTGTCCCAGACCTGTCTTTACGTTTACCACAGGGTTACAGCAGCTAGATGTCTGTCCCAGACCTGTCTTTACGTTTACCACAGGGTTACAGCAGCTAGATGTCTGTCCCAGACCTGTCTTACGTTTAGCTTACTGCAGGGTTAGATGGGGTTGCTAGATGTCTGTCCCAGACCTGGCTTTACGTTTAGCTTACTGCAGGGTTAGATGGGTTAGCTAGATGTCTGTCCCAGACCTGGCTTTACGTTTAGCTTACTGCAGGGTTAGATGGGTTAGCTAGATGTCTGTCTAGAGGAACAGGGCCACACAGCTGTGGAAACAACAGTGTGACTCCACTTAGGCTGTTTGCTTTCTTGTTTTCACATCCAATTTGCCCCACGGGGATCTCTCCGTTGTGTGTGTGTTTGATGGAGAGAGCGGGAGAGAATGTCACATGCACACATGTTTCAGCAACAATTACACATGGTTAGAATATTATGTAACAGTACTGTCGTTGGAACCTGTTAAAATGTTTTTGAAGTAGGGGTATAGCTTTGTGAGCAGTAAAACTTGTGTACTGGCTCTGCATCATGCTAAAACTGTTGACTGGGAGCTGTGGAAGGCATTTTAAAATTCATACCAGACCAAGAGTAGATCTTAACCAATTACAATGACAAAAAAGACTACAGATAGCATTAGCGAACCAATCCTACTGGTTGCCATACCTCAGCTATTATGTTGCTGAGGGACATAGCAGGTTAGGTCGAGGTGACATAGGGACATTTGAATGATCGAATGTTTCTTCTCTCTCCTAACAGTGTCAGTGTGGTGATCGGTGCTCCCAAGGCCAATACCAGCCAGCGCAACATCACAGAGGGCGGGTCCGTGTACTACTGCCCATGGAGTCTCGGCCAATCAGAGTGCCACAACATTGAGTTTGACAATCAAGGTAAACCCAGTCATTGGCAGACTACGATCAGTGTGACTTCACTACTTTCGGTCCTGAACATACCTCCTCACTGTCTGAACTTGATTTGAATGAGATTTTAAGATGATAAATTACATAGACTTACTTAATCACAAATGTACATTGACGCATGAAGACATGGTGTTCCAGCAGATTTGATGATTCCATAGCATAATGACAGCTGTCCTTCAGTTCCTGTAACACATACCACGTATCTCCTCATGTAGTCCTGACTGGTGACTCGAGAGCTTGAGGCTCTTGCGACTGTTGTGAGCTGGAGATTTTAGAGGATGGTTACACACAGTTAAGCCGGTCGAGCCGCACAAAGCACTTCTTAAAGCCACTGGTCCATGGCCACCATGCTTTGGTGGCCCGGCAGGTGATCATCTGTCACTGTTCTACTCCACTGATGCTCCTTTGTTTTGACACTTTGGTTCCTGGAAACTAGATGATCCATTTGAGCATGTCATTAGTGTCTTTCTTTTTGGGATGGAAAGAATAACGGAGTGCTTTAGACAAGGGTATCTTCCCTTTAGGCTCGATACAATTATGTCCCAACCCCAGGGGCTGTAGGGAAATAAACAGTTGAAACAAAAGAAATGTCACTACATCCAACGACAATACAGAGCATTCGGAAAGTATTCAGACCCCTTCCCTTTTTCCGCATTTTGTTACGTTACAGCCTTATTCTAAAATCATCAATCTACACACAATATCCCATTATGACGGTGACATTTAAAAAAAAATTGGGGGGCAAATGTAAACAGAAATACCTTATTTACATAAGTATTCAGACCCTTTGCTATGAGACTCAAAATTGAGCTCCGGTACATCCTATTTCCATTGATCATACTTGGAGACTTATATCTCCCTCACTAACTTTAAACATCAGCTATCTGAGCAGCTTACCGATCGCTGCAGCTGTACACATCCCATCTGTAAATAGCCCATCCAACTACCTCTTCCCCATCCAACTACCTCTTCCCCATATTGTTTTTATTAAATTTTTTTGCTCTTTTGCACACCAGTTTTTCTTCTTGCACATCATCATCTGCACATCTATCACTCCAGTGTTAATTTGCTAAATTGTAATTACTTCGCTACTATGGCCTAGTTATTGCCTTGCCTCCTTACTCCATTTGCACACACTGTATATAGATTTTTCTATTGTGTTATTGACTGTACTTTTGTTTATCCTATGTGAAACTCTGTGTTGTTGTTTTTTCTCGCACTACTTGGCTTTATCTTGGCCAGGTCTCAGTTGTAAATGAGAACTTGTTCTCAACTTTACTACCTGATTAAATAAAGGTTAAATCAAATTTAAAAAAATAAAAATCCTTGATGTTTCTACAACTCGATTTGGAGTCCAGAGAGATCCTTGATGAAAACCTGCTCCAGAGCATGAACCTCAGACTGGGGCAAAGTTTCACCTTCCAACAAGACAATGACCCAAAGCACACAGCCAAGACAACGAAGGAGTGGCTTCAAGACAAGTTTCTGAATGTCTTTGAGTGGTCCAGCCAGAGGCTGAGGCCCGATCAAACATCTCTGGAGAGCCCGAAAAACGGCTGTGCAGCGACGCTCCCCATCCAACCTGACAGAGCTTTAGAAGATCTGTAGAGAAAAATGGGAGAAAGTCCCCCAATACAGGTGTGCCAAGCTTGTAGCATCATACCCAAGAAGACTTGAGGCTGTAATCGCTGCCAAAGGTCTTTCAACAAAGTACTGAGTAAAGGGTCTGAATATTTACGTAAATGTGATATTTCAGTTTCCATTTCGAAAACGTGAAAATGTTTTTAACTTAACAAAATTTGGGAAAAGTCAAGGGGTCTGAATACTTTTCGAATGCACTGTAGATACAATGATATATACTGGGTGTACAAAACATTATTGAGTTGCACCCCCTCCCTTTTGCCCTCAGAACAGCCTCAATTCGTAGGGGCATGAACACTTCCCAGATTTTTTAAAAGATCCATTTCTCAATTGTCTCAAAGCTTAAAATCCTTTCTGTCTCCTCCCCCTTCATCTACACTGATTTTGAAGTGGATTTAACAAGTGACATCAGTAAGGGATCACAGCTTTCACCTGGTCAGTCTATGTCATGGAAAGAGCCGTTCCTAATGTATTTGGTCTAGCGGATATTGCCAACAAGCCTCATTTGAACCTGAATGTATGAAAAGGTAGAACGACAGTAAGGGTCCCTGGTTGATGGGTCAACGATCATGCGCTATTCAGAGAGGTGGAGCAATGTTCCAGTGACTGGACAGTTGAAGGAGCCGTTTGCCTTTAGAGGAATGAGTAAAGGGTAAGTTAAAGAGTGACAGAGCTATCGGAGAGAAATCTGCTGTGTATTGCGTAAATTAGATCACCCTTTCTCTGACACACACACACACACACACACACACACACACACACACACACACACACACACACACACACACACACACACGCACACACACACACACACAGGCACGCACGCACGCACGCACGCACGCACGCACGCACGCACGCACGCACACACACACACACACACACACACACACACACACACACACACACACACACACACACACACCACTGTCTTGTTGCATGTGTTACACATGGATAGTGGTGTGTGGGTGTGTGTGCGCTCCCCAGTCAGTGCAGCGGGGGACTGTTGGCTTGTTTCTTGGGAAATCAAAGAGAAGAGTGCTGAGAGCCAAGACTGATTTACTGGCCATAAGGCACATTAGGGGAGAAATATTCCCCTGTAGCAGATTTCTGTTTTCACAAGCCCCGTTTAACAGTTGATTTGAAGGAATCCAACTGCAGGTCGCCTCTTTCTTCTGGTGTTTTCCTTCCCTTTCCTCTAGAAACAGATTAGAAAATGTGTTGCACATCCTTGGATGCTGGCCGAGGGCCATGATCGTCACAGTGATGTAATGTGCAGCAGGCAGGCGAGCAGCAGGGCGTTGGGGTGAAGGATAGTCCCTTAGGGTTTTAGACAGTGTGTACTTCGTTTTACTTAATGGGCTTTGAAAGCACACATTTGATTTGTGTGAAAGAGCCAATTCAGCCACCTGGACCGGCATACAAGAACATAGCACCCCTGTCTGTATGACATAGGAGATATGTTTTCCTTTATTTTCTTATGACATGGCTCGAGCTCAGCTGACTGTGGTATATATTATACTGCTAATATATTAGTATTGATGCTTTTTATGAGAGGTGTGTCTATTTGTGTGACATTATTCAGGTTCTTCCCTAAGTGTGGGTGAGGTCTTCCTTGAGCCTGACCGAGGGTACAGGCCCACTTAATTAGAGCCTCCTAATTGGGTCAAAGTGGTCATGGGAGGGCCTCCTCCACCCCTCCTCGCCTACCTCTCCACTTCCCCTTCCACAAAGATAAGGAAAAACTGCCCAGGGATCTGAAGGAGAGAAAGAGGGAGGAAACCAGAGCCCTGTCTCTCCATCTCTCAATCTGACCCTCTTCCTCCGGCCAGTAACACCCCCAGGGACAGCTGATGTGATGAGTGAATTCTGCCATTTTTCTTTGACCCCATCCACCCTGCACTCTAACCCAAGATACAGGCTCTAAACTCCTCTAATGGGTCTCCTCTCGCACAGTTCAAAGGGGGGAGTGTCTGTGGACACACTCCAGACCTCACCCTATCCCATCCACCCCTCTGCTGTCCTGTCCCAGGAGAGAGAGGTGTAGAGAGACACTAGTCACTGCAGCACTTCTACCCACGTCTACCCAAGTTCACTGAAATAACATTACATGACATGTTATTGCGACATGTGTCTGCTAGCTTTTTCTTCAGATCTTGTTTGTATCAAGGCTTTGGGCATTTTTGCATGACTCAGGCTGACTTGTCTTGCCTGCAGCCACGCAAGAGCCCCTTAACCAACTGATCTTTTCATCTCTCCATCTGTCACACTGTATGAACACCAATGTTCCGTCTCTGACATGGACAATAAGAGCAGTGCCAGACTCTGAGCTCACGCCACAGCCACTCAGTGTAGTTAGAGAACACCCCAAAACCCTGCCTGTTTTTTGTTGTTGTTGCCAATTTTGCCTCATGGCTGACAGTCTTGCACTTTGAACGTAGTGATGATGTCACTGACATAACTGTAGAGATGGCATGTAATTATTTTCTGTTTGACCATGACCAGTTGCTTTAGAAGAGTCCGACTACTATATTGGTCTGAAATGTGTATAAAATGTATTTCCCTGCTCATACTCATGGTTGCCGGGGTAGTGTGTCCCAAACACACATGCCTGTTTGGCTTGCGTGTCTCCTCAGTGTCACCCCCTTCACTTTATCAAAACAGAGGCCCCTGAGTTACGAAAAGAGGAGGAAAGTAAATGTTTCAGGGAGAGGGACTGTGACATGTGTAGCGCAGATTATTGCAGTGCAGTCGAAGAAACACGTCTCTTAGATCTGTTAATGTGTTAGGCATGTTATTTGTTGTATCGCTACAGTGTGTCTTTCCACACGTGAAGGAGTGGCACACGTGTATCCCGGCAGGGAACAGGGGTGCTGCGTGCCCATGAGTAATGCTGGAGAGAAAGCCTGGCGATACAGTAAATCTACTGTGATGTTATTAAAGGGCCCTAATCCCCACTTCTTTCCTAGCAGGGCAGGGGGAGATCAAACTCCCTGAGAGAGGGATAAAGAGAGGAGGGAGGGAGTGAGAAAGAGGGAGACGGAGAAAGAAAGCGAAATAGTGGGAGAGAGTAGACAGGAGAGCGACTATTAGAGGATGAGGCGAGTGTGCCTGAGCAGGGATGACTGAGGTTGCTAGGAGGAAACAGAGCCAGAGCGTTTGTTTTCCTTGGACACAGCCCCCCCCCCTCCCCCCTCTTTCTGTCTTTCCACCAAGACACGGAGCAGAGCAGGCCCTCACCCAGATCCAGAGACCTCAGAGCTGGCTGGGGCCAGGGTGGAGGAGGAGGCTGACGCACAGTCTACTTTCATCACGTCCACAGGTCACAATCTCTGTCTCTCACCACCAGGCCCCCTTCCCGGCAGATGGATATGGCTCTATTGCAACACACTTCTGGTTTAACTGTAGAGAATAGTGACGGGGGAAAGAGAAGTAGGCTGGGGTGCGCTTGCTGAGCTGCTGGGGTTAGTGGTTCAGAATCAAAATGAAATTTGTTTGGGTCAAGTTCCACTGGATATGTCTTGTCCGAATTCCAAGCGTTTAGACAACTTGTTACAGGATGTTTCATGGTATGTGAACTGTAGAAACCAATTTGTGTTTGGGTTTTGTTTCTCACCATAGCAACACAGATGTTGCATCAGTCTTGCCAATAAAACATCCTGTTTGAACCTGACTCCACAGGCCATCTGTCTTGTCACCTGCTCCTGTCCTGTCAGAGGTAGCGTCCTAAATGGCACCCTATTCCCTACATAGTGCACTACTCTGGTCAAAGGTAGTGCACTATATAGGAAAACGTGTTCCATTTGGTAACGCTCTGGGTTACAGGCCAGGTGGCCAAAAAGATCCAGGGTCAGTGAAGTCACGCCAGAGAACTGTCTCGAGTTGACATCTGAACAGTGAGGACAGGAGCTATATTGCGGCATAAGGCTCTGGTGAACACCAAGGTTTTCCTCTAGATCCTAGATACATTCAGCCCCTGAACATTGAGTACCAAATACTTTCAATTTTTTCCGCTATGTTCGTCTCTGGAATGTTCTTCATGAGAAACTTGGTGTGTGTTTAATGATGCAGTATGTAAGTTCTGTGGTGCCAGATGACTAGATGTTTGGATGACGTTGTCTGGAGGAGAACTACAATGATTCATTAGGGACTTTAAAAAAAAAAGTCATCACTCATTCACTCTGTTATTTTTCTGTTCCTCCCAGGGGACCGAACAGTCACACTCAACAACACAGACTACCAAGCTGAAGTCAAGTCCCACCAGTGGTTCGGCGCCACCGTCCGTTCCCATGACGACACCATTCTGGTAAGATGACCCTCACTGACTCAGGGACAGGGGTGGAGAAAGTCAGTTTACTTTCAACTTTGGTCTCTACAGCTCAGAGTCCCTCAACTGTTATGATGACTGGCGTTCATGTCAAGGGGTTGTATATGTTCATTGTTCAAAGTTCGTCTTAAAGGTCTGCGTCTATCGGTTTGTTGTGACTGTTCCAATGTTCACCTCCAGTCTCTGTCTGAGGAGAAGTGTTTTGCGCTCCTGTGACTTCACATTTGAGATGCCTTTATTTTCTGCTGATTGTTTGGGACGTAACCTGGATTTAGTTACATGGTTACTTTGCTCCAGATGTAACATTGCTGTAACTGACAAAATAAAACTCCCCCCTCTACCTCCCCCCTCCTATAGGCCTGCGCCCCTCTGTACTCCTGGAGGACCAAAGAAGACATGCCCCAGTCAGATATCACAGGAACCTGCTACCTCTCTGTCAAGAACTTCACTAAATTTGTGGAATATGCTCCCTGTCGCACAGGTAATTATTTTCTGTGATGTGATACGTTTCCCATAAGGACACGACATCACCCCAAAATAACGTTCCATCCGCCTTCCTGTAGCGCTCCTGGTTAAGAGAACCACTCCATAAATAACTTATGTATTCCTTTTACATCAGCACCCATCTTTCTAATGCTGATCTCTCTGCCAGCCAACTACCCCACCACCCCACACTACAGGTGACTCCTTCGGCCTACCTGTGACACGGCAGCTGTCCACACAGCAGGCTATTAGAGAGGGGTTAAGTGGAGTGCCCGAGGGCCACAACAGACGGGATGTTTAGAGTCTCAAGTAACAATACTGAGTAACCACTTCCAGAGACATCACACGCTAGCTGTGGAGAAAGAATTGACCCCCCCTTCGATGCAATCCATCATGTTAGCCCCATATTGACTAGTCTATCCCTACTGCTGTGGTAGTGACTGGCTGGCTTGGTTCTGTTCAGAATGCCCAGCTGAGTCATTGAACTCCACAGGTTCTAAAGTAATACAAAATTCGACATTCTAAAGTATTGGTTAAATATAAGGTAGAATTTATGGAGCTTTCAAGTTGCTTTTTCAAGTCGGAAAAATGACTGATTTATGAACCTCTGTTTTTTTCAGAATTCATTAACGAGGGGGGCCAGGGCTACTGTCAGGGGGGATTCAGTGCTGATTTCACCAAGGTAACACATCCTCTCAGTTCAGTACCAGAGCTTTATCAACTAATATGGACTAGAAACACATGATCTCTTTCTGCCTCTCTCTCAGGATGGGAAAGTGGTGCTTGGAGGACCAGGCAGCTTCTTCTGGCAAGGTACACATCTCAACAACCCCTTGAGACAACAAGTTGTAGTATTCTGAAGTGATTTGTGTGAAACCTGAGAGGATCTTTCCATTCACTTCCTGCTTCCTGTGTCTTCTCAGGTCAGGTGATCTCAGCAGCCAAAGAAGAGATCATCAAGGCTTACTACCCAGGGTACTTCATGCAGTCTGTAGAGGGACAGATCCAGACCAGACAGGCTCAGCTCAAATATGACGACAGCTACCGCGGTAAGATTTTTCCTCTCATAATTCTACCACTCCCTTTACTTTCCACACATGCTGGTTTCCTGTGCAGGCTACTTGAGTCAGAACTAAGATTGGGAAACGTCACCACAATTCTTCTAAATCAAATCGTTTCCCAATCACCACGATTCTTCTAACCTTCTGACCTCTGATAAAAGGTGGACTGATGTATTTTTGTTCAAAGTACATGCCTTAATCCCTAGATTACTCATTAAGAGAAATGGAAGTCCAAGGGCTCTGAACGCTTCATATCAAATGACTAATGTCTGCTTTCTTGTGGTCTTGCAGGTTACTCTGTTGCGGTCGGGGAATTCAGTGGAGATGAGGTGGAAGGTAAGAGATCTGTACCACAGACCTTCACAGGCCTGCACAACAGAGCGCCATTGAAGATATAGAACGTTTAATATACCTGAAGTAAACGCAATTCAACTCAGCAGATTCTGTCCCCCTACTGAGCTGGAAAACTGCAATCTCAGGAATTCTCAGAGTTCGACAGCTGTGACCTTTGCGATATTTCCCTTCCTTAATCTTCCCCTTTTCTGTTTTTCCTCCTGTCTGTGCACCTCTCAGATTTTGTGGCTGGGGTCCCAAAAGGAGTCATGCTATACGGTTTGGTAAGAAAACCTCATCACCACTCTAATTTTGAGAGGAGATTGATTTTGAAAGGGAGGGCTATATAGGCTTGGGGGAGAAATGGAGCCTGAGATAACGAAAGTAGCTGTGTTTAGTGAAGGTAGAGGCGATGAATACCATATCACTACTCTATACATACAGTATGTTGGACCTCAGGGATTTTGACCTTATGTTCTGTGTGTGTGCGTCTGCGCTCCTCAGGTGTCTGTTTTAAATGGCACCGATCTGAAGTCTATGCTCGACTACACTGGTGAACAGGTGAGCATTCAAACCTCCCCAGCTCTGACTCATTAGGGTTAGAACACACATGACCCATTGGTTTTAACTCAAGTGTGGTTTTTCCACACAGACTGTGGTTCCATAACTTGCTGTTTCTTATGGCAACTCTTAATCTCTCAAGTCTGTGTACTGGAGCACTGATGATATAAGCAAAATAATTTCCTTTACAAGTTTCTGTTAACTGGGTTTCAAGCCCACTGTGGTTTTCTGTAAATAAAATCATTATTGAAGTGAAAGTGCAGAGGCAATTTCCCCCCAAATGAGAAGCATGATTCTTCCTGCGAATGGAATGGAGGTAGCGTGAGCCCCTTTTTTAACGGTGCTGATTGGTTCAGCTGAGTGTATTTGCTAACCCTGGGAGTCTGGGAATCAAGCTGTTTCTGTCTCTTTGTTGCTTCAGATGTGTTTTACAGACAGGACAGCTTCAAGTCAGACCAAGCAAGAACCATCCCTTTTCATTGACCATTTCTTCTCTCGTCCAGGAGTTTCTTCTACTGGATATTTTTATTCAAGTAGATTCACTGGATGTTAGAAGTCCCTTTTTGCTTAAAAGCAGCGTTTCTATTTTGAGCCTTTTTGAACCCAGATTCATGGCGATGTTCTCGAGTTGTGACGATGATGCTCTCTGATGTTTTCTCAGATGGGCTCCTATTTTGGGTATGCTGTGGCCACAGCTGACATCAATAATGACGGGTAAGTACAGTCTAACAGGACATTCTCACCATATATTCTCACCCATGAGTTGGGTGGTGGTGGCAACTTGGATTTGTCCAGTAATGTTACAGGACATTTGTTTTTGAATCAGTAATGAAGGGTGAGTAGGAGTCAGTTCTCCCATAGCATTCTCAACCATAGGTTCACACCCATTTTTAATGTGCTCGGTGGTGACAACATTGTCTTGGACTTGACCAATGACACATTTTTATGGGAAACTCCAGTCATCGATGTCAAAAAGGCACCTGGAAACTTAAATACATTGTCAAGTTTTTCCAACCAGGATTTCTGGAAAGTAAACAGCATTTTGCCACCCTAGTCTGTACACTATATACAGGTATGTCTGTAACCGTGTGTGTACCTCCCTCCCCTCAGCATGGCTGACCTGTTGGTGGGAGCTCCCATGTATATGACCCGGGGGTCAGACAGTCGCCTGGAGGAGGTGGGCCGAGTGTACGTCTATCTGCAACGCGGACCCCTGAACCTGGGGACAACCCTCAACCTGACCGGAACCCAGGTGTTCGGGAGGTTTGGTAGCACCATCGCCGCTCTGGGAGATCTCAACCAGGACGGATACAATGGTGAGAGACGGAGGAGTGGTAGTAATGGGAGTTTAACTGGGGGAAGAAAAGGATGTTTCACAAGCATTTTTTTTGTGTGTCACAATCTTGGCTTTGAGAGTCTACTACATGTAGTTTTGTTAGTCTCATGCAGTTCATTCAAAGTCCTAGTAGACTGTAAAGTTCTGAGTGATCTCACGGTCTTCTCCTGCTCTCTCCTCTTCTCTGATTGGTAGATGTGGCCATCAGCTGTCCATTCGGTGGAGATGACCAGCAGGGATTGGTTCTCATCTACAACGGATTTGTTGGTGGGCTCAGGGACACCCCCTCTCAGGTCATAGCTGGCCAATGGGCTTCAGGCACTGTGCCCGCAAGCTTTGGATTTGCCCTCCGAGGGGCTAAAGACCTGGACATGAATGGTTACCCAGGTGAGTGACAAAATTCATTTGTTTTGAAGACCCCTCATGCTGCTGATTTTAGCATATTATCAACTTAATACTTAAAAAAATATATATTTATAAAAATAATAATACTAATTAGGGGGTTGTAACGGGATTCTTCCTGGGAAAGAGAGGCGGACCAAAACGCAGCGTGGTTATAATTCACGGTTCTTTAATAACGAAACTATACATGAATAAACTACAAAACAAGAAGCATGAAAACCCAAAACAGTCCCGTGTGGTACAAACACTGACACAGGAGACAACCACCCACAAAATCCAACACAAATCAGGCTACCTAAATATGGTTCCCAATCAGAGACAATGACTAACACCTGCCTCTGATTGAGAACCATATCAGGCCAAACATAGAAATAGACAAACTAGACATATAACATAGAATGCCCACTCAGATCACACCCTGACCAAACAAAACATAGAAACATACAAAGCAAACTATGGTCAGGGTGTGACAGGGGTATATCAGCTTTAATATTGCAGATAGATTGTAGCTTCCATCAATATAATTGTATGCATAATTTCCAATCCACCATATGTATTTTTTGACAGACAGACAGACAGACAGACAGACAGACAGACAGACAGACAGACAGACAGACAGACAGAGCATTCGGAAATATTCAGACCCCTTTACTTTTCCCACATTTTGTTAAGTTAATCAATCTACACACAATACCCCATAATGACAAAGCAAAAACTGATTTACATAAGTATTCAGACCTTTTAATCAGTACTTTGTTGAAGCACCTTTGGCAGCGATTGCATCCTCGAGTCTTTTTGGGAATGATGCTACAAGCTTGGCACACCTGTATTGGGGGTGGGGGTTCTCCCATTCTTCTCTGCAGATCCTCTCAAGCTCTGTCAGATTGGATGGGGAGTGTCACTGCACAGCTATTTTCAGGTCTCTCCAGAGGTGTTCGATTGGGTTCAAGTCCAGGCTCTGGCTGGGCCACTCAAGGACATTCAGAGACTTGTCCCGAAGCCGCTCCTATGTTGTCTTGGCTGTGTGCTTAGGGTTGTTGTCCTGTTGGAAGGTGACCCTTCGCCCCGGTCTGAGGTCCTGAGCGCTCTGGAGCAGATTTTCATCAAGGATCTCTCTGTACTTTGCTCCTTTCATCTTTCCCTTGATCCTGACTAGTCTACTAGTCCCCATCGCTGCAAAGCATCCCCACAGCATGACGCTGCCAACACCATGATTCACCGTAGGAATGGTGCCAGGTTTCCTCCAGACGTGACACTTTGCATTCAGGCCAAAGAGTTGAATCTTGGTTTCATCAGACCAGATAATCTTGTTTCTCATGGTCTGAGAGTCCTTTAGGTGCCTTTTGGCAAACTCCAAGCGGGCTGTCATGTGCCTTTTACAGAGGAGTGGCTTCTGTCTGGCCACTCTACCATAAAGGCCTGATTGGTGGAGTGCTGCAGAGATGATTGTCCTTCTGTAAGGTTCTCCCATCTCCACAGAGGAACTCTGGAGCTCTGTCAATGTGACCATTGGGTTCTTGGTCACCTCCCTGATCAAGGTCCTTCTCCCCCAATTGCTCAGTTTGGCCAGGCGGCCAGCTCTTGGAAGAGTCTTGATGGTTCCAAACTTCTTCCATTTAAGAATGACGGAGGCCACTGTGTTCTTGGGGACCTTCAATGCTGCAGAAATGTTTTGGTACCCTTCCCCAGATATGGACATCAACACAATCCTGTCTTGGTGCTCTACGGACAATTCCGTCGACCTTATGACTTGGTTTTTGCTCTGCATGCGCTGTCAACTGTGGGACGTTATATAGACAGGTGTGTGCCTTTCCAAATCATGTCCAATCAATTGAATTTACTACAGGTGGACTACAATCAAGTTGTAGAAGCATCTCAATGGATCATCAATGGAAACAGGATGCAACTGAGCTCAATTTCGGGTTTCATAGCAAAGGGTCTGAATACTTACGTAAATAAGTTATTTATGTTTTTTTTCTAAAATCCGGTTTTTGCATTTTCATTATGTAGTTTTGGGTATAGGTTGATAATTTAATACATTTTAGAATAAGGCGGTGACGTAACAAAATGTGGAAAAAGTCAAGGGGTCTGAATACTTTCTGAATGCACTGCATGTACAGTACCATTCAAAAGCTTGGACACACCTACTCATTCAAGGGTTTTTCTTCATTATGAGTATTTTCTACATTGTAGAATAATAGTGAATACATCAAAGATATGATATAACAATCATTTAGTAACCAAAAAAGTCTTGAACAAATCAAAATATAGTTTATATTTTATATTCTTCAAAGTAGCCACACTTTACCTTGATGACAGCTTTGCACACTATTGGCATTCTCTCAACCCCCTTCACCTGGAATGCTTTTCCAACAGTCTTGAAGAAGTTCCCACATATGCTTAGCACTTGTTGGCTGCTTTTCCTTCACTCCGCGGTCCAACTCATCCCAAACCATCTCAATTGGGTTGAGGTCGTGTGATTGTGGAGGCCAGGTCATCTGATGTAGCACTCCATCACTTCTTGGTCAAATAGCCCTTACACAGCCCAGAGGTGTTTTGGGTCATTGTCCTGTTGAAAAACAAATTATAGTCCCACTAAGCGCAAACCAGATGAGATGGCGTATTGCTACAGAATGCTGTGGTAGCCATGCTGGTTCAGTGTACCTTGAATTCTAAGTAAGTCAGACAGTGTCACCAGCAAAGCATCATCACACCACCTCCTCCATGCTTCACGGTGGGAATCACACATGTGGAGATCATCCGTTCACCTACTCTGCATCTCACAAAGACACAGTGGTTGAAAGCAAAAATCTCAAATTTGGACTCAACAGACCAAAATACAGATTTCCACCAGTCTAATGTCCATTGCTCGTGTTTCTTGGCCCAAGCAAGCCTCTTCTTCTTATTGGTGTCCTTTAGTAGTGTTTCTTTTTGCAGAAATTCGACCGTGAAGGCCTGATTCACACGGTTTCCTCTGAACAGTTGATGTTGAGATGTGTCTGTTACTTGAACTCTGAAGTATTTATTTAGGCTGCAATTTCTGAGTCTGGTAACTGTAATGACCTTATCCTCTGCAGCAGAGGTAACTCTGGGTCTTCCTTTCCTGTGGCGGTGCTCATGTGAGCCAGTTTCATCATAGCGCTTGATGGTTTTTGTGACTGCAATTAGTTTTGAATCTGGTGTTGTATTGCATATCAGTACATAAACAATTTTGCCAGCAGCAAACCACCCTGCTTCCCACTGCTGGCTTGTTTCTGAAGCTAAGCAGGGTTGGTCCTGGTTGATCACTAGATGGGAGGCCAGATGCTGCTGGAAGTGGTGTTGGAGGGCCAGTAGGAGGTACTCTTCCCTCTGGTCTAAAACAATTCTCAATGTCCCAGGGCAGTAATTGGGGACATTGCCCTGTGTAGGGTGCTGTCTTTGGGATGGGAAGTTAAATGGGTGTCCTGACTCTCTGTGGTAACTAAAGATCCCATGGCTGTGGTAACTAAAGATGGCACTTATTGTAAGAGTAGGGGTGTTAACCCTGGTGTCCTGGCTAAATTCCCAATCTGGCCCTCATACCATCATGGCCACCTAATCATCCCCAGTTTACAATCCCCCCTCCTCTCCCCTGTAACTATTCCCCAGGTCATTGGTGTAAATGAAGATTGTGTTCTCAGTCAACTTACCTGGTAAAATAAGGGTAGAAAATCAATGTGCCATGGAATCCGTGCATCAGAAATCTATTCCCACTATTTTGCAATCTATATGGCACAGCTGTTTGGTCCTTAAATGAAACTGGTATACTTTATTCATCACAATTGTCTTTAAACAATTTTGGTATTGTTGTTTACCTGTAGTCCATGAACTTTATGAACTTTATTTTCTTGACAGATCTTATTGTTGGTGCTTTTGGAGTTGACAAAACAGTTCTGTACAGGTAACACTCTCTCATAGTCTCCTATCTGTCAATCTATTGAGTGATGTCTAATATAAGTTTAGTTAAGAGGTTTACCAAAAGGTGTGCCTCTAATCATTTGTTAACCTGGCTTCTGTTCCCATGTATTGTACCACAGATCCCGGCCCATCGTCAACACCAGTGCCTCCCTGACTGTCTACCCCACCATGATCAACCCTGAGGAGAAGAGTTGTTCAGTCAACAACGGCAACACCACCATCCCTGTATCCTGGTAAGTTCTGCAGTGTACCCACCTCCTGGTACGTATTTCAGCATACGTGTCTCCTGGTAAGTACTGCAGCATACCTGTCTCCTGGTAAGTTCTGCAGTGTACCCACCTCCTGGTACGTATTTCAGCATACGTGTCTCCTGGTAAGTACTGCAGCATACCTGTCTCCTGTTGAGTACTTGTCTAGTCTCCTGGGCCTTTATTCTGGGCCTGTATGTGAAGCATCTCAGAGCATGAGTGCTGATCTAGGATCAGGTCCCCCCTTTCGATGTGCTGTCTCTTATACATTATGATCTAAAAGGCTAAACTGGTCCTAGATCAGCACTCATACCCTTACACTCTTTATAAGTAATTTGATGAACGTGTTTTACACTTGGCACAACACCAACAGGAAGGAGATCCTCAACACTGGCACTCAGTTGTACTTAGACAGGAAGACCCATTGAGAACATATTTACTTGGGAAACAGTCAGTCTTATCTGGTGGTGGTGACCTGTTATCACAGCAACTTCATAACAGATTATATTTCTTCGAAAGGAGAAAAAGTAAAATAAAATGCTGAATAAGGGCATTGTGGCTGGCAGCTATTTTCCCCTTCCGTTTGAATGTGCTGCATGGTATTCCCCATCCAATGGGAGAGGAAAGAGAACTGAACAGGGCTCCTCTAATCTCTGGCTGTGCTGCTCAACATGCCTGACACTGTGCTTGTGTGTCTGCTACCCCCCCCTTCTCTCTCTAGTCCCCAGATCCATAAAGGAAACTGTTGTATACACGTCTTGATTACACTGCGTTGCCTGGTGATGGGGAGGGATGTAGGTGGGGGTGGAGGGAAGGAGGGCGAGTGAGGGGTCAGGAGGTTTGGCAGTGGCTTTTGAATGAGATATTGTTTGGTGGTGGAACACAGCTGGGAAACATCAGGATGTGGAGACTCGTGCGCATGCACAAACTCAAACACTAAAAAACCTAGAGACACAGGAGCACAATATATAATGGATATATATCCTAGATATAGACATCCTCTTTATCTGTTTCTTTCATTCTCTTTCAAATATGTTCCTTCCTTTGTTCTGTCTATACTAGTCGGTTTCGCTCCCTCTTTTTCTCTTGTTCCCTTGATCCCTTTCCCTCGCTCCCTCTCTCCTTCCCTCTTTCTTTTCCCGTCAGTGTGAGTTTGGTTGTCGGGCTTGGGGTTTGGGTTGCTGACTCTTGGAAGCTGTGGCTCATGTCATGGAAGAGAGCAAGAGCCCCCGGCCCGTATAGATACAGACCCTGATTGACTGTCCTGCCTGTGGGGCTACATGAGATGACGCTCAATTTCTTAAACTCCGGGGATGGGGCTTGGGCTGGGGGACACACACCATGTTATTAGCATGGCTGGCTATAGCAGGCAGATGCCTTTCCCAACATTACCCATTGCTCCATATTATACAGTGATACCCATTATGCCGCTTGTCTTGTAAAGTAAGAAAACTGAAGAGTTAGAGTTTAGCCAAAGAGAGAAGAGGAAGAGAGGGAATGAGTGTGGTGTCTGTGCGTGTATGTTGACTTTTTGCCATGAATGCATATGCTTCCCTCATCATCATGTCTTTGTTATGTTCTCCTCTGTTCGAAACAGTGTCAACCTGAGTTTCTGCCTCTCAGCCAATGGGAAGTACCTCCCAGACAACCTAGGTGAGCCAACTGTCCACATCTGGTCCAGATGACGTACAATACCATACTTTCAATTGCACACGAATATCAATTTATATAACAAGTTGTTGCATGTATGTTGAATTACTTTGTTGTTGCTCTGTATTGTATCGTGACAAAGAGATTAAGAGCAGAGTCTGGGTTCCAGAATCCCCATATCTTCCCCAGTTCCAATCAAAGCACAAGGCTCCTCTTACGCAACCTCAGCAATTATTCCACTAATTACCCCTCTATGCATATGGCTACTCTGCTATTTGTAGCATATGGTAAACTAACTACATAGTCTGGATTCTCTATTTGCTTGAGAGTGTGCAAGTGTGTTTTAATGTCTGATTGATGGTGTATAAAACAATGGCACATTCATGGTTGTGTCCTGTGTGTGTGTGTGTTCCTTTGTGTGTGTGTGTTCCAGACTTCCAGGTAGAGGTGCAGTTGGACCGTCTGAAGCACAAGCAGAAGGGAGGGGTGAAGAGGGCTCTGTTTGTCGACTCCCAGCAGACAGTGCTCACGAGGAGTGTGAGGGTGCGGAACAGAGAGCGTGTGTGTCATGACACCAAGATCTATCTGAGGGTAAGTCTCTCTCACACACACACACACACACACACACACACACACACACACACACACACACACACACACACACACACACACACACACACACACACACACACACACACACACACACACACACACACACACGCACGCGCGCGCACACTCACACTCTTTCTAATGAACCCTGTCTCTCTCTATTTGACTCCAGGATGATAAGGAGTTCAGAGATAAGCTCTCCCCCATCTACATCTCCCTCAACTTCAGTCTGGATCCTCAGGCAGCTTTCGACTCCCACGGCCTCAGACCCATCCTCAACTACCAGTCCACCGAGCTCATCGAGCAGAAGGTACTTCAATACCCCCCCCCCTCCCTGTCTGACTCTGCCCCCCCCCCCAGCACTGCACTCCTAACCCTGAAGACTGACTCGACGTTAACAGGCCCCGTATATCTACTGAGGTGGAGCACTGCACACGTTTTAATGAACAAGACGCAGTGAAAGACCTGGCTGGAAATCCATTCACTCACTCAGAGCTGATGGTAATGTTTTCTCCTTGACCAGACCTCCACCCCCTCAGAACGACTCAGGCTGCTCTCCTTGTTGATTTCCAAACCGCTCTGCTGGGAAGGGGTCCAGAGGGTCTGGAAAGCAGTTTTCAACAAGAGAAATGTGAGGCGTGTGCATGGTACAGTGGAGATGGAGTTGGAGAGTGTTTGACTGCTCCACCAGGAATAGCTGTTTTCAGCCTGGCTGGGCTGTGTAACGGATCACAGGAGTCGTGTTCCGATCGAGAGGTGCACAGTAAGACCCCGACACACAGGGTTAATGGATATTTTTGGGTGGGGCCTCCAGGGCCCTTTGCTCGCAGCACACAGGCCATGTGCCATCTGGTGTAGATTTGCCAGTTTTATCCTGGCAGGGAGCGAGAGACGTGAGCAGGACTCAGCGTGTGGGCTGCCTGCCTTCAGCTGTGGCGTGCTGCACCCTATGTGAGCTCAACAATAACCGCTGGATTGGATTGGAGTGTTTTGGGAAAGGCCCTGGCCGAGTTTGCAGTTCGACCCCCCCCCCCTCCATCTTTCTCTCAGTATTTCTCTCTTCTCTCTCGGAGCAGGGCAGTACTGAACCCTGTCATTGGTGTTCACTTGTCGTATCAAAGCTGCTGGGGATTCATCAGATGTGGTGTATTGTACTTACACTCCAACCATGAGCTAAATACTGAACCCTGATAAAGCTATGTTGTTGTAGTACCGAAACTGAACTTCAGATAACATATTTCATTAATCATTGATACCCAGTGTGAATGTAGGGGATGTCTACTCACTACAGCCTGGATTTAATCAGATACATGATACCTTATTATGGATTCCTCCGTATGGCATCGTTTGTACTGGGCTGGCTGTTGCAGCATAGGCTACATATAGGTAACTATCAAAATAAAGGAAACACCAACTTAAAGTGTCTTAATAGGAAGTTGGGTCACCACGAGTTAGAACAGCTTCAGTGCACCTTGGTATGGATTCTACATCTTTATGGAACTTTATTGGAAGGATGCGACACCACTCTTCCACAAGAAATTCCATCATCTGGTGTTTTGTTGATGGTGGAGGAAACGCCATTTCAGGCGCCACTCCAGAATCACCAATATGTGTTAAATTGGGTTGAGATCTTGTGACTGAGACGGCCATGGCATATGGTTTACATCGTTTTATGATCATCAAACCATTGAGTGACCACTCATGCCCTGTGGATGGGGGCGTTGTCATCCTATGGGGGCATAGCCAAGGTAACCAAAATAATGCCCTGCCCAGCATTTTTACATGTCACCCGAAGCATGATTGGATGTTATTTGCTTAATTAACTCAGGAACCACACCTGTGTGGAAGCACCTACTTTCAATATACTTTGTATCTCGCATTTTCTCAAGTGTTTCCATTATTTTGGCAGTTACATATACATGCTGGCTCACCCCAATTCTCACACCCTCTGGTTGCTGAGTGAGAGCGAGAGATCACCGAAGTCTCTCTGCATAGTTTAATCGTTTCTCTATAATGTGCCCCACATGTTGCCGTGAAGCCAGAGCAATGGGAACATAATAAAAATGGATCCACAAAACGCCACTCTGAGAGTGAAGCTGGAAGCTCCCATGATTTATTTTCGCTGATATTGACACAGTTATTGAGTGAAGCTGTATACTACACATGGTACCCTCAATACACTGACTGCACGCTATTCATCTGGCTTCCCTCTGCCAGTTGTTGTTTAACGGCAGCCAGGATAGGAATCTAAATAGCTTTTACCCTGATTGACTGAGTCTGTATATAGGCCAGCACACGCTGAAGGGGCAGAGTGAGTGAGCTGGTGGTTACTATGGTTACCCCGGTGTCTTAAATTAGAAAGCCCGGCTGTGTAATGACAGGGGAGGCAGTGCGCTCTCTTTCTAATCTACTTCTATTTATTATCTTTGTCGTCATCATGATCATCACACTGTGATGGAATCGCACGGGGCAACTATTACCTACGTCAAGCCTGGGCTTTTCCCTGCTACACAAACACGTTCAGTGGTTACTGGGCACCCTTTACTGCTTAGCTCATGTCTTTCTAGTATTTCCACCATAGCCTCTAGCCCTCTAGATTACCCCCTCCTCCCCCATGTCTCTGTACCAGCTTCAGCCCCACCCACCCCTGGTTCATGTATGGTCCTGCATGCAGAGCGCTGGGTGGCGTCGAGTGTGGCTAGCTTGTGGTCCGCTGCAGAGCGCTAGTGGTGTGGGCGTCAGTGTGCGGCGCTGGTGGATGCGTGGACAGAGAGCTGCTGGCCTCCCCAGAGAGGCCCTCCTGGCGTACCGCTTCTCCTTCTTGTCCTCCTGTCTCTGGGCTGCGTTGTGGCGCTGCCCAAGTCGGACACTCTATGATGGAGGGGGTTTTGTCACCCTACACACAGTCGGACGGCTTCTCCTGCCTTCTTATCGACCCATTTCTCTCTGAAAGGACGTGAAGTCAGACACGGGGCTGAATAAGGGTTGTTTGTGTCATCACACATGGTTATAGTCACTAACATCCCCCAGAAGATAAGAGCGTTTAACAGGGTTATTATTACAGGTGTTTGGTCTGTAGTGATGACACTTTGCTCAGGGGGCGGAGGGTGGTTGGGGCTCGGAATGGAATGTATTAGTCATTCTGGTCTGCACGACATGTCCTATCCCGCTGCAATTACTCCATTGTATGTTCACCACCAAAGCAAAGTGTCTAATTCTGTATGTTAAGTCTAACTGACAGACGTGTAGGCCTCATTTTAATGGGAACCGTGGATCCTGTGTAAGCTCTGTCACTCTTTAACTTATTCCTCTCCTCCTCTTTCCTCCTCTAGGCCCAGATTCTGCTGGACTGTGGAGAAGACAACATTTGTGTTCCTGACTTAAAGCTGGCGGTGCACGGGTGAGTTATTCCAGACACCCATGAAAGCCACTAGATCAGGAGAATATATCTACTATGTATGATGAATGGTTGAACTATTCACCCAACTATACAGATGAGTCGGCCTTGTTGTCGTTCTGATCTGATAAATAAAGCTGTGTCGTGCTCCACCCGTTTGTTTAGTTTAGCTTGCAGAGCAGACCAGTCTGTTATTACACCCACAATGCTCCACTCACAGAAGATACTACTCTGCTTTGGAAACAGGAAGAAGCGCTGGTCCCTGGTCTAGGTGCAAGGATTAGTTGTCAGGCAGCTCGGGGAAAGAGACATGAGAGATGAAAGGGATTTGTTTTGAACGTATGGAGAGGGAGGTGTGTGTGTGTGTGTGTGTGCCAACCAGATCTCGCCTCCTATCAGCTTCTGTTGAAGTAGTATTCACAGCATCTCCATACTTCGATTTGAGAAATCTGTGGTCATTTTTCTCCAAAATAACATGCCCCCTTGCTCTCTTTCTGCCCTCTCATGTTCATATTTGTTTGCACGCTAATTCCATTTCTCTATTGTAAAAGTCTATCACGTACCCTGAGTGTACAAAACATAATGAACACCTTCTCTTTCCCTGACATAGACTGACCAGGTGAATCCAGGTGAAAGCTATGATCCCTTATTGATGTCACTTAAATCCACTTCAATCAGTGTAGATGAACGGGAGGAGACAGGTTAAAGGAGGATTTTTAAGCCTTGAGATGATTTGAGACATGGAGTGTGTGTGTGTGTGTGTGTGTGTGTGTGTGTGTGTGTGTGTGTGTGTGTGTGTGTGTGTGTGTGTGTGTGTGTGTGTGTGTGTGTGTGTGTGTGTGTGTGTGTGTGTGTACCATTCAGAGGGTGAACGGGCAAGGCAAAATATTTAAGTGCCTTTGAACGAGGTATGGTACTCTGCTGCGTTTTTCATGCTCAACAGTTTCCCATGTGTATCAAGAATGGTCCACCACCCAAAGGACATCCGGACAACTTGACAAAACTGTGTCAAGCATTGGAGTCAACATGGGCCAGCATCTCTGTGAAATGCTTTTGACACCTTATAGAGTCCATGCCCCGACGAATTGAGGCTGTTCTGAGGGCCAAATGGAAGGGAGGGTGTGCAACTTAATATTAGGAAGGTGTTTGTACATTTGTCTGTGAAGGGCATTCAAGCAGGATGAAATAAGGGATTTCAGTTGAGGAAAATCATAATGCATGAACTACTTGCCTCTGGCAGTCAGATTTAAATGCTTTGTTTAATAGTAGCTTGGGGCATGGGGTCAATCATGAAATTCCCAGCATTGTATCCATCAAAATATTTCTACTGTTTTCCTGACAAAGCACACAACCTGTACCACCAATGCCCCTTAGGAGAGGTTTTGGGTTTTTGTGGGTTCTTCCAATGTATCCCTTTTGTTTTCTTTAAAGAGCGTAATGGCTGTTGGAGTCTGACTAGGCTGGCTGGCTGGCTGGCCAATAGAAGATCAGTGTTTGAAATATGGTCCATGTTGCTTTCTCTCTCTGCCTGGTTTTATGAGTCCAGCTCTAATTAGAAGCGTCTGTGTGGCCCTCGTGTGGAATTCCTCTCTCATTGTGTTCAGAAAGAGAACGAGAGATGGAGGAAGAAATGTGGGGAGGGAGAAAGGGAGGGAGTGGAAGTGGGAGGTGTTTTACATTCCTATTCTGTGCTCTAACGCATGTATGACTTTGTTGCTACATTTGAAAAGTTGTGTGTGAGGGGGATGCAGGGGAAGGGGAGGGGAGGGGAGAGGGAATTTCCTGACATGAATCTAAGCGATGTGTTTTGGGCTGTGTCCCATTTCGAGAGAGATGAAGCACGGATATCAGGCTATAGCAACAGAACATGCAAGTATGTTAGTGACCTGACACTGCTTTATAATGTATACACTGTTCACACAGCCTTCACAGTTGTCTCTAGTATAATGGCACCCTCTCCCACCTCTCCCGGGTCTTATTTACCCTCTGAGACCCGACACCTCTTGACCTGACGTCTGACCCGATTAGTAATCCATTTCTGTTTTTTTTGGGGGGGCCCTCAGGGACCGGAAGGAAGCGTACCTAGGTGACGACAACTCACTGACCTTGACTTTCAACGCTCGGAACGAGGGTGAAGGAGGGGCCTACGAGGCTGAGCTGTACGTGGTGCTGCCTCCTGAAGCGGACTACAGCGGTATAGCCCGCAATAACGAGGTGAGAGGAACTACTAAACATTCACCTGAACCCAACACTACTATTAGATGTGAAGTTATATGAGTCACAGTCTATTGGCTCATAAGACTTCTGATGATAGATCTATAAGGAACAGGGCTGTTATGGAAGTTATGAAATCACAAAATGGAACTAAATGTTTGTTCTTGGTGTTTGATCTGTAGACCTGTATCTATGATTCTTCTTTGTTGTGTTCTAACCAATGACAAACACATATGAATGTATATGGTTCTAAACCAGCACTCTTTCTCCTTGCTCTCTGTCTCTCTGTCTCTCTTTGTCTGTCTCTGTCTGTGTCTCTGTCTCTGTCTGTGTCTCTGTCTCTGTCTCTCTCTCTCTCTCTCTCTCTCTCTCTCTCTCTCTCTCTCTCTCTCTCTCTCCCCCAGAGCCTGACCCAGCTAACTTGTAGCTACGAGACAGAGAACCAGACCCGCTACCTCAGCTGTGACCTGGGCAACCCTATGAAGTCTGGCACCAGCGTAAGTCAAGGATTCATGTTCTGCTTGCCCTTCTGAAGATTGGTCATGAGAAGGGTCAGGAGTATTTCCTGGTTAGGTCACATGTGTGGAAAACAGGAGCAGCTCTGGCTCTTGGCGTGAAAAATCATTGACGTTTGTTTCGGCCATCTTGGTCTCCATCAGAATGAGAATGAGGTCACATGACATAAAAATAAACTTTGGGCCTGGTTCTACTCTAAGACCTTTCTGAAGAGCATTGGTTATGAATGGGGCGAGCAGATTTTTCTGGTTAGGTCACATGGTCCTGGCCCTACTCGTAAGCAATACTCTTCATTGGTTCTGATGAGTGTTGATGGCTGGTGGAATAGCTCGTCTAGCACTCTGAGATCTGTTTAGTGGTAGAAAAGTAATTGAGGCTAGCACAAAATCAATGTTTCCTAGTGTGTGCAGGAAGGGATTGTGTGTCTTCCAGGGGTTGAGCGGTAGAGAACTGAACTGGAGAGGAAAGGCTCTCTTTTCATGTCACAGCAGTGTCCAGAGAGGAAGTTCCTGTCCGAGTAGCAAGAAGCTGGTCTACGTCTCTGCTCCGAGCAGGGGTTCCCTCCTAATGTGTCTGACTGTAAAGTGGACATTGGTGGAGAGGTTAAGAAGGTTTTCTAATAGAATGGTTGTATTCAAAGTATAAACAAAAATGTCAAAACTTTAGTGTGCAACAAACATATAGTATAGATCCTGCCATTGTGGTACCCAATGCGCTGAGGATACAGTACTTTGCGTTAGTTATAATTCATAATGGCATAGAATGTTTATAAGCAGTGTTCTAATTGTTTTTACGATGCACATTTGCAGTTGGATACACACTCACACTACACAGTTAAACAGCAAAAGCTCTAAACTCGCTGGAAAACGAAAGGGGCATGAAATCCCAGTTGAAATAAAGGGCAGCAAAACAGAACACTGTAAGCAGGAAGTCCCAAACTGTCTGGACCTGCAGGCCCAGGTGTATTACAGCTGTGTATGTGCCAGCCAGGCAGGCAGACAGGGAGTACCGACTGACTGGCAACAGAACAGTTGGGAGGAGAGCGAAAGAGAGGACAGCACTGTTATCCTTTCGGAGACTCTGGCCCCCGCTATGCTGTTATGATTGTATAACAGAGAGTCTACTCACCGTCGCTGTACTGTATGTGTCAAAATAGTATCAACATAGTGCACACGTTTCCTAATGCCCTTACAAGGTTAGCTTTTAGATATGTTGGTTGCATCATCCCCCTTAGACATTTGGAACTCTCTCGCCTCACATCATGTTGACATCAACCCCTTGTCCCTGATCACATTGCTTCTCCTTGTCTGCAGCTGTGGGCAGGTCTGCGCTTCACTGTGCCACGACTGAAGGACACGCGCAAGACGGTTCAGTTTGAGCTGCAGATCCGCAGGTATGACTCTGTTCCATCGCCTCTCTAGGCATACGTTTGTGGCGGGCCTATAACTGGACACGTGTTATGTGTCACTGACAAAATGAATTCAAGGCTAAACTCGTAGGACACAGACCATCAAAAATACCGCAGTACTTCAATATCACCATATAGCTGCAGAGGTGTGTTGTCTCTGATTCATCACCCTCTCTTCCTCTCTCGCTTTCCCTCCACAGTAAAAATGAGAATAATTCCCACAGCGAGGTGGTTCCCTACAGGTTGGAGGTGGTTGTCCAGGCCAATGTTATTTTACAAGGGTGAGTCCAGAGGAAGTCAGAGAGAAGTCCAGGGGTGGGAGGAATCTCTGTGCAACTCCATAAAAGTCGTATTATTTTTCTCCCCACACAGTCTCATGCTTTCCTTTCCCTCTCTTTTGAAGAGTCTCCCGGCCAGACAAGGTCTTCTTCCCTCCCCCCAACTGGAAGGTGTCCAAGAGCCCCCAGGTGGAGCAGGACATCGGGCCTGCAGTCCAACACGTCTATGAGGTAAGGAGTCAAAGGGTTGGGGTTAGGATTAGGATTAAGGTTAGGTTGGGAAGATCCAATGGGACATTCAGTGCATGGACAAAGGTGAATGCAGCCAAACTGTGGACATGTTTCAATGAAAGGAGCCAGAGGCCCTCCAGGAGGATAGCTGCTAGCTGGCTGGGCAGAGAGTTCTATACAGCAGACTCATCAGGTTGTAGTATGGCAGAGAGTTCTATACAGCAGACTCATCAGGATGTAGTATGGCAGAGAGTTCTATACAGCAGACTCATCAGGTTGTCGTATGGCAGAGAGTTCTATACAGCAGACTCATCAGGATGTAGTATGGCAGAGAGTTCTATACAGCAGACTCTGGCCTCAAGCAGGTCTGTAGCAGCAGGCAGTACTTCACAGACACTAACTGTTTTCTGTAGAAGCAGACCAGACACTAACCTTTGTGTAGAAGCAGACCAGACCGGACACTAACCTTTGTGTAGAAGCAGACCAGACACTAACCTTTGTGTAGAGGCAGACCAGACCAGACTCTAACCTTTGTGTAGAAGCAGACCAGACACTAACCTTTGTGTAGAGGCAGACCAGACCAGACACTAACCTTTGTGTAGAAGCAGACCAGACACTAACCTTTGTGTAGAGGCAGACCAGACCAGACACTAACCTTTGTGTAGAGGTAGACCAGACCAGACACTAACCTTTGTGTAGAGGCAGACCAGACCAGACTCTAACCTTTGTGTAGAGGCAGACCAGACCAGACACTAACCTTTGTGTAGAGGCAGACCAGACCAGACACTAACCTTTGTGTAGAAGCAGACCAGACACTAACCTTTGTGTAGAGGCAGACCAGACCAGACTCTAACCTTTGTGTAGAGGCAGACCAGACCAGACACTAACCTTTGTGTAGAGGCAGACCAGACCAGACACTAACCTTTGTGTAGAAGCAGACCAGACCAGACACTAACCTTTGTGTAGAGGCAGACCAGACCAGACACTAACCTTTGTGTAGAGGCAGACCAGACCAGACACTAACCTTTGTGTAGAAGCAGACCAGACACTACTTCCTGTGGCTGCAGACAAGTCAAAGGAGAAAGAAGAAAGAGAAGAGACAAATTCCAGGAAGCACAGGGATTTGTTTTGAGCTTCACATCATTACAGGTCTAACTCTATTTGTAAGGGCAACCTAGTCTCCCGTGATAGACATCACACCAGACCACCTTTCACAGTTCACAGAAAAACAGTGCTCAAGTTTAGATGACATCACACCAACATGCCATTTCCTGGAAGTCTGGGTCAGTCTGGGTCGGGTTAATTTTTAGCAAAGACTAGCTGGGGGGGAGGTTTTATATGCTTGTAATATTCTTTTAACTAATTACTCTCCTTTTCCATCTGTCCTTCCGTCTCTCTCCCTTTCTCTCTCGTTCTTTCCCCTGTCTGTCAGCTGGTGAACAAAGGCCCCAGTGGGATCAGCCACACAGTGCTTCAGCTCAGTTGTCCTCTCAGTGTTCAGGGCCAGGGTCTCCTCTACCCTCTGGAGATCTCTACTGAGGGACCCCTCAACTGCACCACCAACCACTCCATCAACTACATGGAGCTCAAGGTGAGCAATCAATCATTGGAATGTCTTTTGATGTATGACGGGGGAACGTTATTTTAATGTTTTAATGTTTATATTAACACTTGTTTGCAAAACGTTGTTTACACATGTGCAAGAGTACGGCAAGTCTTGAACTCAGTGTCTCGCTCGATCAACATAGATACACACACACACACACACACACACACACACACACACACACACACACACACACACACACACACACACACACACACACACACACACACACACACACACACACACACACCCTTCTCAGGGTCACATGAGGCTGACAGACATCTGTGTGAGGCTAGAACACTTCAGAGATACGGGCACTGTGAAGATGTCCCACAGGTTCTAATTCAGTGTGTGATTAACAGTCTCTACACCCACCTCCACCCTCCCTGCCCAGCCAGCCCTAACCAGCCCCACCCAGGACACCATCCCCACTAACACTTTGATCTCTCAGCACTTCCCTCAGCTCAGCAAAGCTTGACGAACCTCTTCTGTACTGATACACTCACTCAACTTCTAACATTAGGTCCCTTTCTGCAGGGTTTAAGCCTCAGGTTTTTCATGGGAACCGATGACTCTTGGGTAGTCGCTTGTTTCCGCTTCAAACTTCTAAATGGCCAGATGCTGAGATGAGGCCGGAGAGGTTTCCCATTTAGCTGTGATCTGATTTTCTTTGCGCACTACAGTGTGTTTCTATGGGAAACCATGTGAATGAGACCTCACATTCCTTCGATTAATAACAAGGATAATGATGGGTCACTAACGTCACTCCCTATATTAACAGAAAGGGTGGTGTGCTCGTCTCCCATGTGTGAAGTCTCTGTCCTAATGGGTGGTGTATGTTATTTCCCTCGGTCTCCTCAGCTCCAGCAGTCGTCCACAGAGCAGCCTCCCCTACTTGTGCCCGGCCAGGATCACCACATCGAGAGGAGAGACGTCCACAGAGACCAGCTGGCTGAGCACACTAACCTGGTGAGGCCCTTAGCAAGGACAGATGGCGAGAGTTATTGGAACAGTGTGCTATTAATGCAACTGGCTTTTTGAGTGATGATTAGAGCTTGTTGTTGCCTCTGGTGGTATTTCATGTTGTCAAATAGTTCAAATAGTTCAAAACAGGACAAGTGGATGGAAGTGACTAGAGACTTTCCTTTGGAATAGAGCTGAGCTGGAGGGTCGAACCTCTGCCTCTCTGCTCCTCTGAGTTGCCTGAAGCCATGGCATGTATTGATCTGGAACAGTGGCTCTGGCCCTGCTCTTGGAAAGCCTCCTGGGATTGACTAATGAGGTTATAAGGTAATTGAGAGGAAGGGGTCAGAGGGCGTGGGGTGGTGGTGGTCCCGCTGTGGTGATTAACATTAAAGGGCTGCAGGGAGACTGGGAGGGTGGAGCTGGGGCAGTAGGGACATGGAAATAGGGGGATCTGTGGGACCAGGGGCATGATGCGCTGGTTAGTTCACAGACCGCCCTCTAATTTTCCACTCCGTGGTGTTGTTAGTGTGAGTACCACTGCCCCTGGCACACACTGGCCCTATTGATCCAACCAGCACCAGGAACAGGTAGCTCTCCCTCTGTTCTCCCCCTCATTGGTCTGTCACTACCCAGAGTGGTGAAAGAGGTCTTTGTCCCCCCCGCCTGTCGCTCTTAACCGCCCCTCGTTTATCAAGCCTGCTCGATGACACGTTTCTATAAAGGCCGCCATTCTTTGTTTCACTCTTAGCACTTCAGTTTCTATGCTGAGTTGGAACTAAGAACAGACGTCTCTGTTAAAAAAATAAGTTTCAAGAGAAAGTGTGTTAGTGGTCAGAGCTGTGCATAATGCCGTTGCATAGGCCCTTGATTGAATCTGGTTGTAGTAGGGGACTGGTAAATGAGAGAGACCCCTCGCTATGTCTGGCCTTGTCCTCGAAAACCTGTAAATGAAGTAGCACTGTGAGCTTTGTCTCTAAATGGCTTTTAGAACAATCTAGGAAAATGTAGATTGAATTATTGTTTACATTCATGTCACACAGTAGCTGCCATTGTACACTTCAACACACACACACTGCAGGTCTATTATATAGCCAGTCACTGCTGTTCTACTCATTGTGGGAACAGAAGCTTCCCTCCCAGCTCCTGCCCCTGACCTCGGCCACCCCACTAGGGAGGATCTGGCGCTCTACCATATCCAAATGGACCATTTCCCCAGGCCTACCAGAATCCCTTAGCCTCCCCCAGCCTCAGTTAGCCTCCAGTTTTAATCAAGTGTAATATTTCGGAAACAATTGTCTGTCTGTCTGCCTGTCTGCCTGTCTGCCTGTCTGCCTGTCTGTAACTGTAATGCCGTTATTAAGCCTGTCTTAACTGTAAGGCCCTGAGGGAGGTTACGGGCAGTAGGGTAGGTACTGGGTTGTGTACTACACCCTCTCCTCCTGCCTTCGTTTGCCCTCCTTGGCTCTTGGCTTAATAGGCAAACTAATTCGCTCCCGCAGGAAGCCCACCAAAACCGCCCAATCCGGCCGGGGTGGTCTGTCTAACACGCCAGCATTAAAAGTCAGTTTGTGGAGGTTTACAATGCAAAGCGCCCAGCTACCATTATGAGGATTTAATTAAGATTGTGTATTCTAACAGTCTTGTGAAAAGGGAGCTGGTGGTTGGGCAATAATGTTGAGTGTCGACTGCATGCTGGATTTTTACAGTCTCATGACATTCACTCAATCTTTCTAATTGGAAGCAGCCCTCCATTGGATCATAACATTGACCTCTTTGTTCTATTTATTTGGCCTGCAGAGTTAACATTGCCCTTACTGCTCTTCCCACCCACCCCCTCCCTGTCTACTGACCTTCACGTCAGTTTTTAGTTCACGCACTTACAGTAATTACTGTTAAGTTAAGCCTGACCGAATGTCAAATTAAGTTTGTTTTGTAGCTGTTTGGTTTTCCTTGCTGAGGACAGCAGTTATTGCATGGCATATCTCAAATGATGGCATATTTTATGTAATTTGTTAAGCCTTAACCCACTCTCTCTCCTCCTCCCTCCTTCTCCCTCTCTCTCTCTTCCTCCCGCCCTCCTTCTCCCTCTCTCTCTTCCTCCCTCCCTCTCTCCCTCTAGTCCTGCTCTAATGTAGAATGCTGGACGCTGCAGTGTGACGTTGGTCTTCTGGAGAAGGGGACCAGCGCCATCCTCAAAGTGCGCTCACGCATCTGGGCTGAGACCTTCATCGAGGTACGTACCGTAGGGACTGGAGATGAAACCAACCACTCTGCATACAATTGCTCCCCTAAATACCTTTTTTAAAATTGCGATTGAAGAGTGGATCTTGGTCAGGTTCAGATGCAGAGATTAAAACCAACCCGACAGAACTACTGGCGTCCTCTCAAACCCACTGGACATGTAGATGCATGTTTCTGCCAGATGACATTGGCACTGATTGCATGAGACGGACTGTCTCCGTTCACGTTGTCGTCTGTGTATTTTCTCATGTCAAGGTTTGGCTGAGTATAAGCAGAATGATTCCCTTAAGCATCTTACAAAGAAAAAATCAACACTCTAAACCTCAAATTCAAGACTGTGAAAGATGAATGTCCAGTCAGACTCACACGTGATTGTATTGACTAGATGTCAGTATTAATGCTAGCTCAGAGCTAAACTCTGCCAGTGTGTACTGTCTCAAATAGTTGGCCCAAATGAAGGGAAAGTTGTAGCTAACAGAGAGTATAATTCAAATCTAATTTCAATAGTCGTATGTGTGTGTGTCTGTAGTGTTATAGTGTTCTAGTTAGAGCTGGATGGTATATGTCCACAGAAGCAGTTGTGAGAGACCTTACACACAAAGCCTATGTGTGAGCGCATTGAAAATTCATTAGCTGGTGGTCGTGGCTTCTCATAGGATTGGAATGTCAGAGGGGTTTTGTGAGAGACAGCCGGTCTGGAAATAGAGTTGCATCTCTGGGCAGCACACGACCGCCACCTACTGCATACAAGAGAAAGTGCACCCATTACCAGTCCACACTAGCCTCGCTAACACATATACAAGCTGCACTTTCCCAGTACTCCTACACTAATTATTTTCAGAATCACAATGAATATCCAATCTGATCCAGTTCCTGTTGTTTTGCTTCTATCCTCAGAGAGCATACAAAGGGTATGTGCTTGAGTGCCTGGCAAGATTCAGTGTGATCAAGATGCCCTATGCCATCTTACCCAAGGAACTACCAAGTGGATCTAAAAAGGTAGGTCTATGTGCAATACACCCATGTTACCTAACCTCTCTATGTTACTGTTTTGTTAGTCATGCATTACCATACAGTATGTCAAAGTTTTGTAGATCACTCCGCTGTTGGGAAACTGCAGGAAGCCTGGAATCGAGGCTATTATAGTATAAGTGGTGGTCATGACTAATTCTCTGCCCCCTCCTCAGGTGGTGACCCCGGTGGTGTGGAACAAGCCGGACAGCCAGTACTCTGTGCCAATGTGGATCATCATCTTGGCCATACTAGCTGGACTTCTTCTGCTGGCACTGGTGATTTACGTCCTGTACAAAGTGAGTGGTCAGGATGGTGCTGATGTTAACATCAGGCAGAGTGGGCGGCTTCCATCTCTTCAGAACGTCCCGGATTTGCCTTTATAACGAAGACTTATTAGTCTCAGGCCAAACTCCATCTTGCTCTTAGCTCAGCCTTCTCCAGGCCTAAATGTAAGGCTGTCTGGAGAGACGAGAACCTCATTGACATATGAAGATTTGAGACAATGTTATAAATATTATCTGCAGTTCAAACTTTTTCTGTCTTTTTTTCTTTCTCCCTCCCAGCTTGGCTTCTTCAAGAGGTCGCTACCCTACGGCACGGCTATGGAGAAGGCCCAACTCAAGCCCCATGCTACGTCTGAGGCCTAAACACCACAGAAGGATTAAAACAAGCTACTTTGTTGTCAAATAACCAAAGAAACCTAGATACCCACATGATTGCAACAGTGAAACGTGGTTCATTTAAATGTCCAGAGAGGATCAGACTGCAGTTGAAGAGTGAGGAAGAGGAGGAGAAAAGACCACTGGAACTCCACTGTACTGCACTAGAGGAAGACAACCCTAAGAACTCCAAACCAAATGAATGTTTTTAATTTAATATGTGTTGTTTTGTTTGTCGTCGTCGGGGTTGGGGTCGATCACCAAGATGAGCTTCAGCGTCACAGTCAGACAAACAGGCCTTAGACTTACTGATCCTATTTGAGTTGAAGTCCAAGACTAGTGACTACAGAAGATGGAGAATGGGAGCCCTTGATAAGCCCAGGATGGAGGAAGACGCTTGGTTTCTCCCTCCACATCTTTTAAAATAGCTTTTACTTCTCTTGGATCCTTGTGAAAGATAATAAGGTTTAAGTCTTTCTAACTGCCTTCGTTTTGGTGCTAAGACGTACAAATGTTGTGCTCAGTGCTTCAAACGGGATGGCCACATCTTTCTTCTGGTGTCGAGGGGAGTGAATACCTCTCTCTTCCTTTCTGTAGCATTAAAGAATCACAGCTGATACTTCCCCCACCAAAGACCTGGAAACTGCATGATCAGGGTTTCTACCCAGAGACAGATGATTGTGTCTGTATCATGTTGCCAAACTCTCTACACTTTGACTTTGTACCTATGAACATTTCTACCAAAGATTTTTTACAGTCTCGTCTGTTAATGTTTTATGTAAGATGTAAGTGCAGCCCAAGTGCTCCAGTAATGTTTGTCAGGCTCCTCTGTTTTATCTAAACCTACCTACATGGCTTCTGCCCGCTTCTGAGTGGTGAACATGCAGTGCTTGGTTCAGTTGTTTTGCACACAAAGGAAATCTACTGATGACTAACAAGATGCCAAAAACAGACAGGATACTGACTGACTGATCTTCCTACGAGTTTGACATGAACTCTTACCGATCACGTCGTGTTGATCCATGTTCGTTGTGACAAAATGAAAGCGTTGCCTCAAAGTCGTCTGGGACTTGACTGGATCCACCACCATGGGCCTGTGAGATAGATCTCACTAACAGCTTGAAACAGTGTGGTGCTTGTGCTGCAAGAGGCAGTATGGAAATTGGGTTGAAGCAAAGGCCATCCAGGTATATCCTCAGCCTTGGTGTGTAATGATGTCTTGAAAGTCAATATATACCTATCGTGTGTGTTGCCAACAGAGATCAGGGAAGTTGCAGTACATTCTGAGTGGGTTGCTAGCAGGTCAGGGCTCATTCCATGTGAGTGTCAGGGAAACAGCCAAATGTCCAGTCCCTACACATTTAACCTCGATCTTAGTGTGCTGCGAGCATCTTCACTTTGGTTGATTTTTTTATTTTATTTGATGCCCTTATGGATAAAGAGAACTGACTATGAGTACCAAATGCACTCCCAACACAATGCTGCAGCTTCACCCAGGGACTGAAAGTATGTGGGGTTCATTTATTTGTCATGTTTTTATGTAAATAAATAGTCTGTGCATGAGAGAGAGGTGTGTGTGTGTGTGTGTGTGTGTGTGTGTGTGTGTGTGTGTGTGTGTGTGTGTGTGTGTGTGTGTGTGTGTGTGTGTGTGTGTGTGTGTGTGTGTGTGTGTGTGTGTGTGTGTGTGTGTGTGTGTGTGTGTGTGTGTGACTTCATGTGTGCATGCTCCTGTCTGTGTATGTTTTTCGTGTCAATCAGAGAGATCTTTCCCATTGCTAAGTCCGCTCCTTCCTCCCTTGCATCACTAGAGAAGGGTAGACTTGTCCAGCAGTAATGCTGATCATCGCGCCACTACAATTTGTGCTCAGGATAGGATGAGACTGCTGTTCAGGACAGCTAGGACCAGAGTAGCTATTCATTTAATGCAATAGAGAGCATGTACATACATGTCTGTACTGTAAAATCAGTTTGTGCCTCTTGTAAAGGAATAGCAACTGGGCATTGGGAACAAAAATCATCTTGTTTGTACGTGCAATATTATTTACTCTGGTTAATATCGTTTTCCTTTTTTTGTTGTTGCAGTTTTTGTTATTTTCTTTGGTTTTGTTCCGGAGGAGTTGCGCTAAACCCATTGTATCTACCATCTGGTGATGAGTGTGAGATATCAACCATACATAAACTCTTCTCGTGGTCGGAGCGTTATGGTCAGATTTTTTCTCTAGGTCTCTCCCATTTTTGACCACTTACATTTTGCTCCACCATTATAACTAGCCAATCTTTAGTATCGATATTTTAGATATCAATGGTAAAAAATAAAAATTATATATATATATATATATATATATATAAAACGACCTCCATCAAACCTCTGAGTTGAACTCGAGTTGGCCTATGTTACTTGTGTGATAATGTATGTGCAGTTCAATTGTATCAGCTATCTAAACACAGCCATAGCGTTACACATCTGTTTTGATCTGCTATGCCCCCTGGATGATATTGGTGATTTCATTCTGCGATTAGGCTTTTCACGAGAGAGCTTTATCCAGACTCATGGTGCAAAGACTGCTAATGCCTCTCAGTGGATTCATTTTACACATATAAAATTGTTTTAAACAGTATTTGTATGCCGTTAGTGTCCAGACTGAACATTTCAACCTAGGGTTATTTATATGTTGAGGATGTTTTAAACATAATCCTCTGTGGTTCAAGCAGGTGACTACACTGGGTTTATCCTAGCCCCTTTTTAATCATTTTTTTCTCCTTTTTTTTACCAAAAGTTGTAAATATATTTCTGACAAGGAGAATGTTTTTAGATCCAATAAAAAATAATTGCTTGTTGTGAAATTTACTCTCCTCATATTGCGGGGGTGTTAGTCTTTCAGTGATCATTTGTATCTTATTTTAAGGTTTGCATTTCCAATAAAAAAAACAATACATTTTTTTTTACAAACTCATGCTTTGATTGAATACACATCATTCTGAAAATAATTTATTTAGAAAAAATAAACGTACATGGTATGAAATGTTTTACACGTTTGTGTATGCGTTCTGGCAACATAGCTGATTGCTAAACTATTTATTGTACACAGTTGTATTACAAAGTGGAAAAAGGTCAAAACAAACACTCCATAACTGCTATAGCATATATCTGCTCTGCTGTATGTGCTTATGTTGACGGGTTACACCTCGATCACACCAACATTGTTTGGCAATTTGGTACACCGAAAGTACATTTATTTCAAATGGAACGCTGCGTTTGCCTTGCAGCATTGCGTTGCAGTGCGTTCTGTGTGGTACATACGTTGGATTTATCGAACGTAGCGCCAAACTGTATGCGAAGACGGCTTGACAGAAATGGTAGCAGAAGATGAATGTTGAACTTTGTTGCACACATCCAGATGATGCTGCGTCCTATTTTGTGCAAAACACTTATCGGTGTGATCAAGGCGTTAGCTAACAACGTCATGAAAACGACGCACTCGCATCAATGGGGCAGAAGTCTGTGTTGTGATTCTGGATGGCCAGATAGCTAGCAACAATGACAAGAAGCTGCCAGTGGGGAATCGTAGGTGGCTCGTTTCAACTAGTTTTATCTTGTTCTTGATACCATGTCTTGTTTTGAGGTGTTTTGACTGATGTCACATCTATGCTAATATGGCAAGCTAAGCTAGCTAGCTAACCAACAACTGTAACGATGTATTTGAGAGAGAAGTGCTCATTGTGCAAATGGATTTGTTTTCAAAAAACATTGGAGACTAAATATAGTTTACATGTTGTCAACAATCTCAGCCAACACCGTCTCGTTTGCCCCAACCCGTATATGGCACTTGTGAAACAATAAGATTATCATACAAATAGTCTGCTATACATATGATCGTATAAATAATGACGAATGCCAAAAATATGCACTTGTTCCTCCGGAGTGTAGTGGTATCAGAAACAGCAGTCACAGGACCAGCAACATCTCTGGTAAGGCACTAGGGGTCACTAGATACTGCCAGTCGGATCCCTCCTCAGGTCCTAGTCACTTGATTAGCAGTCCAAACAGTTGCTTCTCTTGACTGCGCTCTGTGTGAGACTGAACAGGCCAGAAACATCCACAGTCCTCCATTCTTGACACCGGACATGCACACGAGTCTATAGAAGAGCTTGCATGTGGATTAGTATGACCATGGAGGTGTGTGTTTTCCCCTGCCAACCTCTTATTCACAGGCTCTTATAGACAGTCTTTATACACAGAGATATGTAGATACAGTACTTATACACTGGTCTGGTTCAGCACTCAGCGTTCCATTCCCCTGGACAGTTGTGTCAGTTTGCGCTGGTTGTCGATCACTTCAAAGTTCTGAACATAGTGGCGGATGTTGCTGGGATTCCGGAGAGGGAGGGACTGCTCCGAATCTGGACAAGCGACAAAGAGGGAGATTGTTTCTTAACACCTAACACAGAAGAGCTACATTTACTTAATCTCATTTGAAGCTCTGAGTGGAAAATGAGTTAAGCATTGAGGCATAGCTATGTGGCAAAGCTTACATGTGGACACCCTAATGGAAGGCACCTCCAGAAACATTCTGTCCGCGAGCCCCTTCTGAGGCGAGGAAGGCACTGCGGGACAAAGAACCGTTGAGTGTGAACACCATGCCCCAACATTGTCCTTATTCCATTCTTTCCTACAACTTTTTCCTTTGGTTGTCTTACCGTAAGGCGTGCTTCTGCACCCTCGAACGATCTTCACTGTCTTGGCTATCATGCGCTGAAACAGTCAAAAGATGAGGCGGCTTATTTAGCCAATAGTTTACAAGACAAAAAAGAGAAGACATAACTTGGGTAAGGGCCGATGTAAGAATTTGATATTTCAGCTCGACAAACTCACCATTTTCTCAAAATTGACCAGTTTTTCAGTGTAGTTCTTGTTTCCCTCGTGGATGAATGTCATGTCTAGAGGAACCGATGGCGAACAGAACAACATACTGGCTCAGTGTAGGGCCATGTAGACTTTACTCAGGTATTGAATGCTACATCTACCACAAGAGGTTTCTAACCATGTATTACAGCTACCTTTTAGTAGCAGGGGCATGAAGGGGATGTAGGGAGGACTGAGCTTTGCCACAGCCAGTCTGTAGGCTCTGTGATTACGTGATGGATCCTGACACATTAAGAGAAATACACACACTTCTCCATTAGCTCTAGTTATAAAGGAAATATAGGCCGTAAACAACGCACATATTACAAAGGAAGGAAAATGTGATTCATACACACAGTGGAAATGAGGGGGAGGGATTGACAAGTGGCCTGTGATGTCACCTGTTGTTATCTATGACATTTAATGGAACACTTTGTTATGAAGCTTGTACACATTAACTCACTCACCATTAACCTCTCGTAGGCACAATAGACCCTTTTCGTCTTACTCGGCACTCTCTTTCAACAACAACAACAACAACAACAACTGTTACTCCTCTGATATCCATTTCACATATGTTATAAATAAAATACATTGTTATTATAAGCGATCCTAAAAATGTAGGGCATTGTCCCCAGCAGGCCTCACCTCCCAGGTCTTGTAAAGTCTCTGTACAGCACTGTTGCTTAGACCAAACATCACAGCAAAGAATGAATTGAGGTTTTTCTGCTCCTTCAACCTGAAACAGGAAACACAGACAGTAACAGCTGTGGGAAGACTAAACATATACTTTACCAAAATGGTTATTGGAGCAACAGTGTCTACAGACATTACCAATATTTTATCTGGATATGAAAACATGATTTCTGCTGGTATGTTGAATATTTTTTGTATATAGAGTGTTATTGTAAAAAATCACCAATATAGTATACTGCTCTGTAGGGATATTTACCCCTAAGATAACATAGTCATTAATCTGCAAGTTACAAGGTAAACTGTGTCTTAATTTAAGTGAGACTCACATGGCGGCCATCTTGATGAACTTCTTCAGCAGCATGGCTCTCTTCATCAGGTCAGCACACAGACACACCTCCGTCACCACCCAGTACTGCACCTCGTTGAAGCGATGCACAAAACGCTCCAGGTTAGCTGTGGTGGCGCCTTGGAATTTATGTCGCCCAAATATATAGTACACTAGTTCCACCTGGTGGGAGAGACACATTCATTTACCATCCGTATGTACTGTGGCACATTAAACACAGATCCAAAGTATTTGTATGTACCCAAATACAGGTATATCAAGCAACCATCCAATGGACTAAACCTTCAATTTGGCATAACATTTGAACTTGACTTGAACTTAATGTCCTTGTCAAAGAGGTATTTTGACCTCAGTGGGACAACCTGGTTAAATAAACTTGCATAAAAACAGGTGTGTGTGTCAGATGAACACGTGGCCAATACAGGGTAGTAGTGTGTCAGGTGAGGAGTCGACCTGATGACTGATATGATGCTGCAGTAACAGTTACCAGAGAGAGGATGCCTCAGACACATGCCTGAGTGACAGATAGCGAATCCTTGAGGCCTGTTTATACCTGATGCTAAAATGTGTCCTGTGCCCACTTTTTCAGACAAGTGTAGACGATTCAAATACATTTTGTTAACCGATTGTGATCAGATCTTACAAGTGTAAACAGACAAGATCAAGACAAGATCAGGACGAATGATGCACGTTAGAGTTTAATCAGGGCTATTGTTGTTCTGAGACAGACTGAGACAGCTCACATCTGAGTCACCAGGCCTTGTCAAACCAGCTCCCCACCACGGTGCATACCCACATGTGAGATAGATGTCATACCCTTAATAGACCTGTACATTCGAGTCATTTAGCAGATGCTGTTATCCAGAGCGACTTACAGTAGTAGTGACTGCATACATTTTCAAACTTTTCTACCTCATTCTTATTAACTAAGCCCTTTTTTCAGGGAAATGGGGCATACTGATGATACTCGGTATTTAAAGCTGGGTAGCAAATGATCCCACTCAAGCGCCTAATGCAAGCATACGTCACAGTTTCTCCTCTTTGAACTCTTATCCCGCTGGTCCCAAATCCATGACTTCCGCTCCATAACACTGGTAAAACTCTGGCATGGGCTCACCTCATTTCCTTCCTTACCTCATGCATGGCGGTAAACAGTTCCCAGTCGTAGTTGGTGAGCTGGCTGGCGATGTCCTTGGAACACATCTGCTCCAAAGTGTCAATGGTGCTCTGATCAGGGCCCTGCTGCTCCTTCAGGGGCATCTGTCAAGATGCCAGAGAACAAACACCATAAATAATGCCATGAAATCACACAAATATCTATGAACGGTCTGGGATGTTTTTCTCTGATTCATCATGCGATGTAGTTCTTAAGTTATAGATAAGTTATATATGGTCATCTCAGCACCCATGAGAGACTATAGAGTAGGCGTAGATTGTAGGTGAGGTTAGGACTCACCAGTTGTTCCACCTGGGTGGCAGTGCAGAGGAACAGTCTCTCATTCAGCCCCAGGGAGGTGTAGACTGCTGTGGCGTCCAGCTTCAGCTGAGCCCTGTCTATGATACGGCAAAAGACAAGCCCTTTAACACACAATACCTCAGAGACACACATCCCGACTTAACATCAACACTCACTGACAGTTACACACTCTCTCAATAAAACTTACCATTATCTCAAATGACATGTCACAAGACATTAACATGCACATATACCAAATTGTAAAGTTATGAATATAGCTGCTCTTGCCTGAAGGAGGGAGTATTGTACCAAGTGTACAAACTGAAAGGGAAAAAAATGAATGTCCTGTACAGCTGTATCTTAGAAAAGGGCTTCATATTGCTTCTAGATGACATGGAAAAAGAAATAATAGCCACGCACCTCCCATGGAGTTCATTTTGACCAGGACGTGGTCTCCTCCTGGATTTACCAGCGATGACATAATTTCCTGAACAGAGGTGTTCACCGGCAGCATCAGAGTGATTGACGTATGGTCTGGCCGGAAGATCTCATACAATACTAGGAGAGAAAACACAGAGACACGGGAAAGGCAGTTAAGCATTAAAGGCCCAGGGCAGTCAAAAAATGTGATTGTCCTGTGTTTTATATATATTTCCACACTATGAGGTTGGAATAATACTGTAAATTGTGAAAATTATGATAATGCCCTTTTAGTGTAAGAGCTGTTTTAAAAGACCACCTGAAATTTCAGCCTGTTTTGGTGGGATGGAGTTTTAGCCTGCCTGGTGAAATCCTCAGGTTGTAAATGAGTTAATAGACCAATAAGAAAGAGAGTTCTAAACCTCTCTACCAATAACAGCTAGTTTTCAGTTTTCCTCTCCCCACACCCAGAAATTGTTCTTTGTTATGAAGCTATTTTTGACAATTCTAATAATTTTAAACAATCACAATAAGGTACTTCATTTTTACTCAGAAATGATTTAACATTGAGATTTTAAAAAACAAACAGCTGCATTGGATATTTTAAACAAAGTATAGCAACAACCATTTTGTCACGACTTCCGCCGAAGTTGGTTCCTCTCCTTGTTCGGGCGGCAGTCGGTGTCACCGGTCTTCTAGCCATCATTGATCCATTTTTCATTTGTTTTGTCTTGTCTTCCCACACACCTGGTTTCAATTCCATCATTACATGTTGTGTATTTAACCCTCTGTTCCCACCCCATGTCCTTGTCCGGAATTGTTTTTGCTCTCCTGCGCCTGACTCCTCTCCTGCCAGTACGCACCCCATACAGAAATACGTGCACAAGAACTTACAATAAACATTCCGGACAAGGACATGGGGGGGAACAGAGGGTTAAATACACAACATGTAATGATGGAATTGAAACCAGGTGTGTGGGAAGACAAGACAAAACAAATGGAAAATGAATCAATGATGGCTAGAAGACCGTTGACGCCGACCGCCGAACGCCGTCCGAACAAGGAGAGGAACCAACTTCGGCGGAAGTTGTGACACATTTACATTGATCCATCTGTAAGTGCATTTCATGGTTACAGTGGGCTGCCAATGGTTATCCAATAGTTAATAAACAGAAAAAAAGGCAAATTGTGCATTTTGTGTCATTATAGAAAAGGCATTGCCATGCTATTCATGACATAGTTATTACCATGCTATGGTAGTAGTAGTCTCACTGACCTTTGTCCTTTGATCTGATTGGCAGACACTTCCCCACTGGCTCCTCACAACTGGAAAACCAGTCAAACTGATGGTTAAGCTAATGGAAACAAACAATAGACAGAGTAAGTCAGCCACAAGTGTGACTTTTAATTTCTCTATGTTTTTTATGCTTTTAATCTTTTATCTTTTAGCTCCAGCAGCTCTGAAGACTAACACGCTGTGTTATAAAGGTTGGAGTTGTACTGTCTCTTCTGCTATCTCCCAATCTGTCTAAGTAAAGAGAACATGGCATGTGGTAATAAACAGAGATGCAGATGTATTTGTGTGCGCAAGAATGACCTTTATAAGCCTTTATTAATGTGGTTCAACTTACCCTTGTCAGTGACCCGAGTTCATTCTCAAGCCTGGAAAGATATTGAAAAATACAAACATGATAGTAACCTAATTCAAATCTAGATTCCAGAAACACTCTTATTGGCTTGGTTACGATACTACATAATGTTATCAATAAGACTGTAAAGGAAAGAACATGACTTTTGCTTTTGTTTCACATTCCTGTGAGGACAAGGCTTATATCCATACCATACTATATTGAACTTTGACCTTCATTATTCACCCTATGGGCCCAAAAGTTCATTTCACTCTGGCAAAAAGGGTGGCAGGTAGCCTAGTGGTTAGAGCGTTGGACTTGTAACTGAAATATTGAATCCCCAAATCTGTCATTCTGCCCCTGAACAAGCCAGTTAACTAGGCCGCCATTGAAAATAATAAATAATAAATATTTTGTTCTTAACTGACTTGCCTAGTTAAATAAAGGTAAAATAAATAAAAATGTGTTACTACTCACATTCTGGTTCTCCTCCTGTCTCTGAGCTGCTCCCTCAGCATACTGGACAGACGGGAGTCACCTGCCACCTCCTCCCCCAGCGTCTGCCATGCATAGAAACACTCAATGTATCAACACTGAATGTATATTATTACGGTCACAACACACAGAAACAACACACAGGCTATGATTCAATACAATATACTGCACATTTACTGTATAACAGATTTTTCAGAGCGTGATATTTGGTTAACATTGATATAAGGCTCTGCTATTTTTATTATTATTATTTATTATTTTTACCCCCCTTTTTCTTGGTATCCAATTGTTAGTAGTTACTGTCTTGTCTCACTCCTGTACGGACGAGGGTCGAGAGCTATGCGTCCTCCGAAACACAACCCAACCAACACTGCACTGCTTCTTAACACAGCGCGTGTAGCCGAT
The DNA here is from genome assembly GCF_036934945.1 of Oncorhynchus masou masou. Taxonomy (NCBI): domain Eukaryota; kingdom Metazoa; phylum Chordata; class Actinopteri; order Salmoniformes; family Salmonidae; genus Oncorhynchus; species Oncorhynchus masou. The sequence continues at coordinate 33,260,959 of NC_088244.1, forward strand.
GTGAAATTGCTAGCTAGTTAGCGGTGGTGCGCGCTAGTGGCGTTTCAATCGGTGACGTCACTTGCTCTCAGACCTTGAAGTAGTGGTTCCCCTTGCTATGCAAGGGCCGCAGCTTTTGTGGAGCGATGGGTAACGATGCTTCGAGGGTGACTGTTGACGTGTGCAGAGCGTCCCTGGTTCGCGCCCAGGTCGGGGCGAGGGGAAGGGCGTAAAGTCTATACTGTTACACGCGCATCCAACCTGGAAGCCAGCCGCACCAATGTGTCGGAGGAAACACCGTACACCTAGCGACCTGGTCAGCGCGCACTGCGCCCAGCCTGCCACAGGAGTCGCTAGTGCGCGATGGACAAACCCTCCCTAACCCGGACGACGCTAGGCCAATTGTGCGCCACCCCATGGACCTCCCGGTCGCGGACGGCTGCGAACCCAGGGTCTCTGGTGGCACAGCTAGCTTTTTTAGGCTGGGTTTCTGTACACTTTGAGATATCAGCTGATTTGTTTGGTTATAGAGAATCCCACTACCCCTTCACTCACCTCCAGGAAGTCTACAGCGATGGGGTCATCTTTGAGCAGCTGGCCGAACAGCGCCACCCACTGGCAAATCAACTTCACTATCTTCTGCTTGGTGTTGAGGGCATAGGCTGCCTTCTCCAGATCTGAGCCCTCAGAAGGCTCTGCATGGTAGGTGCACTCAGGGATAAGGAAGAGAACCAACACACTTGAACAACAACTTAACACAGCTATTCTAGACCTAGACCACGGTCTGAGCTGCTTTCGACTTGAAGAGACACTAGTCTGTCTCTTCAGCTGGAGAAGCTGGATGCTTTGGTTGAATTATGTTCATTTGTTTTATTTATTTAATTTAATAACATTTAAACGTTTAATTTGTTTTTCGGGTACACAGATTCAAAATACTCCCACAAATGTTGGGTATGTGATCCTCTTAGAGACAAAGTGTAAGTAAATAGAAATAGACACAGCTTAGGACATCATCATCATCATCACACAACCACTACCACCACCGTCATCATCATCACCACCATCATCATAATCATCAAAGGATATTGGTGTTGTAGGGCCGGGCAAAGCTGGCTGGAGGGCATGAAGACCCTGTGGGTTAGCAGGAAGTCGCTCACACAGGGATCTGTGGGCACAGACAGAACAACACATAACTCACTAACAAGGACTAATGGCACTCTGTGTCCCTCCACTTTGTGTCCCATCCACTTCCTCCCTGAAAAACACAGGCGCAATGAGTCATCTGATGGCCTTTAGTAAGCGGATATAAAATACATTTCCAGGAATGTGCCTGGCCTGATTCTGCCTGTTCTTTTCTGTCTTTGTTGGCTGTTTCATGTGAGTGACCAAAACAAACCGTTCCCATGAAACCAGAAACGATCTTTAAAGTTTGGCTGAGGATTCAGATGTGAAGCTACTGTATGGTCATCCTGGTACAGTATAGTGTGTTTTGTATTAGTATTTGTATTTATTATTATGGATCTCCACTCTTCCTGGGGTCCGGCAATTTTAAGGCATTTATACATTTTCAAAAGCACTACAATACATTCATTACAGAATTAACAACACACTGAGTGTGTGCCCTCAGGCCCATACTCCACTACCACACACCTACAACACAGAATCCATGTGTAAGTGTGTATAGTATGTTATCATGTGTGTGTATGCATGAGCCTGTGCCTATGTTTGTGTTACTTTACAGTCCCCGCTCTTCCATAAGGTGTATTTTTATCTGCTTTTTAAATCTGATTCTACTGCTTGCATCAGTCACCTTATGTGGAATAGAGTTTCATGTAGTCATGGCTCTATGTAGTACTGTGAGCCTCTCATAGTCTGTTCTGAACTAGGGGACTGTGAAGTGACCTCTGGTGGCATGTCTTGTGGGGTATGCATGGGTGTTCGAGCTGTGTGCTAGTATTTTAAACAGACAGCTCGGTACCTTCAGCTTGTCAACACCTCTTACGAAAGCAATGATGATGACTATGATGATAATGATGATGTCAATCTCTCTTCCACTTTGAGCTATGAGTGATTGACATGCATGTCATTAATGTTAGCTGTCTGTGTACTTTTAAGAGCCAGCCGTGCTGCCCTGTTCTGAGCCAACTGCAATTTTCCCAAGTCCATATTTGCGGCACCTGGCCATACTACTTAACAGTAGTCCAGGTGTGACAAAACCAGGGCCTGTCGGACCTGCCTTGTTGACAGTGTTGTTAAGAAGGCAGAGCAGCGCTTTATTATGGACAGACTTCTCCCCTCTTAGCTACTGTTGTATCAATATGTTTTGACAGTTTACAATCCAGGGTAACTCCAAGCAGTTTAGTCACCTCAACTTGCTCAATTTCCACATGATTCATTATGAGATGTAATTGAGGTTTAGGGCTTAGTGAATGATTTGTCCCAAATTCAATGCTTTTAGTTTTGGAAATATTTATGACTAACTTATTCCTTGCTACCCATTCCGAAACTAACTGCAGCTCTTTGTTAAGTGTTGCAGTCATTTGAGTCGCTGTAGTAGCTGACGTGTATAGTGTTGCGTCATCTGCATACATAGAAACACTGGCCTTACTCAAAGCCAGTGGCATGTCGTTAGTAAAGATTGAAAAAAAAGCAAGGGGCCTAAACAGCTACCCTGGAGAATTCCTGCTTCTACCTAGATTGTTTTAAAAGAGGAACCCCTGTTCTTTGAACATAAAACAGTGGGAATATGTCAGTGGTCCAGCGACATAGAGGGGTCCAGCCACTACAGTAGAGACACGTTTGGCCCCATACAAGGCAAGCCATACAGGTTACCTACCTATAGCATCACTGCCATTAGTATCCAGCTTCACTGTCTCAAGCAGGTGTTCTAGGATCTTCTCTGGAGTTCCAGCCATCACTGTATATCTGAGTGTGTAGGGAAGGGGGAGTGGGAAATAACAGAGGGAGAGGGAGAAAAAGAGGGAGAGCGGAGGGGAGGGGGAGAGAGTGTCAGTATGTGTATAGTGTGGAAAGAGCCATAGGTGGACACATTGGTTAACAGTATAAAGAGGCAGCCATTTGAGCATCACATTGATTAAACTCAACGTTTGCTAAAACACTTGAAGTTAGATAACAAAGCACAGTCTATTCAACTGAACAGGGTTCAGGTCTATTTCTGTGTTGAATCAACAATAGGCAGGCAGCTAACTGCCACAATTAATAACACTGTTAACTAAAACAGTGCTTGTTTCTTGCACATTTAATATTCTACAGTAAACATCTGTGTTTTACATGACATTAGTCTAAAAATGCCTTTGAGGAGTGTGTTCATTTAGGTCATGATTAATGTATAAGTGCTTGTTTGATTGGTTGTTGTTATACAGTTTAATATATGAAAGGTGGGAGTGTCTTACTTGCTGTTGTTTCCTGCCCCTCCAGGATTGGTTGACTCAGCCTTCTCCAGCACCAGCACAGCTTTACCATGTTCCTCCAGACGCATGGTGTTAGCTTCCACATCCTGAAACACAATGTAAACACACAGTCATGCACACACTTTACATGCAGTTCACACTATACATGGTACACATGGATACATACAGCATATGCAATAGGCATATTTGAATCATTGGTGTGTATTCATGGATGCCAAGGGAAGCCAGGCTTCCCAAAATATTTGACACATTTTTACATTTTATTTATAAAATAATATATCCTTCGTCTCTCTGTGTTTTCAGAATTTTGAGTCAATTCGCAAGTGGCTGAATCTCACAGGAGAAATCTTCAGAGCGAAGGAAACAGCGCCCCTCTGTCTCAGTATGTGTACCACACGTATCTGATGCGGCATTTTGCAGCTGTAGCATTTGATTGATCAATGCCAGCAAGCATTTAGCCTCACTTGATAAAAAAAAAAGAATTGATAAAACGAAAAAAGAATGAGCCAATCAGTGTTGAGCTGAGCTCAACTGTGGGTTGTCATGGCGCAGCAAAACGCTCCCCCAAGTGAGGCCAGTTTTGGATTTGGCTTCACACCAATCAAATCACATTCTAAGGATAATCTAATTGTCAGAAAACATGTCTGTTTCTGGTCTACTTAGCCTTGTGATTTGATGATGTTTACATTATTATTTTTTTTACATGCAATATATGCTTTGTGGACTTCACCGGACAGATGTTGCTCTCGGGTTTTGTGAGGAAACAAACGTATGTGTATTTGAATTTATTACACCACTGTGTGACTGTTGTCTTCTTGTTGTCACAGTCTTATTGTATATCACAGTGGTGTATGAACTAATGAGTATAGAGGAAACAACGCAATTATCACCACATAGGTTGTAGTATGACCTTTTTTACTGTCTTGGCTTCCCCAGTGATTTTACCCCCACGCCCCTATTGATTTGAATAGAGTATGTACTGTACACAAAAGCAGGTTGTGATCAAAGAGAACGTGTATCTACTTTACATACAGTACACACACATCAGTATGAATACGATATGCACCCATCTTCAGTTTGTAACCAAACTGACCTTGAGGATGCGTATGAAGTCCTGTTTGTCGACTCGTAGGAAGTGGCAGTTGTCCTCTCTCAGGATGATGGTTGCTGCTCTGGGAGCATCGTTCACCAGGGCCAGCTGCCCAAAGTCTTCTCCCTCATGTAACGTTGTCACCAGGCCCTGTATCACACACACACACACACACACACACACACACACACACACACACACACACACACACACACACACACACACACACACACACACACACACACACACACACACACACACACACACACACACACACACACACACACACACACACACACACACACACACACACACACACACACAACTATGTAAGTGTGACCAAAAGGCTCCTTAACAACTTCTACCCCCAAGCCATAAGACTGCTGAACAGTTAATGAAATGGCTACCTGGACAAATTTACATTGACCCCCTCAATAAGTTCTTTCTTTATTGTTTTGCACTAACTCTCTTGCACTGGCTCTATGCACATGTACTAGACTCTACCCACACACTCACACATACTACATTGACACTCCAACACACAGACTGCATACGCTCACACGCACAAAACACATGCATGAATATTGACGCCACACACACTCACAAATAGAGACACTTTCACACTTGAAATACCCTGCTGGTACTCTGTTTATTATATATCCTGATTGCCAAGTCACTTTTACCCCACCCACATGTACATACTGTATTACCTGAACTACCTCGTACCTCTGCACATTGAATCAGTAATGGTACTCCTTGTATACAGCCTCATTACTATTTTTATTGCGTTACTATTTCCTATTTTATTTAGAAAATATTTGTCTTACTTTTTAACTCTGCACTGTTGAGAATGGGCTCATAAGTAAGCATTTCACTGTAAAGTCTACACCTGTTGCATTTGGCGCATGTGACCAACAATTTGATTAACTTGATTTGATTAACTGTAAGAGTAGTGTGAATACAATTCAAATTCTCTATATCCAAACTATAGTGTGTATCCTAAAGAATTGTACACAATTAAGATAACTGGGGTAAAGACCTTACCTTTCCATGTGTGATGACATTGACAGAGCCCTTCCAGATGATGTACCAGGAAGTGCCTTTGTCTCCCTGACTGAACACTGAGAAACACAAAGACACCGAGATTTAGGATTCACATCAGTCTCAACAGTCAGCCAGCTCTACCAGACAAGGATGTAGGCACAGTGCTTCACAGGTAAAGTCCAATACAAACGAAAGGCCGGGAGGCAAAGTGCTGGTGATTTGTATTTTTTTTTCCATGTTCACAAAGGTGCACATGGCATTTTCGGTTGACATTTCAGTGTTTCAGTCAGCTTTGCCGACAGACAGATTTCTCTGACAATCTAATGGACTGATTGTCCAAGATAAAGATTTTGAAATATTCAAGTGGGTTTCAGTAGGTTTTACATCCGTGGCAGAAGTAATTTGTTCTGCTACAGATGGACAGGTTTGTTGTGTACTGCACTGAGGGGGAGGATGGTAAAAGAGACAGAGTATCTCTAGCACCTGTGGTGGTGATGTGGGCCCGGTGAGGCTCTCTTTCGCTCCCTCGCCCACCAGAGTTTTAAAAAAACATCAGAGAGGACACTCACAGACTGTGCCTGCCTTGGCATGGGACTCAAACATCAGCACTGCTGCCAACTCCTTACGGACCTACAGGAAGAAACAAGGAAAGGGAACGAGACAGGATTAAACAGGGAGAGGTCAGAGGGAGGGTCAGTGTAAAGCCTTAGCGCTACAGGACATACAGTAGGGCTGCTTCCTCCTCTTGGACCCAGATTTAACCTATTCCTGGACTAAAAATAATTTCAAATCACTTTCAAAACTCGATTGAGCATTGCTTTTGCAGACCAGGATTGACTTTATCTGGGTCTGGGAAAACCGCTCATCGTGTGCAGATTTTCTAGTCCACTGGAGGCTCAATTCACGTTCTAAGAACCGGGCCCCATATTCAATTCCCTTTCTAAGAACTGGGCCCATATTGAATTCACTTTCTAAGAACTGGGCCCCAATTTCAATTCACAAAGCATCTCAGAGTAGGAGTACTGATCTAGGATCAGGTGCCCCACGTCCACATAATCGCATTCTTTGTGATCTATGATCTAGGCCAGGGGTATTCAACTGGGGGTCCGCGGCGGTACTGCAGGAGTTCAGCATTATTTAAAAATAAATAAACAAATATATATATATAGAGTAAATATATATATATATATATCAAAAGTTTGGACACACCTACTCATTCCAGGGTTTTTCTTTATTTTTACTATTTTCTACATTGTAGAATAATAGTGAAGACATCAAAACTATGAAATAACACATGGAATCATGTAACAACCAAAAAAGTGTTAAACAAATCAAAATATATTTATATTTGAGATTCTTCAAAGTAGCCACCCTTTGCCTTGATGACAGCTTTGCACAATCTTGGCGTTCTCTCAACCAGCTTCATGAGGTAGTCACCTGGAATGAATTTCAATTAACAGGTGCGCCTTGTTAAAAGTTCCTTTGTGGAATTTCTTTCCTTGTTAATGCATTTGAGCCAATCAGCTGTGTTGTGACAAGGTAGGGTTGGTATACAGAAGACAGACCTATTTGGCAAAAGACCAAGTCCATATTATGGCAAGAACAGTCACCTGGAATGAATTTCAATTAACAGGAGCGCCTTGTTAAAAGTTCCTTTGTGGAATTTCTTTCCTTCTTAATGCATATTGAGCCAATCAGCTGTGTTGTGACAAGGTAGGGTTGGTATACAGAAGACAGACCTATTTGGCAAAAGACCAAGTCCATATTATGGCGAGAACATCTCAAATAAGCAAAGAGAAAGAAAAGTTCATCATTACTTTAAGACATGAAGGTCAGTCAATCTGGAAAATGTCAAAAACGTTCTTCAAGTGCATTTGCAAAAACCATCAAGCGCTATGATGAAACTGCCTCTCATGAGGACCACCACAAAAAAAGAAGACACAGGGTTACCTCTGCTGAAGAGAATAAGTTCATTAGCGTTACCAGCCTCAGACATTTCAGCTCAAATAGATGCTACACAGAGTTCAAGTAACAGACACATCTCAAAATCAACTGTTCAGAGGAGACAGGGTGAATCAGGCCTTCATTGTCGAATTGCTGCAAAGAAACCACTACTAAAGGACACCAATAATAAGAAGAGACTTGCTTGGTCAAGAAACACGAGCAATGGACATTAGACTGGTGGAAATCTGTCCTTTGGTCTGATAAGTCCAAATTTGAGATTTTTGTTTTCGACAACTGTGTCTTTGTGAGATGCAGAGTAGGTGAACGGATGATCTCCACATGTGTGGTTTCCACCGTGAAGCATGGAGGAGGAGGTGTGATGGTGTGGGGATGCTTTGCTGGTGACACTGTCAGTGATTTATTTAGAATTCAAGGCACATGGCTACCACAGCATTCTGAAGCGATACACCATCCCATCTGGTTTGCGCTTAGTGGGATTATCATTTGTTTTTAAACAGGACAATGACCCAAAACACACATCCAAGCTGTGTAAGGGCTATCTGACCAAGGAGAGTGATGGAGTGCAGCATCAGGTGACCTGGCTTCCTTAGTCCCCCGACCTCAACCCAATTGAGATGGTTTGGGATGAGTTGGACCGCAGAGTGAAGGAAAAGCAGACAACAAGTGCTCAGCATATGTGGGAACTCCTTCAAGATTGTTGGATAAGCCTTCCAGGTGACTAACTCATGAAGCTGATTGAGAGAATGCCAAGTTTGTCAAACTGTCATCAAGGCAAAGGGTGGCTACTTTGAAGAATCTCAAATATAAAATATATTTAGATTTTTTTAACACTTTTTTGGTTACTACATGATCCCATATGTGCTATTTCATAGTTTTGATGTTTTCACTATTATTCTACAATGTAGAAAATGAATTAGTAGGTGTGTCCAAACTTTTGAATGGTACTGTATATATATATATATATATAAAAGTGATTAAAAAATTAAGATTATTATGAATATCGCTAGCAACGACAGAATAAACACATTTCGAATTACATACCTACAGTAGAAAGAGTAGAATATCTTATTTCAAATTATGACAACTTTAGTTTTTAAATCCTAATACTGAGCAAATTACACTCTTAGGAGTCAATTACACTTGACATAGGTTTTGAAAAAGCCCCCACCAATAGGCTACCAGTGCGGTAAGTGCTGCTGGCCCCTCGTCAGCTTTCTTGACCATATATCCTTGCCATTAGCATTCACCTGAATGTTTTAGCTAACATATGATGGGGGTCCCTGGGTTGCCGGTTTGCCTGGGAGGGGGTCCCTGGGCAAGAAAAGGTTGAAGACCGCCGATCTAGGCAAAACTGGTGCTTTATTAGTAGTCCTACTCTGAGACTGTGAATGTGAGTCATGGACCGGTGTAGCGCGGTTTCTACAGAACGTCTTCTGACTAGACTCAGGCTGTACGCGTCCTCAATAGCACCACATTCACTGTAGAGCTCACTACTTTTGGACAGAGCCATATGGTAATGCAATACATAGGGAATAGGGTTCCACTTGGGGCTGCGGCCAAATACAGGACAGGAAGCTGAGACTCACTGAGGTGGAGAGGTGAGCAGCAGCCTTGACATGAAGCAGCTCCTCATAGATCACCTCCATGTCCTCCGCACTACGCTGGCTGGGGCTGCAGAGAGGACGGGATACGCGCAGGTTACAATAGGGTCAGAGGTTAGGCCTTAGAATAGGATGATTGATATATGGTACGATAGGAGAGCAGATATAATACAATAGAAGTTTATTGTCCATCTGAGGATGGAAATTTCCCTTTGACTTGAAGAGTAAAACAACCTTGATACAAACACACAGCATAATAAAATGGAACTCACCATTTACGTAAAATCATGGTCAAAAGAGCATCTGGACCAATCTGGAGTAATAACGACAAACCCTCCTGCAGCTCATCGTCTAATTGGTCCTTCTCATTGGTCATGTGGTTCAGTCCGAACTCCAAATCCAGGAAGCGGTAAAATTGAGTGTCTTTGTCATGGAAGTTTAACTCCTGCTTCACTACATTGTGATAGGAGACATTGAGTTTGGTTACACTCACAGCAGGGAGTGGTTGATTCTTGTCAAATTATCATATTTGACAATACATGATGATAATACATTCACTCTGATTAAAGTCTCTTACCATGAACAATGATTCCTTCATCCACCAGGACTTGCCACATGCCAACTGCCTGGCTCCTTGATTGGAAGCATTCGTTTAGCTTCATCAGCCAATCAACAAGCTCTTTCCCCGAACAACATTGTCTGTAAGGGAAAGAGTGAGATTTCTACAAGGAAACGATCTAGCATTTTCAATTCAGAAAGACAAAACTGGCAAAGTAATAGTAGAATTTGCAATCATTGACAGGAGCAAGGCCCCATACTTGTAGGTCTTCAGGTGATGCTTTCTGTCTCTGACCAGGCCAGGGCTACGCTCTATCAAGGCACTGTACACCACCCTGGCTGCCTTCAGAATTCGATCCGACAGAAACTACAAGGTGTTCGAGAAAGAGAGAGAGAGGGAGAGAAATACTGGGTCATATACTTGACACAGTCAAATGTAGGCCATGTGCAAATCAAAATGTAATTGAACAATGGACCTCTTCTCTGCTTATCAAATGCACACAACCAACATGCCTTTACTTCTGTGTCATTTCCATGACGTGATAAAGACATGAGGTCACATAAATGAAGCGGGAAATGTGAAGTGTCACACAGAAGGTCTCGTGACAACAGACAGTGACAACAGTGACCCACTGTATAGACATGCAAGGAGCTAGAATGACAAGTGAAAAGCAAGTGGCAGTGTCAGAAAGCATATATTCTGTGAGAAGCATTACAGGAACCATGTGTGATGTCACATACGTCACTGGTGTGAGTGGAGTGTTTGGCTTTGCAGGGGCTGGAGTCCCTAATTGTGCGCGTGTGGGAGGAGAGCTGGTGAGAATGTGTTATGGAGAGAGTTATTGCACTGCTAAACTCTCCCACACCACAAACATAACTGTCTCCTCATCAGAGAGTGAGTGGATGTCACTTGGCTGCGTTGACAACTTTGCCATTCTGAGAGTTTTCACTTTGCCTCCTCTCAGATTCTCTAAGTAGTATCATTTCTAATACACCTCCCAGTCATTTTTTTCTCCATTCCCTGCCCCCTCCTATCTCACTCCTCTCTGCCATGCTCTACCACCCAAACAGAATATGAGAAGAAAAAAAAGAGTGCAAAATTTGTATCAACCACTGATGCAGACTAAAGCTTACGTAACTCACAGCACATTGGGTCTGTTGCTGTGCAGCCTATTTCCTACCATTTCCTGTTTATACGCAACCTCCATGACAAAACCAATATTACAAATTGCTAAATATCAACATTTACTGGTTTGTTAATGAACTAGAATGTCTTCATTTCACTCCCTTCCACTCAATATGTTCTTGGTCCTAGTCTTGTGATTCCACGAGTGACTCACACAGTTGATTGTTTGTTATTGGGCTTCCTTCAGGGCTCTGTTTGTCCAAGGTGGTGGTCTTGAGATTCAGATTGAACTTAACAAAGACCATTTCCTTTAGCTTTTGTCTCCACTTGGCGTGGTGTTGTGGTGGACGGTGATTTCCTAACCTCCTCTCCCAAACGCCTGGCCCCTAGCCAGGCCTCAGCCCTTAGCCTGCCCTGGCTGGTGCTGTGGTGGATGGGGCAGCCTGTGAGGCCCTCTCCCCTCTCTCTCCTGTCACCAAAGCCAGGCTTCTAGCCTGCCCTGGCCAATGGCTCTGGCTCCAAGCCACTCGGGATGAAATGATTGGCTCCTGACCCGTGACTGATCTGCCGACTCCGGCCTCGTCAAAGACAACACAACCTGACAGAACCTGGGGTTCTCATCCATTTTTCAGAACCATGTACAAAAGAACGGGGAAACCTGCATGCTACTTTAAAGTTCAAAGAGACACACCTGCTGTGTGAGAAGTTAACTGAGGGGTCCCCCAAGCTCCCCATCCCCCAAGCCCCCCCCTTCATACCTCTGTTTTCCCACAGGCTGTCCTGCTCCCAGACCTAGTGTCTACAGACTGTATGCATCATTCTGAACCTTTCATCCTCTCCACTGACTCCAGACTGTTCCCAGGGGACTGCAGACTGTTTCCAGGGGACTGCAGACTGGCTCTACTGGCTGTGCTGGCAAGAGGTCACCACTATTCCCATGTGCCCTGACTGTTCCCGTGGGACCACTAGCTACCACCATGTTCTCAGCCTGGTCATCTCTGACCTCTGACACTGAGATAATAAACTCCAAATGCATAAATCCCCCCATCATCATTGCAAACAAGCTGGCATTTCTACTGTGACTGTGTTCAGCTTGCAATCTTAAACACATTTTCTTATAACAACAGACCAAAACAGAATGATTCATACAGTACATCCTGGGTACAGCACCCCACCTACTAAGTAGCTAAACACACAGGACATAATCACTCAACATCAATCTGTTTGGTTCTGTATATACTGGAAGAACAAAAGCTCTAAATCTCTGTGAACTCCGTGATGAACTACTTGAGAACATGTAGATCTACTAAGCATGTAATCTGGGGCAATGGTTTTCAACAGGTGTGCCTTTAGAAGCTGTCAGGTGTGCTGCAAAGCTTTTCCCAATCTTGATTATTTTTTTTGAACACACTTATAAATGTGACCTGTGGAATGCACATTCAATTTTGACTTGGGAGCACCACTGCCACTCGGATAAATACATTGTTTATCTTGTACCCTGATGCCTAGTCACCTTACCCTAAAACATATCTACCTCTATCACTCCAGAATCACTGCACATTGTAAATATGGTATTGGAACTGACAATGTATAAAGCTTCTTAGTTATCTTGTTTTTATGTTGTGTGTTTTTCTTCTACCTTGTGTTATTTTTAGTACTACATTGACATTGATTACTGCCTTGTTGGGTTTAGCGCTTGCAAGAATGACATTTCACTGTACTTGTGCATTTGACATTGAAACTTGAATAGCTCATGGTCACATCTGTATCTACAAATCCAGTTTGCTCAGGCATGTTGTTGCATTTTTATCAGTTGAGGGGCGCACATCATGAGCAAAGTCCTTTCCCACTGGACACAGATGTCAGTTCAACGTCTGGTTTTGATTTACATTTGGTTGAGCTGTCATCTACTGTGAATTCAACGTGAAATCAACAAAACCTTTCACCATGTCATTCGGTTTAGGTTAAAAGTTAGGTGAAAAAAAGACGGAATGCGTTACGTTGATACTTTTGGCAAATCCATTTAGTTTTCTATGTTGATTCATCACCGGTGCCAAGCTTCCTGCCCTCCAGGACCTCTATACCAGGCGGTGTCAGAGGAAGGCCCTAAAAATTGTCAAAGACCCCAGCCACCCTAAGTCATAGACTGTTCTCTCTGCTACTGAACAGCAAGTGATACCGGAGTGCCAAGTCTAGGTCCAAGAGGCTTCTAAACAGCTTCTACCCCTAAGCCATGAGATCCCCTGTATATAGCCTGGCTATTGTTATTTTATTATTATTTGTTACTTTAAAATTTTTTTTATAGGTATTTTTCTTTAAACTGCATTGTTTTGATTCAGGGCTTGTAAGTAAGCATTTCACTGTTGTCACGCCCTGACCTTAGAGATCCTTTTTATGTCTCTATTTTGGTTTGGTCAGGGCGTGAGTTGGGGTGGGCATTCTATGTTTTGTGTTTCTATGATTTTCTATTTCTATGTTTTGGCCGGGTATGGTTCTCAATCAGGGACAGCTGTCTATCCTTGTCTATGATTGGGAACCATACTTAGGTACCCTTTTTCCCAACTGTGTTTGTGGGAAGTTAACTTTGTTTGATGGCACATAGTCTTAAGCTTTGCAGTTTGTTTTGTATTGTTTGTTTTGTCGGCGTCATTTCGAATAAAAGAGAAAATGTATGCTCACCACGCTGCACCTTGGTCCAGTTCTTTTAACGGCCGTGACAACTGTAAGGTCTCCATCTGTTGTATTCAGCGCATGTGACAAACACAATTTGATTTGAGCCAATCTCATCGCAATGATTTATTGGGTTAAAATAATGTGGAAACAACGTTGATGCAAAAAGTTTTTGCCCAGTGGGTTGTATCAATTTACTTCGCCTGTGAGAACAGTTAGCACAGGCACGTCTGATTAAAGGCGCCACATGGTCAATCTGCATTGGCAAGGTCAGGGCATTCATACTTCTTACACTTTGTCTAGCAGCACAGAGCTGCTGTCAAGGAAGTAAGTTTGTGTTTATTCCGGACCTCCTGCCCTCACCTACCGTCACCCATTAATGTCAATGAGGAGCAATATGGAGCGATGCACAGCTATGCAGAGCTCAGTTATATTTACAAAATGGTCGAGAGCTCAATTGGGCCTCTGCGTGCCTCCAGAGTCTCCGCAATATGCGTCACATTCCGTCCACATTTTCATATGAAGAATAAATAGGCTTTTATAGATTTAGCTGTATAACAGCCTCTGCCATATAAACAAACACAGCACATATGGCTTTGTGTCGGTGGTTGCACCTTTACAATGCAGAAACCCACAAGTCTCTAGCTCAAACAGTTCAAAACTAAAGACCTATTTTTACAAAACAAATGCACGGATTTGTGGGACGCTCTAACAGAGGTACACACAAATGAATCACCACGAGTAAGGAACTATGACAATAGTTTAAATAAACTGTATTTCATCTTTAAAAAACGTTTGTCACAGAAAATAGAGAATTTTGCAGTTGGGATCAGATGAGATGGGGGTCATTACCACTAAATAAATTAACAGGGACATTTTTGGTGGGGTGCTAAAAATGGATCCCATAAAGGTGTGCCGTAGTTCAAAAAAGGTAAGGAAGCACTTATCTAGGGACTATAGCCCATGTGTTAGTAGTATAGGCAGGAGGAACTCTCTGATTGTTCCCGACCCCATGCATCAGGTTAGAGGGTAAACTGTTTTCCCTCAGGTGTGCCAGTGCTGGTGAATGGCATACTGTATGTACTGTAGAAGTGGCCCTTTCTCTCTCACACTGCTCTCTCTGACGTTTCAGGTCCGGAACAGGCTGAGTATGTGCTTTAGATAAACATTAATGACACACTTTCTTATGGAGACCAAGTCAAAGTCTGCCTTTGAATGTTATGTCTGTGTTTGAATAGTGTAGTATCACAAAAGGAACATGGGCCTGTTAAAATGTTTTTTTTTATATATTTGTGGGTGGGTTGGTTTGTCTGATAATGGATAATGTGGTCTGTGGTTATGGCCTTTCCACCCACACTTTCCCCCCCCTACTTATAACAACACTTACAGTGGGGAGAACAAGTATTTGATACACTGCTGATTTTGCAGGTTTTCCTACTTACAAAGCATGCAGAGGTCTGTAATTTTTATCATAGGTACACTTCAACTGTGAGAGACGGAATCTGAAACAAAAATCCAGAAAATCACATTGTATGATTTTTAAGTAATTAATTTGCATTTTATTGCATGACATAAGTATTTGATACATCAGAAAAGCAGAACTTAATATTTGATACAGAAACCTTTGTTTGCAATTACAGAGATCATATGTTTCCTGTAGTTCTTGACCAGGTTTACACACACTGCAGCAGGGATTTTGGCCCACTACTCCATACAGACCTTCTCCAGATCCTTCAGGTTTCGGGGCTGTCGCTGGGCAATACGGACTTTCAGCTCCCTCCAATTATTTTCTATTGGGTTCAGGTCTGGAGACCGGCTAGGCCACTCCAGGACATTGAGATGCTTCTTACGGAGCCGCTCCTTAGTTCCCCTGGCTGTGTGTTTTGGGTTGTTGTCATGCTGGAAGACCCAGCCACGACCCATATTCAATGCTCTTACTGAGGGAAGGAGGTTGTTGGCCAAGATCTCGCGATACATGGCCCCATCCATCATCCCTTCAATACGGTGCAGTTGTCCTGTCCCCTTTTCAGAAAAGCATCCCCAATGAATGATGTTTCCACCTCCATGCTTCACGGTTGGGATGGTGTTCTTGGGTTTGTACTTATCCTTCTTCTTCCTCCAAAAAGCTATATTTTTGCCTCATCAGACCATATGACCTTCTCCCATTCCTCCTCTAGATCATCCAGATGGTCATTGGCAACTTTGGCAAAGACGGTTCTGGACATGCGTTGGCTTGAGCAGGGGGACCTTGCGTGCACTGCAGGATTTTAATCTAATGGTTTTCTTTGAGACTGTGGTCCCAGCTCTCTTCAGGTCATTCACCAGGTCCTGCCGTGTAGTTCTGGGCTGATCCCTCACCTTCCTCATGATCATTGATGCCCCACGAGGTGAGATCTTGCATGGAGCCCCAGACCGAGGGTGATTGACCGTCACTTGAACTTCTTCCATTTTCTAATAATTGCGCCAACAGTTGTTGCCTTCTCACCAAGCTGCTTGCTTATTGTCCTGTGGCCCATCCCAGCCTTGTGCAGGTCTACAATTTTCTCCCTGATGTCCTTACACAGCTTTCTGGTCTTGGCCATTGTGGAGAGGTTGGAGTCTGTTTAATTAAGTGTGTGGACAGGTGTCTTTTATACAGGTAACAAGTTCAAACAGGTGCAGTTAATACAGGTAATGAGTGGAGAACTGGAGCGCTTCTTAAAGAAAAACTAACAGGTCTGTGAGAGCCGGAATTCTTACTGGTTGGTAAGTGATCAAATACTTATGTCATGCAATAAAATGCCAATTAATTACTTAAAAATCATACAATGTGATTTTCTGGATTTTTGTTTTAGATTCAGTCTCTCACAGTTGAAGTGTACCTATGATAAAAATTACAGACCTCTACATGATTTGTAAGTTGGAAAACCTGCAAAATCGGCAGTGTATCAAATACTTGTTCTCCCCACTGTAAATAAAGTAATTTTGTTACCTTCATTCTCTGGCTCAGTGACAGTAACTGTTTCAATAACTGAATGTGGTGTGTGGGCTTACTATATTTGTGCCCATAGTCTGTGTTAAATAGTGTCAAATTTCTACTAGTGTTCTGAAGTTTCCTCTGTGGGCGAGTCTACAGTCTCCCTCTGTGCTGTGACCTTGGTGGGCTTTGTTCTCTCCTCTTCTGTTCTCTCTGGAACATGACTGTACCTGGAGGGAGGGATGGAGCACCACGCCGGTGGGCAGAGGAGCTGTAGGAACTGCATCTCACATCCCACTCTCTATACAGACAAGACCACTTCAGACCTTCTGAGGGGTTATTGTTTCCAACAAGTACACTTCCTCCCCCATTTCAGAAATACCAAGCTACAGCACTGGATTTTTTCTTCCTTTATTCAAAACAGGAAGTGCCAATTTAGGTAAAAAGGCCTGACGGCATTGATGAGAAGTTTTTTTTTTTTTTTTTTTACCTGTGTGAATATACGTAGCACCAAATCCCAAATCACAATAACCATCTTGATCATCATTAGATAACTAACAGAATAATCTCAAATCTCTAAACCAGGAGTTTCAAACTCATTTTCCCAGCTCGCAAAATTCAGTCTTCAAAGAGGTCCGGAGGGCCCATCTTAAAATGAATTTACAGTAGGAAAGTATTCAGACCACTTGACTTAAAAAAAAAATATTTTACAGCCTTATTCTAAAATGGATTAAATCGTTTTTGTCTACACACAACAACCCATAATGACAAAACAAATACAAGTTTTTAGAAAAAAATAAAAAAAAATAAATGAAATATCACATTGACATAAGTATTCAGACCCTTTAGTCAGTACTTTGTTGAAGAACCTTCTGCAGTGATTATAGCCTCTAGTCTTCTTAGGTATGACGCTACAAGCTTGGCACACCTATATGTGGGGAGTTTCTCCCATTCTTCTCTGCAGATCCGCTCAAGCTCTGTCAGGTTGGATGGGGAGCATCGCTGCACAGCTATTTTCAAGTGAAATGAAATCAAATTCTATTGGTCACATACACATATTTAGCGGATGTTATTGCAGGTGTAGCGAAATGCATGTGTTCCTAGCTCCAACAGTGCAGTAATATCTACCAATTCACAACAATACACACAAATAGAAAGTAAAACGATGGAATTAATAAATATATAAATATTAGAACGAGCAATGTCAGAGTGGCATTGACTAAAATACAGTAGAATAGAATACAGTATATACATATGAAATGAGTAAAGCAGTATGTAAACATTATTAAAGTGACTAGTGTTTCGTTATTAAAGTGACCAGTGATTCCAAGTCTATGTATATGGCAGCAGTCTCTAAGGTACACGGTTGAGTAACCGGGTGGTAGCCGGCTAGTGATTGCTGTTTAACAGTCTGATGGCCTTTAACGGTCTCTCCAGAGATGTTCGATCGGGTTCAAGTCCGGGTTCTGGCTGGGCCATTCAAGGACATCCAGAGACTTGTCCCGAAGCCACTCCTGCGTTGACTTGGTTGTGTGCTTAGTGTCGTTGTCCTGTTGGAAGGGGAACATTCGCCCCATTCTGAGGTCCTGAGCGCTCTAGAACAGTTTTTCATTAAGGATTTCTCTGTACTTTTCTCCTTTCATCTTTCTCTCGATCCTGACTAGTCTCCCAGTCCTTGCTGCTGAAAAACATCCCCACAGCATAATGCTGCCATCACCATGCATCACCGTAGGGATGGTGCCAGGTTTCCTCCAGACGTGATACTTGGCATTCAGGCCAAATAGTTCAATATTGGTTTCACCAGACCAAAGAATCCTGTTTCTCATGGTCTGAGAGTCCTTTAGGTGCCTTTTGGCAAACTCCAAGCAGGCTGTCATGTACCTTTTACTGAGGAGTGGCTTCCATCTGGTCACTCTACCATAAAGGCCTGATTGGTAAAGTGCTGCAGAGATGGTTGTCATTCTGGAAGGTTCTCCATCTCCACAGTAAAACTCTAGAGCTCTGTCAGAGTGACCCTCGAGTTCTTGGTCACCTCACTGACCAAGGCCATTCTCCCCCAATTGCTTAGTTTGGCCAGGTGGCCAGCTCTTGGAAGAGTCTTGGTGGTTGCAAACTTCTTCCATTTAAGAATGAGGAAGGCCACTGTGTTCTTGGGGACCTTCAACGCTGCAGAAATGTTTTGGTAGCCTTCCCCAGATCTGTACCTCGACACAATCCTGTCTCGGGGCTCTACAGACAATTCCTTTGACCTCATGGCTTGGTTTTTGCTCTGACATGCACTGTCAACTGTGGGACATTATATAGGCAGGTGTGTGCCTTTCCAAATCATGTCCAATCAATTGAATTTACCACAGGTGGACTCCAATCAAGTTGTAGAAACATCTCAAGGATGATCAATGGGAACAGGATGCACCGGAGCTCAATTTCGAGTCTCATAGCAAAGGATCTGAATACTAATGTACGTAAATAAGGTATTTCATGTTTTGTCTTTTTCATTTGCAAACATTTCTAAAAACTCGTTCTTGCTTTGTCATTGTGGGGTATTGTGTGTAGATTGGGGGGGGGGGGATTATTGAATCCATTTTAGAATAGGCTGTAACATAACAAAATGTGGAAAAAGTCAAGCGGTCTGAATACTACTGCACTGTATATTTCCTTGCCATGAAAATGTTTAACAAATTGTCCTCTAGCCATTGCTTTCTGAATTTTCGATGCTCCCTGACTGTCTAGCTTAAGTTTTGATGACTGTTAGCAAGCTGGACAGAGTAAAGAGACTATAACATTCGGTCAATTATAAATTCTACAGTTTCTATTTGGTTTTAGTAATTTCAATGTCAATTGACAATCGTCCCCCCTTCCAAAAAAATGTCAAACAAAAAACAATTTTTTAGTCAAACCACCCTTGGGTCAGATTGAATCGGCTCGCAGGCCTTGAGTTTGACACATGTTCCAAAGACATCAAAAACAAGAACAACAACTACCAAACAAAGCACCAACAAAGCCAGCCTCCCTGTAGCCTCGCGACTGTTCTCCCATTAGCTATAAGACCTGCATCCTCTCTCCCCTTTCCAAAATACACACAGCACTCACACAGAAAAAGCCCTTGGGAAGTTAGGAACATTCCAAGGCTGACTGGATATTTATTAAAGATACTCCCTACATGTTCAGTGCAGAAAAACCATAGACATGAACTCAACTTTAATGTTGTATAGGCCTATTTACTGGCATAGATCTTTTACTGTGTTTTCATTCTTCCTGGAGTAGAAGAGAACACTGTTCCACTGTTTTTATTCCTGGAGATTCTGGATGCATCAGTGAGACCGGCTGTGTGTGTGTGTGTGTGTGTGTGTGTGTGTGTGTGTGTGTGTGTGTGTGTGTGTGTGTGTGTGTGTGTGTGTGTGTGTGTGTGTGTGTGTGTGTGTGTGTGTGTGTGTGTGTGTATTCATACGTGTGAGCATGTGTGTGCCTTCCTGACTGCGTCTATGTATATTGGGTAAAATAATAACAGTCAGGAGCCAGGTTTGTCTTTCCATTTCAACACCGTTATCAGGCTGATTTCTCCTGTGAGGGGGCTATTGAAGGAGCAGTTAGATAAAGGAGTGAGAGGGCTGGGTCTGCTCTGGTCAGGCAGGGGGGGTAGTGAGGGCCTGAAGGCGGAGGGGGGGGGGGGAGGGGATCTTGGAGTGTCCTTTAGACTCCTTGTGACTGCAGTGCTCGCCTGGATTGGAATGTGTTCTTAAAGACTCCACTGCTCAAGCAGTGATATTAGGAACTCAAAAAGAACAGGTTCAGCAGTTACAGAAGATGCCAACGCTGCAACAACAAAGGCTGGCGCAGTGGCTAAAAGGGCCCAGGAGAAACAATTTGCTACAGCCTGAAGGCCGGGCCAATGCCGGATGTCAACAGGTTGCGGGTTGACATTTAATTGAGATGACTAAAATCGTTGTAGAATGTCATTATGCTCATACATTGGGTCATCGTATTGAGGCAACGTGTATGTTGAAGGTCTTGCGAGTCTTAGAATTTCACATGGCACACTATAGAAAATGTGGGGCATTATATGATGTAATATGACGTAAATGAATAACACTAAATGTTTAACCCCAAGGACCTACAGCTTTAAGAGGTGAACTACTATTTACTGTACTTGAGCTTCCAGTCACCATTTATACTATGCTGATGTGGTGTTTCTATGGTGTAACAGATGATCTGAGGGTGAGGTCAAAATGTCCGACATAAATAATGTTCCTACACAACGCATCACCGGGGGCAAACTACCTGCCCTCCAGGACACCTACACCACCCGATGTTACAGGAAGGCCATAAAGATCATCAAGGACATCAACCACCCGAGCCACTGCCTGTTCACCCCGCTATCATCCAGAAGGCGAGGTCAGTACAGGTGCATCAAAGCTGGGACCGAGAGACTGAAAAACAGCTTCTATCTCAAGGCCATCAGACTGTTAAACAGCCAGCCACTTTAATAATGGGAATTGATGGGAAATGATGTAAATATATCACTAGCCAGTTTAAACAATGCTACCTTATATAATGTTACTTACCCTACATTATTCATCTCATATGCATACGTATATACTGTACTCTATATCATCGACTGCATCCTTATGTAATACATGTATCACTAGCCACTTTAACTATGCCACTTTGTTTACATACTCATCTCATATGTATATACTGTACTCGATACCATCTACTGTATCTTGCCTATGCTGCTCTGTACCATCACTCATTCATATATCCTTATGTATATATTCTTTATCCCCTTACACTGTGTATAAGACAGTAGTTTAGGAATTGTTAGTTAGATTACTTGTTGGTTATTACTGCATTGTCGGAACTAGAAGCACAAGCATTTCGCTACACTTGCATTAACATCTGCTAACCATGTGTATGTGACAAATAAAATTTGATTTGATTTGATACATGTCAACTCGATGACCTTGTTGCTTCTCTTCTCATGAAGATTGTGATTCATCAAAGATGAATCAGAAGCCAGAGCAGTTTGATTAAGGTCTAAGACTAGCTGTAGGGATGTGAAGTACTACTGTACTGTGTGTTTGTGTGTGTCGGGGTTGGGATCAATTAGAATTGAAGGCAGTCAATTCAGGAAGTAAACTAAAATATGCCTTCAATTCAAACTGAGCCCAACCCTGGTGTGTGTGTGTGGCACTGTCCCTGATCGGCATACTACGTACCTGCTTCATGGTGTCCTGTGTGTCAAGGGCCTCTGGCAGTGGGGTCTAGGGGAGAGAAAGAAACATAACCTACTATTACATCATTTCATTATTCCATCATAGAGGTTCATGTCCAGTCCAGAAAGCCTATAATATCAAGGCATTGCTGAATAATAAGGCCTATAATATATTATGGCTTCCTCTCATAGGCATTCCAACAGAACTGGTTAAACTGGTTGTTCTCAGAAACCATTGGGTGGGACCAGAAAGATAGGTTGAATGTGAAATATTCTAATGTCTAATGAGATACATGCTGTTGTGTTGTTTGTTTTCAGTGAGTTTTTTCTATATGTCTACTGGTTCAGGCAATATATGTCCTAAACCCGGTGATATATGGGCAAACCCTCCTCTCAACTCACCTACACTATGCTGTAGCATAATTCCCACTTCCTCTTTTGTTGTTCTATAACTCTTCTTTTATGATCCACTGACAGCCTCTCTAAATGTGTTCCCAAGCCAGCTGCTAAGTTGCGTGACATGGATGGACTCCGCTGGCTGAGGTATCATTGGAGAACAGTCATTTACAAGGGCTTTGTTCAGGGCATTCTCTCCTCTATCTTTCCAGGTCTTGTTTACGCATGAGTGGCTACTGCCTTACCTTGAGGGCCACTCAGAAGAAAATGGATTGTATAAGACACAGGCCTCACGTTTTCACTGTGTCACGGTGTGGGATCGCCAGCTCAAATGATAGAAAAATAGAAATATGGAACCTGACGAGTTGTTGTCATCTCGTCTCTCTTTGTGTGGGAGCGCTATTGATGGCCTTGTGCTGTGCTTGGGTATCAAATGCAGCTAAAAAAAGAAAATGGTTTGAACACATCATTTTTCCCTCAGCTCCATTTGCAGTCAAGAAAATAAATAATACAGTATTCTTCTTCTATCCCCTTTTCTTATTTTTGTACTAGATTGCTTTTCTTCTCTTAAGTCGGGTGTTCAATGGCTCCTAGCGTGGAGACCTCTCCACCCTTCCTTTCTGTTGACAGAGTAAACTGTGCTGGTCTGTCCTACTGCCAACACTGTCACATGCTCCCAACCAGAGGTAGTGCACATTGCCCTTTTCAGCTGTTAGCCAACTCTATAAAATAGACTTAAGTCTCTCTCATATGTTCTGTCGCTTCTGCTCTCTCTCTGCCATGCTGAGAGCAGCAAAACCATGCTTGTAGAGGCGTCACTTCTTGCCTGATGTAGCACCGCACAGACACACCTGTAGGCTATGGTGACTTTGTTTTTTTGTTCCCTTGGAGAAGCCCTTGCATCTTAGAAAACAACTCAAGGAAACAAAGTTGAAGGCCTGGCAGCAGTATGGGGCATACAGTGGGAAATGCCAGATGCCATGTCCGTCCCTCTTATCAAGAAGTGCCCTTCTTGCTATGTATCTCTTATTATGAGGACCTCTACCAATGTGAGTCATGTTGTCCTGTTTATCTCCAGGAGTCATCACCACCACCCCAGCACTGGTATGCATTGCAATAAGCATGGACATTGGGTTACAGACCTTTATTAGCATCTATTCATTCTAGAAAAATTATTCTGTCTGCATTTGCTACGAGTGGTGGTATCAGACCACGCGTGCCATGTGTGTCTTAATTAACTAGAGTTAGCTGGCGCCCAGTGTGAAGCCAGTTTAATTGGGTCTAATGTTGTTGCATTGCGCCTCTGCATTCCAGACACATCATCAAACAGACACAAAGATGAGGTGGAGCCGCAGATGCTTTAGGAATAATGATGTTTGCCTGATCATCTAAGCCTAAGGCATGAAGCACTGCACCATGGTTCAAATAAGGCCAACTGAACTCAATCTCCAGTCTAAGTCTATTATTTAACATTTCCATATCCTACTGTATTATCAATGTAATAAGTCTATTTATGAATATCAAACGAAAAACAGGGTATTGGATGTTTAGCTGTTAATATTTTGCAATGCGCCCACAGCTATTGACATGAATAAGATCAAGCATTGATCTATTTATCTATCAGAGGGGTTGTAGTTGTTGTTGAACCTCTAGGGACTAGGTCAAGGTGGATTTAAGGACATTAAGCAGACGGGCTCGACTAAAACATCATCACCATAGGGTGTCCTAATGAATCAACTATAGGCTACTTGAGGAAGAACAATAAACAAAGAAACAAATAAACAAACTCACTATGCATATGATATTTAGAAGCTTTTCCTAAACCATCTGAATTGTTTGGTTCTCAGCCAATCCAGTTGTTACTTGTGAACACAAGATCAGGCTATTAAGTCATATTTCCATTGACGTCCTACCTACAGTAAGATGTTACGGCTACTCCATAGACATTGCCAAATATATGTTTATTTTTGTATTTTTTTTTAATGGACTGTCCACTGACAGGCGACACCTTTGCTTGTTAAGCTGTTATTGATCATATATAAGACCTATGCCTTTTTATAGTCAGGTCATCACAGATTCAGCTAATCACAACGTCTGTAGGTTAATAACTCTAGATTTGTATAATCCTGAGCAATTCAATAACAAAGTCAAAAGCCAAATTGAGATCTTTCACGAGGAGCACTATTCGGAATCTTACTGTGGCTAGGCGAAAATAGACATTCTTGTCTACCATGTAAACCGAATGGGGGGGGGGTCAAGGTGAACAATAAACAATGCACTATAAATAACAAGAGTAATAAAAATAAAAACTGTCTGGGTCTCCACTAGCTTCCTCTCCTCTGCCCTACACCCAAGACTAGTAGTCCCTGTGTCAGTCTGAGCCTTCTCCACATTCTCACATGCAACGCAGGAAGCTGCTTTTGTTTCGGGGACACACACAGACTGTGTCACAGTGGATGTGGTGAGCCCCCCCCCCCCCCCCCCACACACACACTTCTTCCATCAACACATTGTCTGACTCCATAGCCCCATTCACTCTCCACCTCTGCAGTGAAACACCACCCACACATCTCACCACGCAGACACTAATGCAGTGGCACAATCACATACGATGACGTAAACTTCTATGCTGAAGTGTTGCAGTGTTTTCAAGTGTGACCCGTCTTCCCTCCTCTTGTAGTGCCTGTAGTAACTGATTGGTGAAGTGTGCAGTGTGTGCGAAAGGCAGAGAGACAGAGCATGACGGTGACATGCGTGCAGCCACAGGCAGACTTTCTGTAGAGAATGGTCTACCTCCCACCACATTTTTTGATCAAGTACTGTGGTGCTTCATTTCTACCTGGAACGTGAGTCTCACTCTCAAAACACGTCCACGTGATGGGCTATATCATTTATTGAAGGCCTATTTTTGCTGCGAAAACACTGTCTCAAACTGCCATGGATGTGACTATTTTGAGAATATTTTCAGCCAAGGTCATACTTTACTTTCTGAAGAAAAAAGTTGTTTTTTTATGAAGAATTATATTATGACCAGTGAGCACTCATTATCATCATTGTCATCATCATCATTAATCATCATCACTATCGTCAGATCATCATCAAACCATCTCAAAGCTAAACAATAAGCACAAGGCAAGGACAAAAAAGAAATGATGTTACAGATAATGATGAGGATAAGTAGCCTAGTGATGATGATTATCATCATTACAAGATGAGTATACTATTAGCCTGTGCAACTGTAGGTTTTGTAGGCCGTCATTGTAAATACGAATTTGTTCTAAACTGACTTGCCTAGTTAAATAGAGGTTAAATAAAATAAAAAATAAAGGTATGCTATTATAGGCATGAATAATCACATACCCAACTGATGCCTTGAATGGTCGATGTTTCCACAGAATAATGATCCGGGAAAATTCGATAATTGTAACTCCGGAACAGATGCATATTTTTTCAAGTCAAACAAAACAACTTTCACGGTTACGCATGTCGAAGACGGGAGCACCAAGCATGTCTGTCTACCCGTTACAAAGACCGGACCCACATTACAACAACATAGCATACCGACAGTGGACATTGCACGACCAGTTGAATCGCCACATGTTGCTCTTGTGTCACTAAAGCCAAGTTTCCAACCTGACTGTGCCTACATCAAAACCCAACCCGGCTGTCACTGCCACCTCGCACGACGTTGCTGGCTGCTGCCTCTGCTCGACCGAGACTCCAACCCACGTTCAATCAGCCTCAGCTCTATCTCAGCACAGGCGCATGATTGTAGCTTTGCGTAAGCACACTTGCTCTCAAATGAGTCCCCGCTGCTTGTCAAGTGATTTCGGAGTCATTAAAATCGGCGGCCTTTTCAGAAAGATCTGATTCTCTTATTCACTGCAGCAAATTGCCTGTTTCTTGTTCGTGTTCCCAACATTCAGTTGCGATGACACTTTTGGGAGTCATTCCAATGGCTGTTCTAAACGTTTTGTATATCCTACTTCTGTAGGCCTATCCCACGGGACAAAAACGATGTAGTTGAATCAACGCTGTCTGTTTCCAAGTCATTTCAACCAAAACAATGTGATGACATGACATTGAATTAACGCCGAAAACTTTGTGGGATTTGCAAAAATGCATATATTTAACGGAATTTCGTATTTTTTTCCACCCAACTTTGAACCAAAATCCAATTACAGGATGAACATTTGGGTTGATTTCACATTGAATTCACGTTAGTTGACAACCAAATGTAAATCTAAACTAGACGTTGAACTGACATATGTGCCCAGTTGGATGTGTCACAAATATATATATATTTTCTAACATTTTGTAGGGCAGGCCTATCTGATTCCAAAACACACCACAATATGTTGAGTCGGAGCTCCAACAGCCCCAGCACTCTGTATTTCGCCTGAGTTTGGTAGATGAGATTGAGTCAACGATAAGTATATCAAATATAGGTGTTCATAATGTTCCAGGCCAGTACTGTGGGCAGGCTACAAAATGATCCTGTCCAGATAGCAGCACCTGTACATCAGGAGTTACTGGTGCAAAAACACTTTTGATTAGGGGTAGAGGTACATGCTACCATAGCGGAACCCTTTTTAGTGCTATGTGGAACCTTTTTTTAAGGTTCTATAAAGAGTCATGCTCATAAGGTTCTAAATGGAACCTCTATGGTGTTAAAATAACCCTATCCTAAGGTTCTATATAATAGAAAAAAGGGTTCCGCTATGGTTACAACATATAATAGAAAAAAGGGTTCCGCTATGGTTACAACACTAAAACATCTCCTGTAAAATTTACAGTAACTTACTGGCAGCAATTGGCTGTTTTTTTGTTGTTGCTGAGTTTATATTCTGTGAGGGTAAAGCATTTCCTCTCACGGGTGCAACAAATATAGCCTCTTACAAGGCACACCTTCAAATATTTTCTTGAGCCCGAAACTCTTTCCTCGCCCACAACATCTTCCCACAATGCACCCCAATTAATTATGAAGGTATACAATGAAGGTACACTGAAGGTATTTTACTGTGCATTCTACCGTATTTCACTGTTGAAATTACAGAAACGTCTTACAGTGAACCCTTTTCGGGGGTATATTATTGAAAAAAAATGAATGGTTCCACAAAGGTTCTTTTTAGAACCATACAGTGTTTCTTACTATGGTTTAATAGCCATATTAAATGGTTATAATTCCATTGGTTTTATTATTGTTTTTATGAACAAGTTTTATCAGGAATGCTAGCTTTGGTACGTCTGGTGATTCCTGAGGAGAGAATTGCATTTACATTTACATTTAAGTCATTTGGCAGACGCTCTCATCCAGAGCGACTTACAAATTGGTGAATTCACCTTATGACATCCAGTGGAACAGCCACTTTACAATAGTGCATCTAAATCATTTAAGGGGGGTGAGAAGGATTACTTTATCCTATCCTAGGTATTCCTTAAAGAGGTGGGGTTTCAGGTGTCTCCGGAAGGTGGTGATTGACTCCACTGTCCTGGCGTCGTGAGGGAGTTTGTTCCACCATTGGGGGGCCAGAATTGAGAACTACTGACTTAATTAACCATTCTCACAAGACACCTTCACTGACCATAGTCATATGTAACATCTAATAGCATAACACAACAGATTAGACCAACTGGAATGACTCCCGGTTGCACTAAAAGAGCTGTGAGAAAACCACGTCCCAAAATATTAGAATGACCCACCGCCCCTACATTTTAGTTATCACTAAAAGAGCTGTGAGAAAACCACGTCCCAAAATATTAGAATGACCCACAGGCCCTACATTTTAGTTATCACTAAAAGAGCTGTGAGAAAACCACATCCCAAAATATGAGAATGACCCACCGCCCCTACATTTTAGTTATCACTAAAAGAGCTGTGAGAAAACCACGTCCTAAAATATTAGAATGACCCACCGCCCCTACATTTTAGTTATCACTAAAAGAGCTGTGAGAAAACCACGTCCCAAAATATTAGAATGACCCACCGGCCCTACATTTTAGTTATCACTAAAAGAGCTGTGAGAAAACCACGTCCCAAAATATTAGAATGACCCACCGCCCCTACATTTTAGTTATCACTAAAAGAGCTGTGAGAAAACCACATCCCAAAATATTAGAATGACCCACCGCCCCTACATTTTAGTTATCACTAATAGAGCTGTGAGAAAACCACATCCCAAAATATGAGAATGACCCACCGCCCCTACATTTTAGTTATCACTAATAGAGCTGTGAGAAAACCACATCCCAAAATATTAGAATGACCCACCTCCCCTACATTTTAGTTATCACTAATAGAGCTGTGAGAAAACCACATCCCAAAATATTAGAATGACCCACCTCCCCTACATTTTAGATATCACTAATAGAGCTGTGAGAAAACCACATCCCAAAATATTAGAATGACCCACCTCCCCTACATTTTAGTTATCACTAAAAGAGCTGTGAGAAAACCACGTCCCAAAATATTAGAATGACCCACCGCCCCTACATTTTAGTTATCACTAAAAGAGCTGTGAGAAAACCACGTCCCAAAATATTACAATGACCCACCGCCCCTACATTTTAGTTATCACTAAAAGAGCTGTGAGAAAACCACATCCCAAAATATTAGAATGACCCACCGGCCCTACATTTTAGTTATCACTAAAAGAGCTGTGAGAAAACCACGTCCCAAAATATTAGAATGACCCACCGCCCCTACATTTTAGTTATCACTAAAAGAGCTGTGAGAAAACCACGTCCCAAAATATTACAATGACCCACCGCCCCTACATTTTAGTTATCACTAAAAGAGCTGTGAGAAAACCACATCCCAAAATATTAGAATGACTCACCGCCCCTACATTT
This sequence comes from Oncorhynchus masou masou, assembly GCF_036934945.1. NCBI lineage: Eukaryota > Metazoa > Chordata > Actinopteri > Salmoniformes > Salmonidae > Oncorhynchus > Oncorhynchus masou. The sequence continues at coordinate 33,289,839 of NC_088244.1, forward strand.
TAGTTATCACTAAAAGAGCTGTGAGAAAACCACATCCCAAAATATTAGAATGACCCACCGCCCCTACATTTTAGTTATCACTAAAAGAGCTGTGAGAAAACCACATCCCAAAATATTAGAATGACCCACCTCCCCTACATTTTAGTTATCACTAATAGAGCTGTGAGAAAACCACATCCCAAAATATTAGAATGACCCACCGGCCCTACATTTTAGTTATCACTAAAAGAGCTGTGAGAAAACCACGTCCCAAAATATTAGAATGACCCACCGCCCCTACATTTTAGTTATCACTAATAGAGCTGTGAGAAAACCACGTCCTAAAATATTAGAATGACCCACCGGCCCTACATTTTAGTTATCACTAAAAGAGCTGTGAGAAAACCACGTCCCAAAATATTAGAATGACCCACCGCCCCTACATTTTAGTTATCACTAAAAGAGCTGTGAGAAAACCACGTCCTAAAATATTAGAATGACCCACCGCCTCTACATTTTAGTTATCACTAAAAGAGCTGTGAGAAAACCACGTCCCAAAATATTAGAATGACCCACCGCCCCTACATTTTAGTTATCACTAAAAGAGCTGGGAGAAAACCACGTCCCAAAATATTAGAATGACCCACCGCCCCTACATTTTAGTTATCACTAAAAGAGCTGTGAGAAAACCACGTCCCAAAATATTAGAATGACCCACCGCTCCTACATTTTAGTCATCACTAAAAGAGCTGTGAGAAAACCACATCCCAAAATATTAGAATGACCCACCGGCCCTACATTTTAGTTATCACTAAAAGAGGAAAGAATATTTTTTTGAACTGCAAAGAACCATTGAAGGGCTCAAAGGGTTATTTGGATCAGTATCCATCACCTTCCCAAAGAACCCTTGAGGAACCCAAATTTTTTTGTGTGTATAGTGGTAGTTTCCTACTGATTTATGGGTTATTTTTGACAAATTTGCCCTGGCAAAGTCTCTCTCTCCCCCCCCCCCCTCTTTCTCACTCTCTCTCTCTCTCTCCCCCTTTCTATATGTGGGTGTGTGTCTGCATGTCTGCGTGTCTGTCTGCCTGCGTGTGTGTGTGTAGGATTGGGGTGTGTGGACACTTATCAGAGTGGCCCCAGCTGTCTGTCTAACCATGCAGTAGGCCACAGACACGTGGACACAGACAGATTAACTGCCTCAGGCCAGGGACAGACAAAAACAACAGGGGAGGCATGACATAGTTACAGGACGGACAGCAAAAGTGATTCTCCCCTTATGCACCCTACATAGAATAACTCTGCTATGAAGTCTTATGAACTATTTCAAAGTCTGATATGATTAGTCATGTGGGTTTCACAGACCTTTCTTGAAACCCAGCACACAACCCGTTGAACCGGAATGACCTGTAGCCTAATTATTAAGTGCGTAATGGTATTCAAGTATGCATGTCATCATACAGTGTCTGTAAAACATTACAGTGTATCCAAGTCCTGTTTCTTTGTGGACATTTAATGCTTGATTTAAACAAACAAAAAAGTTGAATTGTAAAAGTGGCAAATTTCACTATAGTGAATTCAACACTCCAACTCTTTCCTCACAATTCAGATAACACTCTATCCTTCTTTTAAAGATGTTCATGTTTGTATTATGAAGAAGGAGAACTCGTGGTTGTCTTGGTGACCTGATGTATAAACAGAAAACTTACTTCCCCCTCCTCTGGTGTTATCCGTCTGGACGGCAACAAGATAGATTTGAAGAAGGTATCCATGGAGAACATGGCTGAAGCCGTTGCTAAGTGAAAGAGAAGAGCGAGGAAAAACAAATTAATGTATTTTCCTATACATTTTCCTCTAGTAATGTTCTGTGGAAACACAATAAGTTTGGTTCTGTTTTTCTGTCATGCCCTGGCCTGGGGGACAGTTTCAGGAGATGTACAGTACCGTTCAAAAGTTTGGGGTCAATTTCCTTGTTTTTGAAAGAAAAGCTTATTTTTTTTGTCCATTAATAAATAACTTCAAATTGATCATAAATACAGTGTAGACATTGTTAATGTTGTAAATGACTATTGTTACTGGAAACGGCTGATTCTTTAATGGAATATCATCATAGGCGTACAGAGGCCCATTATCAGCAACCATCACTCCTGTGTTCCAATGACACATTGTTAGCTAATCAAAGTTTAGAATTTTAAAAGGCTAATTGATCATTAAACCCTTTTGTAATTATGTTAGCACAGCTGAAAATTGTTGTTCTGATTTAAAGAAGCAATAAAACTGGCCTTCTTTAGACTAGTTGAGTATCTGGAGCATCAGCATTCGTGGGTTTGATTACAGGCTCAAAATGGCCAGAAACAAATAACTTTCTTCTGAAACTTGTCAGTCTATTCTTGTTCTGAGAAATTAAGGTTATTCCATACAGAGAAACTGCCAAGAAACTGAAGATCTCGTACAACACTGTGTACTACTCCCTTCACAAAACAGCGCAAACTGTCTCTAACCAGAATAGAAAGAGGAGTGGGAGGCCCCGGTGCACAACTGAGCAAGAGGACAAGTACATTAGAGTGTCTAGTTTGAGAAACTGACGCCTCACAAGTCCTCAACTGGCAGCTTCATTAAATAGTACACACACAAAAATACACAGACACTGGACAGAGGAAAGGCCAGCACAGTCACTGGATCTCAACCCCATTGAGCTGTTGTGGGAGCAGCTTGACCGTTGGTACGTAAAAAGTGCCCATCAAGCCAATCCAACTTGTGGGAGGTGCTTCTGGAACTATGGAGGAAAATCTCTTCAGATTACCTCAACAAATTGACAACTAGAATGACAAAGGTCTGCAAGGCTGTAATTATTTGACGAAAGCAAAGTTTGAAGGACACAATTATTATTTCAATTAAAAATCATTATTTATAAACTTGTCAACGACTATATTTCCTATTCATTTTGCAACTAATTTCATGTATGTTTTCATGGAAAACAACGACATTTCTAAGTGACCCCAAACTTTTGAACGGTAGTGTAAATCAGTATAATGTCAGGCTGGACAGACCCTTGACTTGGTCTCCGTCCTAAATGGCACCCTATTCCTTATACAGTGCACTACTTTTGACCAGGGCCGGCACAGGGCTCTGGTCAAAAGTAGGGCACTATGCAGGAAATAGGGTGCCATTTCAGACGCACACTTGCTCTCTCCCATCTACAGTAGCACAAAGTAATGTGGTCATTTCATGATTCTCATCTGTTACATGGTTACATTATAAGGCTTGTTAGTAGATCCCAGCCATTGTTCCAGCAGAGAGATGCCCTTCCTGGGCTGACCCCACTGATGGTGTCACAGCTCATACACGCCCCCTCTTTCTAGTTACTAAGCGGCCTCAGTTACTACTCTGTCTTGTGTCCTTGTATATAGCCACTGAGGAGATATACCCTGGACCTTGAGAAGAGATCGAGTTTATCTGAAAGGCTCAATATCTCAGGGTGTCTCGGCTTCTTTTTGTTGTTTTTCTTCAAAGTATTTGTCCGTTGTATTTTTCTGATATCACCTCTCCTCATCATCCTCTCCCTAGACTGTAGGTGAGAAAGTTATTTAGGGTGGTCACAAAACGCAGTGTGCTGCCCAGTACAACAAACATCTGACCCTAAAATAGCACCCATTAAAAAAAACAGTAGTCTACAGTGAAACGTCTCAACCCTTCAAAGCGGGCGAAGAAACCTCTCCCTGTCGTTCGGACGAAAGCAATACACCTGACAAGCAGGCAATAACAATTTCTTACCAAATATGTCTTCCTGAGGACAGTGAAGAATGTTTTGTCTATCTGCGATCCTGCTTAGAGAAGATCAAAATTTCCCAAACATAAAAAACAAATAAACTAAAAGTACAGTCTCTGGCAGAGACATACACAGAACAAGCTAAGGAAGGCTGAGTGAGGCTCTAGTGTTTGTCTTCCAGGGACATCAAGATGCCAGTTTAAGAATGCTCATAGTGAAGAAGGAATCCAGTTTTCATTTGTATGACCTCCTCAGGGAATGTCAACACGCAAGTTTGTTCGATAAGGAATAACACATGTTGTAGCTAGCTGCTAGACTCCATCAGATAGCATCTCACAGAGCGACTGCACAGTGCACAGTCCAGTGTCATGAGGGCTGCAAATGTTTGTTATGTTTCAACTTGGTAGTTCAACAGTTTTGGTTGACTGGTTTAGGCCTACTTACAAACTTTTACTGATACACAGTTGATGTGGTAAAAATACATCACGCCTATTTAATGACCCACAGCTGATCTCAAACCACGTGTTAGGACTGAGGGCATAACGATAATTCAATCTTTTAAACAAATGATTGCAGCACATTGAAACAAAAGCCAGTAAACATTGTGAGCTCAGAATTGCTAGCTGGGCCTTGTATATTATAGGCCCTAAGAGATGGCCAAACAGTAACCAGCGAGCATCATCAAGCACTGCCTTAATAAATATTGTCATCCTCTGGGGTTAATGTGTGTCCCTTCCCTCCACTTCACCACCAGTCACAGTCTGAGTCATTGTGGATGTTGTCAAAATGTCCCCTACCTCATTTGGACTTTCTTCCATTTTTGGAATTTAATGCTGCCACCTAGTGAATACACCCTCACACTACGGTCTGAGTCACCTTTCTCAAATAATATCTACTTGTGGATTTATAACAAGTGATTTAAAAAAAATACAAATATTTGAGGGGAGACACATTATTTGCTCATTTGTTATTCAATTTGCACATTTATTACAGCTTCATTTGTTCATTTCAATTTAGGAATACTGAATTTGTTTGCTTGTGTATCTAAACTGTTAATCACCATTGATTTACAGATTGAATTAACAAAGAAATAGTCCCATGGTCTGGTGTTCTTTCCCCACAACAAGCTTGTCATCAGCTCATCAGATTGATAAGTGTGTGTGTGTGTGTGTGTGTGTGTGTGTGTGTGTGTGTGTGTGTGTGTGTGTGTGTGAGTGTGTGTGTGTGTGTGTGTGTGTGCAGTTCCTCTGGGAAAGGGAGTGGAATTTCCTGCATCTACGCCCATTTGGAATGTGCTCTTAGCATGCTGTCTTTGTTGTGTGTCAGTGTTACAACGGTCTCTAAAATGTGCACACACACACACACACACACACACACACACACACACACACACACACAAACTTATAGTACTTTTGAGGACAAGCACCTCATGGGAGCAAAACACCAGACGTTTATACCACGGGACTTCTTCCTTTTCCTTGAAACATGTACCTACAGAACCATGCATAGTATGTACGATTGCATTGCTGTTTTCGGCTTATTTATCTTGTCCCACCCTCCCTCTCACCTTTTCCTCCCTATTGTCTCCCTAGGCCAGTTAGCAAGTAGGGAGAGGATGGCAGAGTATTTATTCACCCGACCCTCCGCTCATAGAGGAAGACAAGTAGATAGTGATAAGAAATGGAGAGAAGGTGCTAGAAACAGATGTAATGTGAGAGATGACTGTAGTTAAGCAATATCAAATCAAATCAAAGTTTATTTGTCACGTGCGCCGAATACAACAGGTGTAGTAGACCTTACAGTGAAATGCTTACTTACAGGCTCTAACCAATTGCGCGACAAAGGTATTTGGTGAGCAATAGGTAAGAAAAGAAATAAAACAACAGTAAAAAGACAGGCTATATACAGTAGCGAGGCTATAAAAGTAGTGAGGCTACATACAGACACCGGTTAGTCAGGCTGATTGAGGTAGTATGTACATGTAGATATGGTTAAAGTGACTATGCAGATGTGCAATAAGCCTAAGTGGAGTGCCTGGATACAGCCTTTAGCCATGGTAAGGCCATATACCACAAACCCAGAGGAGCCTATCGCTATTATAAACTCGTTACCAACATAAGTAGAACAGTAAAGTATTTTTGAGTCATAGTCATGGTATGTTGTCTGGTATACACATGACTGAAATGCTGTTTCAGCCAATCAGCATGCAGGACCCAAACTACCCGGCTTATAATTAAGAAATAAGGCCCAAGGGGCTGTGGTATATGCATCGTCCCTAAGAACAGCCCTTAGCAGTGGTATATTGGCCATATATCACAAACCCCCGAGGTGACTTATTGATATTAAAATTAGGACAGTAAAAATAAATGTTTTGTCATATCCGTGGTATACGGTCTGATTTACCACGTCTGTCAGCCAATCAGCATTCATGGCTCAGACCACCCAGTTTATGATGTTTAATACCTACCTGTTTCATGGGTATCCCTTTGTCTCTCTTTCATTTTGGGTCTCTCCTTATACCTCACTGAAATGGTTATTGGTGTTGTCCTCCTTCTAAAAGACGACTGATAACCTTTGAAAGCCCCGTGTCTGAGAAGCAGCACGTGGGGATATTGGCCATCATCTATTGGCCATCATCTATTGGCCATCTGCTCCTGATAATCTTAATCTTGGTTTGGTATCACATAAATGTACATCAATATCAAATATAAGTGTATTTTGAGTACATTGTGCCCCCATCAAAAAAAGTACCAAACTAACTTATCCTCGATTATTACCACAATGAGTACAAATGATTACTTCTTTTGCCCAAAGCTCATGATATTTCTGTCATTTTAACATGTGTGATAACAGACTAAAATCTTTTTACCTGATACCTCTTCTGCCATGTTTCAGCCTCCGTGTTCTGTTCTGAGAGCCCAAAGCTGTCTTTCTCTTTCACTCTCCTCTCCTGTCCTTTTGATATGACAACTGATGGTGCATCACAGTTTGGATTTGTGAGCTTTGTGTGTGTGTGTGTGTGTGTGTGTGTGTCAGCTTCCTGTGGCTGTCTGATTGGATATGACTAGTGTGCTCTAGGGGCTTGGGGTGTCAGCATAGTGGCGGGTAGAGGGGGAGGTAGACAACACTGTGGCAGTCCTAAAATGTCCCCCTACTCTGCTACACCACCAAAGTAGGCTACTACCCATTTCACTGTACCTATCCTGTGTACTTGACAATATTATTATTAAATATTTTTTTACTACCGTAGTACTCACCTGGATATGATGCATTGGATTGGAGGCCATAGTGATGAGTCAGGGGCAAGAAACATCTATGAATCAGTGTCCCTGTGGACTAAATGCAGCCAAAATATGTTACACTTCTACAGCATTCTAACAGTCATTGCTAAAGCAAAGCAAGGATGTGGTTTACCTCTGTGAAAGACTGTTGAGTACACACTATGATAACCAACCTGGAAAGATAAGTTATGTCTGTCTCGATCCTACTTGTAATAGTCAATTAATAAAACCACCATTTGCTGTGAATGCTGTAGAATTAAGAAACATTTATCGGCTCTCATTTAGCCAGGAACAATTTAAAATTCAATGACATATAACATGATTTACGGTCGAGAGATGACTGTTCGTTTGCTTGCTGTTTGCGACTTGGATTTAAAAAAAATGATTTTACTCTCTCAGCTGTATAATCCTAGTTATAATCCAGTTCCGCACTAGACTTTATCACTTTAACATATATGATTTTGTTGTTGTTTGTTTTAGTTTGAGGTGCTCTACACTTGTTCCCACACTGCTACCCTACCTTCTATTCTACCTGCTACCCTAACTTCTACCGTACATTCTACGCTACCTGTACCCTACCTTCTACCCTACCTTCTACTCTATCTGTACCCGTACCCGTACCCACCCCGTACCCAAACTTCTACCCTACCTGCTACCTTACCTTCTACCATACCTTCTACCCTACCTGCCACCCTACCTTCTACCCTACCTTCTACTCTACCTGCTACCCTACCTTCTACCATACCTTCTACGCTACCTGTACCCTACCTTCTACTCTACATGTACCCTACCTTCTACCCAACCCGTACCCAAACTTCTACCCTACCTGCTACCCTACTTTCTACCCTACCTTCTACCTTACCATTCTACCCTACCTGCTACCCTACATGCTACCCTACCTGCCACCCTACCTTCTACCCTACCTGCTACCCTACCTTACCTTCTACCCTACCTTCTACCCTATCTTCTACCCTACCTTCTACCCTACCTTCTACCCTACATGCTACCGTACCTGCCACCCTACCTTCTACCCTACCTTCTACTCTATCTGTACCCGTACCCACCCCATACCCAAACTTCTACCCTACCTTCTACCCTACCTTCTACATTACCATTCTACCCTACTTGCTACCCTACATGCTACCCTACCTGCTACCCTACCTTCACCCTAACCTTACCCTACCTACTACCCTATCTTCTACCCTACCTTTAACCCTACCTTCTACCCTACATTTTACCCTACCTTCTACCCTACCTGCCACCCTACATGCTACCCTACCTTTACCCTCTACCCTACCTGCTACCCTACCTGCTAACCTACCTGCTACCCTACCTTCTACCCTACATGCTACTTTACCTGCCACCCTACCTTCTACCCTAACCTTCTACCCCAACCTTCTACCCTACCTGATACCCTACCTCCTACTCTACCTGCTACCCTACCTTCTACCATACCTTCTACCCAACCCATACCCAACATTCTACCCTACCTGCTACCCTACCCATTACCCTACCTTCTACCCTACCTGCTACCCTACCTTCTAACCTACCTACTACCCTACCTGCTACCCTACCTGCTTCCCCCTCTACCCTATTTGCTATCCTACCTGCTACCCTACCTTCTACCCTACCCGCTACACTACATGCTACCCTACCTACCACCCTGTCTTATACCTTATCTGCTACCCTACCTTCTACCCTACCTGTACCCGACCTGCTACCCTACCTGCTACCCTACCTTCTACCCTACCTTTACCCTACCTGCTACCCTACATTCTGACCTACCTTTTACCTTACCTGCTACCCTACATTCTACCCTACCTTTTAACCCTACCTGCTACCCTACCTTTTACCCTACCTGCTACCCTACCTTCTACCCTACCATCCACCCTACCTTCTACCCTACCTGCTACCCTACCTTATATCCTACCTGCTACTCTACATGCTACCCTACCTTTTAACCTACCTTCTACCCTATATTCTACCATACCTGCTACCCTACCTTCTACCCTATCCACTACCCGACCTGCTACCCTACCTCTACCCTACCTTCTACCCTACCTACTACTTAATAGATCAGACTGTAATACCAACTATTGGTTACAGTCTGACACGATCAAATCAAATCAAAGTTTATTTGTCACGTGCGCCAAATACAACAGGTGTAAGATCTTACAGTGAAATGCTTCCTAACCAACAGTGCAATTTTCAAGTTAAAAAAGGCATTAGGTGAACAATAGATAAGTAAAGATATAAAAACAACAGTAAAAAAACAGTGAAAAATAACAGTAGAGAGGCTATATACAGTAGCGAGGCTATAACAGTAGCTGGGCTATTTACAGGCACCTGTTAGTCGGGCTGATTGAGGTAGTATGTACAGTTGAAGTCAGAAGTTTACATTCACCTTAGCCAAATCCATTTAAACTCAGTTTTTTCACAATTCCTGACATTTAATCCCAGTAAGAATTCCCTGTCTAAGGTTAGTTAGGATCACCACTTTATTTTAAGAATGTGAAATGTCAGAATAATAGTAGAGAGAATGATTCATTTCAGCTTTTATCACATTCCCAGTGGGTCAGAAGTGTACATAAACTCAATTAGTATTTGGTAGCATTGCCTTTAAATTGTTTAACTTGGGTCAAACGTTTCAGGTAGCCTTCCACAAGCTTCCCACAATAAGTTGGTGAATTTGAGCCCATTTCTCCTGACAGAGCTGGTACAACTGAGTCAGGTTTGTAGACCTACTTGCTCTCACACAGTCCTGCCCAACTGGTGGCTTTGTGATGGCCACTCCAATACCTTGACTTTGTTGTCCTTGAGCCTTTTTGCCACAACTCATTGTCATTTTGGAAGACCTATTTGCGGCCAAGATTTAACTTCCTGACTGATGTCTTGAGATGTTGCTTCAATATGTCCACACAATTTTACTTCCTCACGATGCCATCTATTTTGTGAAGTGCACCAGTCCCTCCTGCAGCAAAGCACCCCCACAACATGATGCTGCCACCCCCGTTCTTCACGGTTGGGATGGTGTTCTTCGGCTTGCAAGCCTCCCCATTTTTCCTCCAAACATAACGATGGTCATTATGACCAAACAGTTCTACTGTTGTTTCATCAGACCAGAGGACATTTCTCCAAAAGGTACTATCTTTGTCCCCAGTTGCAAACTGTAGTCTGGATTTTTTATGGCGGTTTTGGAGCAGTGGCTTCTTCCTTGCTTAGCAGCCTTTCAGGTTATGTCGATATAGGACTCGTTTTACTGTGGATATAGATACTTTTGTACCTGTTTCCTCCAGCATCTTCACAAGGTCCTTTGCTGTTGTTCTGGGATTGATTTGGATTTTTCGCACCAAAGTACGTTCATCTCTAGGAGACAGAATGCATCTCCTTCCTGAGCATTATGACGATGGTCCCATGGTGTTAATACTTGTGTACTGTTGTTTGTACAGATGAACGTGGTTCCTTCAGGCGTTTGGAAATTGGGGTCTTGGCTGATTTCCTTTGATTTCCCCATGATGTCAAGCAAAGAGGCACTGAGTTTGAAGGTAGGCCTTGAAATACATCCACGGTACACCTCCAATTGACTCAAATTATGTAAATTAGCCTATCAGAAGCTTCCAAAACCATGACATAATTTTCTGTAATTTTCCAACTTGTTTAAAGGCACAGTCAATTTAGTGTATGTAAACTTCTGACCCACAGGAATTGTGATACAGTAAATTATAAGTGGAATAATCTGTCTGTAAACAATTGTTAGAACAATTTATTGAGTCATGCACAAGGTAGATGTCCTAACCGACTTGCCAAAACTATAGTTTGTTAACAAGAAATTTGTGGAGTGGTTGAAAAACGGGTTTTAATGACTCCAACCTAAGTGTATGTAAGCTTCCGACTTCAACTGTACATGTAGGTATGGTTAAAGTGACTACGCATACATGATAAACAGAGAGTAGCAGTACCGTAAAAGAGGGGTTGGCGGGTGATGAGTGGCAGGACACATTGCCGATAGCCCGGTTAGCCAATGTGCGGTGGCACCGGTTAGTCGGGCCAATTGAGGTAGTACTACATTAATGTATAGTTAGAGTGGCTATTCATATATAATAAACAGAGAGTAACAGAAGCGTAAAAGAGGGGTTACACATTACAAATGGTCTGGGTAGCCATTAGATTAGCTGTCCAGGAGTCTTATGGCTTGGGGGTAAAAACTCTTGAGAAGCCTTTTTGTCCAAGACTTGGCACTCCGGTACCATTTGCAATGCGGTAGGAGAGAGAACAGTCTATGACTGGGGTGGCTGGGGTCTTTGACAATTTTTAGGGCCCCCCTTTGACACGGCCTGGTGTAGAGGTCCTGGATGGTAGGCAGCTTAGCCCCAGTGATGTACTGGGCCGTACACACTTCCCTCTGCAGTGCCTTGTGGTTGGAGGCCGAGCAGTTGCCGTACCAGGCAGTGATGCAACCATGCTCTCGATGTTGCAGCTGTAGAACCTTTTGAGGATCTAAGGACCCATGCCAAATCCTTTTAGTTTCCTGAGGGGGAATAGGCTTTGTCGTGGCCCTCTTCACATCTGTCTTGATGTGCTTGGACGATTCTAGTTTGTTGGTGATATGGACACCAAGGAACTTGAAGCTCTCAACTTGCTCCACTACAGCCCCGACGATGAGAATGGGGGCGTGCTCGGTCCTCCTTTTCCTATAGTCCACAATCATCTCCTTCGTCTTGGTTACGTTGAGGGATAGGTTGTTATTCTGGCAGCACCCGGCCAGGTCTTTGACCTCCTCCCTATAGGCTTCCTCTCAATCCAAAATGTTGAATGCAATTATATTTGAACTTACTCTACCGGTTGTCTGTGCAGTTAGTCCTTATGTGGGTCGAAATTTGAGAAAAAATATCCACAGGAAAGTATTATTTACCCAACATTTTAGAGCGCCGGTAGATATATGGTTCTGTCGGCTTGTATTTTCAATCTCCTGATGCATTCACACGTGATGCACAACATGTAAACAATAGCTGACTCTCGCAATCAGCTAGAAGTGCTTGAGTCTTACTGCACATCATCTGTTCTGTGAAGTGTGATCACTTATACAGTATAATAGCTCATCTGTGGATTGGTTATGCTCAGCTATTGTTTACATATTGTGCAAGTGTTTATGTCACATGCAACCCTAGATAGAAAATACAAACCAACATGTAACTTTTTGGGAGACCAGGCCAAAATCACATAGAAATGTGTGTTTTAGATCTGTCACCCTCATTGAAAGCAAGTCTAAGAAGTGGTAGATGTGTTCTATGTGCTCTATTTCTATGCTTCCCGTTCTTAGGTTTTGTTTTCTCTTTTTTTATCTGTCGATTTTAGCATGTAAATCTCGGTAGGTCAAAAAAAATACAAAAAATAATTATGACTGCCAGCAAAGCCTCTACACAACACAACATTAACCAATACATTAATAGCTCTATAAGGGTGACTAACGGTTCCCACAAACTGTTAGGGCCTACATAAAGCTGTCCCAACAGCAGTCCCAAAAGTAGTCCCAACACCTTACCACTGCTACACCTGGCTATCAGCGGAGCCTTGTCTGGCAGCGAAACAGTTAATTCAGCCTCATTTCCTGCCTTTAAAAAAACATAGCTGATATGGCTGACTTGTTTAAACAAATGTGGTTTCTACTGACAATTGAGATGAACAAACTATGGCATAAGGTAACGATGAGCAGATAAGAGGCAATCCGTAATTCCGATTAAGAAGTTAATGAGCGAGCTAGGACGGACGTTGTCAATACAACTATTTGTTCAGCACCTTTGAAATGTACAGCGACAGAATTCAGAACATGGGCCGTTGTTGCAGTATTCTCCCTGTACACCAAGTCAGAACTGCAGGATAAATAATGTGGCATTTAAGATGATAATGAAAGCTCTTACAGTATTCAATGATTACATTTCTCTAAAACAGGCTATATGCTACATGTGCACCACCAAGTCAGAACAGTCGGTGAAATTAAGAGGGGTAAAGGGACCAAATTATTAGCGTGAAGCACATGGGCTACTAACAGCTTACTACACAACATACACTTAGTAACTTTATTACTTTCTTAGCTACAGTATACATATCTCCCTGCCATGTTACATAATTGATGTAGCACCATACAATACATTTTTGGACTCACCTTGTTGTGCTGTGCTCACTTCCTTCCACACCACTCATTGTTGAATTTGCAATTTCCAACTTGTTGTCGAATGTTTATGTCCACTGGTCTGAGCACCGATACGTTTTATCTATAATTTCTCTTCAATATTTCTCTTCATATGACAAGGATTGAAAAGGATTTGCCAGTAGATTGTCGACTTGATTCATGATGATGACTACTAGCTAAGATGTTGAAAGTATGATGTTGACATCAGTCCAATCAAAGCTACTGTACATATGACGTGATTTGACATCATTTTATCAGTGGCCAATGACCTTGAGCCTTTTTGGATGGGCACTTCTAATGTTTTTTTATTTATTTTATTTTACTTTATTTAACCAGGTAGGCTAGTTGAGAACAAGTTCTCATTTACAACTGGCCAAGATAAAGCAAAGCAGTGCGACACAAACAACAACACAGAGTTACACATGGAATAAACAAACATACAGTCAATAACACAATAGAGAAAAAAAAGTTGAAATACAGTGTGTTCAAATGAGGAAAGATAAGGGAGTTAGGCAATAAATAAGCCATAGTGGTGAAATAATTACAATTTAGCAATTAATCAATGGAGCGCTAGATGTGCAGAAAATGAATGTGCAAGTAGAGATTCTAGGGTGCAAAGGAGCAAAAAAATGGAGATGAGGGGATGAGGATGAGGTAGTGGGATGGTAGTTGGATGGGCTATTTACAGATGGATTGTCAGCAGCCAAAGGGCAAGAATTTTTGAGGTCTCCCCTTACACTTCGCGGTTACGTAGTCTCCCCATGAGTGACAGAGCACTGAGCCAATCACGGCGCAACACTCCGTATTTTATGCTAGCTTTCCCCACCACCACAGAAAGCACTGAGCTAGGCTGAAACACCTGCATTTTGGAGCTGCTTACTCAAGAAAACAAAAAAGAGACCATGTTTGTATGCGCCTTTATTAACTCAATGATATATATCTTTTTTTACATTGTTTGCAAACTGATATGTGACACGTATTAATGCCAAAATAACATGCAAAACAGGCAAGCCCACCCAAAATATGTTTTTTTTTGTTTTGTTTTTTATTTGCAAAAAATGTGGGTCTCGAAACAGGTGGGTCTCGAAACAGGTGGGGCTCTGCTTCTTTTACTTTTGGTTTTGTACACCATCTTCAATCAGCTGAAAACAATATTTTTGGTTATGGAAAATATATTTCCCAGCAGATTAGATGGTCCAATGATTTTTACACTATACTTGCTTGTTTTGTCACATAAACTGAAATGTAGCTGCCTATTCGAATTCTTGGAACCAGAAAATGGCAATGCGTAGTGCATCTTCACTATATACCACATGGAAAATTGAATAAATCAGATTTTTTAAGTGAATAAAGACTTGCTAAAGTGCATCCTCTGTGACTTCTAGAGTTTAACCCACTTAACAGCAACATTGCAGATTTTTTTTTGCTTTGACTAAGTCATTTCTGAAGAAGCACACTTCTTGTGACTTCCATTGACCCCACTTCACCCAATGCTTCCATTAGATTTAGCAACACTTCAAACAGATCTCCCAGGTTTCATTGGTCCAAAACCCTCAACCCAACTAAACATGAGTCCACCACAATGAGTCTGCCCTCATTTTTAAGGTCAACCCTTTTATGTGAACTGAAGTCTCGTTTTAAGGTGGTGAACCCAGGGTAAAAGCAGATCAACTGGTTTTATTTTTTGTGTGGAAATGTTCTGGTGTTTTGTGGGGAAAACGAAGTGGGTCGGGTATAACACGTCAACCCTGTTAACCAGGCATAGTAGAAATGTTTGAACAACTTCATTATTTTGTGAAGCTTGCATGCAATTGCCCCTCCCTGTTGCACACAACAAGCTTCCATTCCCCCTGTCACAAGGAGTTTTATGGCTGATTAAAGATGAAGTAGCCAACCCCCTTCGGTCAACATTATTTGGCACTTAATAGGCACTTACTATATTCCTTTTTTAAATTGAACCTCTTGAGATGGGAAAAACATGTTTTTCATTAAGTTGAAGCTGTGCTCTTTATGACAGAATATTAAAGTTAAGTGAAATAAAAAATATATATACACTACCGTTCAAAAGTTTGGGGCCACTTAGAAATGTCCTTGTTTTTGAAAGAAAAGCCCCCCACAAATTGTCCATTAAAATAACATGAAATTGATCAGAAATACACTCGTTTTTATTACTTAACCATCATATATAAGTTATTCAAAGTTTTAGCTTTCAGGCTACTCTCGTTCCCGCATCCTGATCTACTTGTGCTAGCCTACCTGTACGGCTCCCGCCCTCCCCCATGCCGCAGCAGCACTCATCTGAGTCATCCAGCATAATGAAAACTACAATTATACTGTAACTACATACAATATCATACTGCTTTACTAGCAAGTCACAATATCCTTGTGTTTTTTTTAAATTATAGGCCTGCATATAGCCTATCTCTAGGCTGCAAGAGGCTCTGTTTGGGTCTGCCCTGTTGAGGTTTGTTCAAAGCAAAGATCTTCCAATATAGTTTGCTAGATAGTTAACTTCTCAAATGTATCTGTTTATTTCCTTCACTTGTATATACAAAAAACAACAACAATTTGACTTGATGGATGTTTTTCAATATCCATGCATACAATACAGCCTGTTTTAGAAAGCCCAGTAAAATGAATTTGACTTTTGGCTGAAGACGGAAAGACACTGCAGCATTGGCTCTAGAACATAACACACAGTCTTGATCATTCCTGGGCCAGGGTCCGGAAGGAGTCTGGCAGTGGGAAGATGGCAGTAACTGATGTTTTGTTTGAAACTGCTGGCGAGTTGGGGGAAGATGAGAGCACAGAGTGAGAAAGAGTGGTTTACAGTGGCGAAAAAGAAAGGAAACAAGAGAAGTTGTGGTGGACTCATGTTTAGTTGGGTTGAGGGTTTTGGACCAATGAAACCTGGGAGATCTGTTTGAAGTGTTGCTAAATGTAATGGAAGCATTGGGTGAAGTGGGGTCAATGGAAGTCACAAGAAGTGTGCTTATTTAGGTTTTTTGAGTGTCCGAAGAGCAGACGTGCCTCAAGAAGATATACTTGTGGAATCCTTAATGTAGGATCTTCAAAGCAGTGCACCTATCAAGGAGGTTATCACTGGGGTGGCGCTTAAAGTGTGTGCAGAGGTAGTACCTGAGGCTGACCTGTATGGTAGATGGAGTGAAGACATTCACTTGATCCATACCATTGTTCTTTGATGAAGGGGTCTCTCCCTTTTCATGTCAAGTTGGGCTATGTGAAATACCCTGTCAGAGCCTTCGTGCACAAGCCCCTTAAGTGCAATCAATGCAAAATATTTGGTCCTGTGTCAAGTGTATGCAGACGGGAAGAGTATCAAATGCAAGTGGAGGTTAGATGCTGCAATTGTAGAGTGGGAGTTATGTTTGTTATGTTTCTATTTTTGAATGATGTCATCCTCCCTTTCATACAATGGCTATTTGTTTTTAGTTTGCCACCCGTACAGTAGGTGCCGGCATGCATCTCCAATGAACGTTTGCTGACTGCCATAATACCATAGATTTTTTTTCTGCATGTTGATATTTGATTTACGGTGATCGTTGTTGTAAAGTAACAAAATATAAAATACTTTGAAGTACTACTTAAGTCGTTTTTTGGGGTATATGTACTTTGCTATTTATATTTATGACAACTTTTACGTTTACTCCACTACATTCCTAAAGAAAATATGTACTTTTTACTCCCATACATTTTCTCTGATACTCAAAAGTAGTCATTACATTTTGAATGCTTAGCAGGACAGGAAAATGGTCCAATTCATGCACTCACCCCTACTGCCTCTGATCTGGCAGACACACAAACACAAATGCTTTGTTTGTTGAGGATGTCTGTGTGTTAAAATGTGCCCCTGGCTCTCTATATACATTTAAGTGTGTTTTAACCTCTATGGGATCGATGTCCCTATACCAGGACCGTTGAGCTAATGTGCGCTAATGTGATTAGCATGACAGTTGTTAATAACAGCAAACTTTCCAGGACATAGACATGTCTTACATGGACAGAAAACTTTAATTCTTGTTAATCTAACTGCACTGTCCAATTTACAGTAGCTATTACAGTGAAAAAATACCATCCTATTGTTTGAGGAGAGTGCACAACAACAAAAACTTATCACGGCAACTGGTTTGGTACATTCACCTCTGAAGGTAAATAATGTACTTACATGCAGTAATCTTGCTCTGATTTGTCATCCTGAGGGTCCAAGAGATAAAATGTAGCATAGTTTTGTTTGATAAAATCCATTTTTATATTAAAATGTAGGAACTGGATTCTACAATTTGAACCCCTGCTGTCTCTGACTCCACACCCACCCCAAACCGCCCAGCCATCTAGATCTAAACTAACATTTTGTAATACCATATCATTTTTGTATCTTCTCTATAGTTATGTACTTAAAACAGTAGCAATTGACCGACTTAGCACATTTGGGCAGACTTGACACAAAGCATTGTCCAGTATTGCCATGCATCACTGGATCAATCTGAAACTTTGCACACACACTGCTGTGGCCAAAATCTAAATTGCGCCTAAACTGCAATATTATATGATGGCCTTTCTCTTGCATTTCAAAGATGATGGGAATTGTTTTTTTAGAAAATGTTTTTTTGTTTGTATCATCTTTTACCAGATCTAATGTGTTATATTCTTCTATGTTAATTTCACATTTCCACAAACTTCAAAGTGTTTCTTTTAAATGGTATCAAGACTATGCTTAAACTTGCTTCAGGTCCTGAGCTACGGGCAGTTAGATTTGGGTATGTAATTTTAGGCAAAAAATGAAAGCAGGAGAACTGTGCTGTCTGGTTTGCTTAATATGAGGAATTTTAAATGATTTATAGAATTTCCTTTTACTTTTGATACTTAACATATTTTAGCAATGACATTTACTTTTGATACTTATTAAGTATATCTAAAAACAAATACTTTCAATTTTTCATCAAGTATATTTTACTTGGTGATTTTCACTTTTACTTGAGTCATTTTCTATTCAGGTATCTTTACTTTTACTCAAGTTTGACAATTGGGTAGTTTTTCCACCACTGAGTATGTTTTTAATTGTTTAATTTTTGGGATCTTTTTACGTTTTTCCCGCACACTAGGTGGCAGCAATATAACTTTGTGGAAATAGTCCGGTGTAAAACCCTAACGAAGAAGATGAACCTTCCTGGGCTGGTAGGAGAAGTTGTTAATTTGTTGCCACTGTAGGTTACTGTTTTGTCGGTTGTGTGTAATTTACACAATTGCAGCGAGTGTTGTGTTCGCTCGATAACCAATTCGTTTGTATCAATTCGAGATGGTTCATGTGATATAGTTGAAATCAGTTGTTGTATAGCCAGTTCGGGTGATTTCAGGATAACAACATCAAGCCAGGACTGCTGTTGCGTAATCACTATACTCCGTGAGCCGTGTTTGTCAGGCTACGTTTATACATTGTTATTGATCGTCAAAATAGCAGCTTCCCCCCAAAAAAAACTTTTCAATTTATAGTTATAGTTATATCCGGGTTAATGGGGAAGAGTAGAACATACATCAGTATAGGATATGCTACCTTTGGTATGCTGGTTGGATTTTCAGCATTTTTGGTCTGGAACATAGCATACAAACAACCATGGACGGCGGCAATGGGCGGATTGTCAGGTACAGTAACAACATAGAATGGCGGACATACCAGTGTGTCGTGAACAATATTAGCTTGAGCAACGATAGTGGAATCTGCGGTTTGCCTCCAAAATAAAAGTTTCCCATTGAAATCAATGATGTATTAAAACAAAATCCTCTATTTCTGATGCTTTGAAGCCACCGGTCGGCCATATTTGCTAACCGTCCCTACCCTCACTCGAACGTAACCATTTTAAATGTCATGGGGTCGGGAAGTCCCAACGATCCATGAAGGCAAGGGCATTAGGAATAGTCCTCTGTAGGAATGAATAGATTTCTGCAGTATTTCAGTTGTTTCAAGGACAAAATTGCTTGAATTTAAGTGTTGTAGTAGTGTGGATAGTAACATTAGTCATCTCTAAAATGTATAAATGTTTTTATATATTTGTTTAATTATTAGGTTTAACGCACATAGTATAATGTAAAAGTATATATTAAGGTGTTTGTAATAAAATAATCACTGCAAAAACTAATGTAGACATTTATAAATGTATTTCTATATCTTATAAAATATTTTTTTACAACGGTGGGGAGTGCCAAGATGAAGGAACAGTGGCTTCAACACAGTCATCTAGTGTATATATAAATCATTCATTGAAACTGATGCAAATGGATAAAAATAGTGGCATGAGCCACAATTGGATTAGATAATACTAAACAATGTTGGAATGTTATGGATATTCAACAAAAGACAATTTTGTTCATTTGAAAAAAATGTATCTGTTGAAATTGCACTGTGTCTGTATTAGAGTTGAGAATTGCATTGGGCTACTTATGAATCCAGAGTCTATGGAATGAGGTATCAGCCTACTCTGTAAAACCCACAAATTACAAAAGTTACACAATAAGAGCTACGCTGCTAATATTTGTGTAAACTCTTCTGAATTGTAGTCTGTGGGTGTCACTGAGTAGGCTGGTACCCCCATTTCATGGTCCAACGATAAGGCTGTACAGTGCATATACGTATGCCCCAAATGCAAATGCATCCGCAGTACGATTTCAACGGATTTCTACTGTTTTGTGTCAATTTAACTATTGTCATTTGTTGAATTTATATAACAACATTCCAACATTGCTTAGCATTATCTTGTCCAATTGGGGCATTGTTCCACAATTTTTAGCACTTCTCATGTTTCAATTGGGGACTTTAATTTTGAAGGTGAACCGCCAACTCCACTATTGTTGCTCCTGCTAATGTTGTTCTCAACACACACACACACACACACACACACACACACACACACACACACACACACACACACACACACGACAGACTTGTAGGCCAAGATAAATGGGCATTTCACCATAATTTCTCATGGTTTCAATTAAATGTTTTCGTGTAATACTGTGTTGTTACTGTAGCAAAAAAAAGGCTAAAAGATCAAGCCCAGGGATGGGCAACTGGCACAGACAGTTAGATCAATAAAAAATATATGTTTTTTATTTATTAAGTACTCCGTCGCCTGTCTCAACATACTGTTTTGAGTTAAAATAGTAGAATACAGAACGTGCAGTGTTACATTTGGTTGTACATCAGTAGTTTCTCTATTGTTAGCTGAGTCACAGATAGTTTGTCTAAACTTGTTATCATGGTCAAATTACCTGCCGGGGGTTTTGTTATTCAGTCTAACTCAGATATAAAAACTGCAAACATTTCTCTTCAAAATGTTTAGAATTGCAGGAAATTAGCTGTGAAACAACTAATGTACATCTCCGCCCCATGGCAAAATGTATAGAATTGCAGCAAACTCTTTAAAACTGCAACATTTTCCCTACACCCCATGGCAAAATGTGTGGAATTGCACAAAATTAACTCTAAAATATGTTTTATTTTAAATCTCCACTGCAAGAGGGGGGCCACTATAATGTTTTGCTCGCAGTGAGGGGTGTAATGAGTTTAGATTTTTTGTGTCCCCCATCCCCATCAAAGTTGCCCATCCCTGATCTAGCCTAATGCCTTGATGAACTGAGACTATTACTCACAACTAATGAATAAATGTGTAGAAGTGTGAATTGAATAGGCTGACTGTTTGCATCACATTTAGCATCGCAACCTTTAATTAGTGCAAGGGCCCCTTACATCTGCTTCACCAATGGCTTTTTTTTGTGATGCTTCCTAACTTAGCACGCTGTCCCTATGTCCTAGTTCAGTCACAGGGTCTCACAGCATGCCTGCCTTTCTGGAGAGTATGATACAGTATTCCACATGTTTCTGTCACCCAACAGGAGTGCTGGCGCTCTGGGCCCTTGTCACCCACATTATGTACCTGCAGGACTACTGGCGCACATGGCTGAAGGGACTCAAGTTCTTCATCTTCGTTGCGGGTCTCTTCTCCATCCTGGCTGTGGTGGCCTTCACTACTTTCCTCACCCTCGCCATCACACAGAAGCAATGTTAGTCTTTCTCTCGCTCTCTGCCTCATATTCTCTTATCTGCTATGTAACTATTGATTACAGATTCAGAAACTATATATCATCTAGTAATTAAGTGTAGAGTTATTCTGAGAAAGTTTGACAGATCGTATATTCTCTCCCGTCCTGCAGCTCCCACTGACCCGACGAGCCTGTACCTGTCCTGTGTCTGGAGCTTCCTCACTCTCAAATGGGCCTTCCTCCTAGCCCTGTACTCTCACAGGTACCGCCAGGAGTTTGCAGACATCAGTATCCTCAGTGACTTCTGATCACCATCCATTTTACCCACCATACACTGGGTAGGAGGTTTGGGGAACCAGCCAGCTGCAGAAGAGTTGGTCAAAAAACGGGTTTCAACAAAAGAGAGCACGGAGAATCTGGAAGGGCTGCATAAGAGTTCTTTGAACTTTTAATCAGCGTAGTTACACACTCTGGACAAGCCCGACATTGTTGTCAACCCTCATTACTATACATACAGTAACAGCTCATTTGTTTTATTGGAGTGAGTAGCCATATAGTCACTTGGAAAAACTCCTGATGGGGATCTACTGCTTATCTGTAATGGCAGGCAGCAGTGGCTTACGTTTCTAAGCAAGGATTTGCACAAGGCTATTTGTAGAGTGGCTTAGGGATCAAGACTAGGTCATGTAGGCTGTGGGGGTTTGTCTCTGAGGATTTGGGTTGAAGCTTTCCAAAAGGACACCGTTTTTAAGAATTGTATTTTAAATTTCAGTTTGAAATGTATTGATCCAATGTCTAATCCAATCTAATGAGTAAGTGTCAAATACACCCATGGGGAAAAAGGTTGTCACTGTGTTATGTGGTCTCTCTGTTGTTTCTCTCTCCGTCACTAGGGAGAGCAGGATTATTTAGCCAGACATTGCTATCTCTGTCTGGATGTTGGCTTGTCATATGCTTTTGAATATTTGTTATTCTCTTTTAGTCAACTACACACATATTTGATGTGATGCATAATAATGCACTTTAAAGTGTTATTCATTCCATTGGATTGGTTCTTCCAATGCTGTCGTCTGCTTTTAAAGAGAAAAGGCCAGAGGGTGAGGATGGATATAATGCAAGCTAATACACAGGTGTCTGGAAGTCCTGATTAGATGGGGTTTCTTTTTCATTGTTTCTATCTTCATAAGTTTTCTTCCTTATATTCATGTTGATCAGCACATTATTTGGCTTTGTTTTTATCATATTAAATATGTAATGTATTAAACAATTTCCACCTTTAAACAAGTTGGTCTTGATTTTAAACCTGGCATCCTTCTCTATTTGTATAGCAATGTCTGCAAATGTGTGAACGGCGTGTTTTTGTATGAGATGGAGAAAGGCTGTTCGTGAGAGAAATATTTTAAATAAACAATTGGTTCATTTTTGCATGGTAAGACGTTTTTTAAAATGTATTCACAAGATGTATTTTGGTTGTACATTCTATTAATAAATGTTGAACTGTGATTTATGTTGTGATGTGACTGTATGATATTATTATTTATATGGATCCTTGCAATAATAATTTCCATAATCATATTGCACTTCCACAATGAACTATTCCAACCAAACACGATGCCTATGACTTTCCCTCTAAAGGCAGCTAGGCCAACGTTTCCCCATCTGTGGCTCCTCCCACGGAGAAGGTGTCAGCATAGCCCCAGTATAAAACAAATAATGAATCTTTTCTGGGGTGTGAAAACTCAAACCAGTGCCATCCGATGGTTCACTCTGACAGTACGGTACAGTGCGGCATACTTGCTTTGTTTTTCATTTGTTGGTCACTTTACTCTGCCTTGTGTTAGATTTAGAAATGTGCTTTGTGTGGTGCAGATCACCTCGAATCAAATGTAAAGACACTTGGTGGTCTATTGTCTTGGTGTAGCCTTTCTGAAATAATATTTGCATTCGGACTCTGGCACACATGCCAGAAATGATCTTTCGCATCTCAAAATATAGTTCGTTATAGCTATTCTTTTCACTTGCGTTACTGAAAAATCTAATCTTAATGGTCTCATTTAAAAAATATATATTTCATTTTGAACATGCAACCCATCCAGTGTTTTAGTTCAGTATTAGTTCAGTATTATCGTGGTCTTTGTAGTGTGAGAGGGGTTGATGTGTGACTGACCACGTGCCTCTAGTTTGTAAGATTGGTTATCTCGCTCTGTTCAGACAGAATGACATTGGACCTACCTACCTCTCTCAAGGTTAGATTAGGAACCCAGCAGAACATGAGAGGTTTAAACTCAGGAAATAAGGGTGCTTAAATCAACCTTACTTCTTTCTAACCACTGCCTATGTATTATAGTTGCATGATATTCATAGACCTTCCTAGTATATGGAGGCCACCTAAAACGATGCTCTGTGAGTGTCCTTTGAGCTGCCAGGGAAGAGTACCAGTCAGTTTCTCCTATCTTGCCAACTCTTAATGGAATTGTCACACCAAAGTCATGTTTATCTTGACAATAACAGCCATGGAGTTGGCAAAAGCTCAAACGCATCTGGACCAGACTAATTTTTGAGCAATGTAATGTCATTTTATCAATGCAATGTAATCTCTCATTCACACCTCAGTGCAGCTGCATGGATACTAGTGTCAATTCTTGGCCTGTCTAACTATCCTCTGATTGGCTGAAACCATGCAACAAGAGCGCCCACGCTATGTGATCAACAGGCCAGCCTACTCCCTCCCAGACTTTGATGGGGAGTTTGACAAGAAGAAACGGGCCTTCCCCATAGGAGAGAAAGTGAAGAAATGCTTCAGGTACAGCGTTTACATTCTGCTGACTATCAAAAGCCCACAACTGTTTATCTCTTTTCATGAGTCAATAAAGCTCATCGAACAACACTTGAGTACTTTCATTGCGACATCTACATTTTTAAACCAGTATGTTCCCCTTGAGAGAACTGAGCGGGTACTATACCAAATAAAGAGGAGCCAGCTATGAGGCCATAGGGTGACTGTTCTAACCAGACTTGCATGCTGATGCACGTTATTAGGTGCTCTGGGTCTCGACTCAAGTCCCTGCTGTTCAGACACCTGCCTATCCTGAGCTGGCTGCCCAAGTACAAGGTGAAGGAGAACCTGCTGTGTGATGTCATTAGCGGGGTCAGCGCAGGCACCATTCAGGTTCCTCAGGGTTTGTCAGTCTCCTCCTTCTGGTGTCTCATCATTTGAGCTGTTGTCCTGCTATATATTATCTCAGATGAGAGTTGGAAGCAGAATAGTTTCCTAGTGATGTTTTTAACGTTACAATTTATTATCAAGATTTTATGATTCATTCAATTCATGAGTCATGTTCTGTACAGGCATGGCGTTTGCTCTGCTGGCTAACCTGCCTCCTGTCAATGGCCTCTACTCCTCCTTCTTTCCTCTCATCCCCTACTTCTTCATGGGCACTGCTCACCAAATGGTCCCAGGTACTGTAAATCTACTGTAAATCTACATGTAAAAGGATAATTGAAGACTTTAGATGAAAGACTAGATCTCCTTAAAGTGTGATGTGATTGAGTGATCTCTATGTCCAGGTACTTTTGCTGTGCTCAGTATCATGGTGGGAATGGTGTGTCTGAGTCTGGCCCCTGAGTCTGACTTCAGCCACTTCAATGCCACCCTCAATGCTACACTAGTGGATGAGGACAGGATGAACGAGGTTCGACTGGGCATCTCTGGAACACTGGCCTGTCTCACTGCCGTCATCCAGGTATTGCCTGAGGGCCACATAGAGGCTCAGTTCGTCATTGTACAGTGTCATTACAATATGTTACCTTAGTGTGGTATCGTGAAAATAATACTGTCTTCATAATTGTAAGTGACCTGGGACACAAATTCTATCTAAACAGATGGGCCTGGGCCTAATGCAGTTTGGCTTCGTGGCCATCTACTTGTCTGAGTCGTTCATCAGGGGCTTCATGACGGCTGCAGGACTGCAGATCCTCATCTCTGTACTGAAGTACATCTTTGGTATTAAAGTACCTCCCTACAGTGGACCACTTGCCACCATATATGTAAGTATCCCATATGCATGCAGAACTACATTACTACTTACACTAACCATGATGCCCTTCTCTATAGTTTCTAAAAGTTGCCAAAATGATGTCCCTTTTTGTCCCAGACTCTAAAAGATATTTTTTATGGCCTGCCTGACACCAACATAGCCTCGCTGGTCTTTGCTCTGGTCAGTAGTGTGGTACTCATCACAGTGAAGGAGCTGAGTGCACACTTTCGTCACAAACTGCCTTTCCCCATCCCCATGGAGATCATTGTTGTGAGTAATCGAGGAGACTTATCTGTTCCTCTTATGCTATGCTATGCTATGCTATGCTATGCTGTGCTGTGCTATGCTCTGGAGTTGTAAGACCAATATAAATGGTTAAACCAGAACTTCCGTTTGCACAGGTGGTAGTGGCCACAGCCATATCAGGTCCCCTGGACCTGCCTGAGAAGTATCACATGGACATAGTAGGAGAAATTCCCCTAGGGTAAGGGGGACAGAATATTACCAGAAACGTTTACTTTTATGGTTTGCTATTATGGCTGTTTTACAGTCTATCCTTTTACACAGTAGATTCTGTGGTCCCAAAATCTTCTAGATTTCCTGCTCCGATCCTCCCAACAGTGATTCAGTGGGATGACATGCTGAGCACAGCCTTCTCCCTGGCTATCGTGGGCTATGTGATCAACTTGGCTATGGGCAGGACACTGGCAGCAAAGCATGGCTACGATGTGGATCCCAACCAGGTATGAATAGGGGACAAGCATGTCTTCGTCTTTTTTCATCTCCAAATGAGATGAAAATCCCATTTTGTTCCATAAAAAAAATGTAATGCCATCAAATCCCTGTCTAAGCTGTTTGACTATAGTCTCCATTACTCATCATTGTGTACTATAAATACTGATAGGAGTGTGCATTTCTGTGCAGGAGATGTTGGCTCTGGGCTGCAGTAACTTCTTGGGGTCTTTCTTCAAGATCCATGTGATCTGCTGTGCTCTGTCTGTCACTTTGGCGGTAGACAATGCTGGGGGAACATCACAGGTCAGACACAGGGAGCAGTGAGGCAGGACCACGTAGAAACGTTGCACGGCACTAGACAACACAGTATTCATTGAACACTTTTACGCCTAACAATTCACTTAATAATTGTTCAATTGTTCATTTGCTTTCTGGTTGACTGACTAACATAACGTACCAAGTTTCATAAGAGCTTATGTGATACTGTGGTCTTGTCTCAATAATCAATCTCTCCTCTACTTTCCTCTACTTTCCTCTTCACAGTTTGCCAGTCTGTGTGTGATGCTGGTGGTCATGGTCACCATGCTGGCTTTGGGGGCTTTCCTCAAACCACTACCAAAGGTGAGGACCTTTATTTCAGTGCATTAAATAAAAGATAAGAACAGTGACGTACAGCAGGTGTTCTCAACCTTTTCCATGCCGGGGCCCACTGAAGCGCTTTCAAATCAGGGACCCCCTGAAAGCTCTCTGAGGCCTCCCAGGCATCCTAGACCCCTGGTTGAGAATCACTGACGTACAGTAGCTCTGAAGGTAGAAAATCAAAAGAAGTCTTTGTTTCATCTTATATCATACACGTTCATGATCTACAAATAACATGTCGAAGGTAGCGAGTGTTTTAATCACCATTTATTCCTGTAGTCTGTGCTGGGAGCCCTGATAGCGATCAACCTGAAGAACACTCTGCTGCAACTCTCTGACCCATATTACCTCTGGAAGAAGAGCAAACTGGACTGTGTGAGTCAAATAATCCACATGTTACGTGTCAGCTCTGGCGACGATACTCAAACACTGTCAAATCTACTGCTCTAATGATCCCGTATCTTGTCCAGTGTGTGTGGGTGGTGTCCTTTTTAGCCACCTTCTTCCTGAGTTTGCCTTATGGAGTTGCCATTGGAGTCAGCTTCTCCATCCTCGTGGTTATTTTCCAGACCCAGTTGTAAGTAAAACAACATTGGTTGCGCAATAAAAGTCACAAACGGGAACATTTGCTATAGTCATCTGTTTTATAATGGTAAAAAAATGATATTATACATTATATTTTGTTCTTCACAGTCGAAATGGTTCAGAGATGGCTCAAATCATGGACACAGATCTCTACAAAAACCCCAAGATTTACAGCAAGGTAGTAAAACATTGTATTCACCATTTACTTTGGATTTATATTTGTGTCTTCTTTCATAGCAAGGTTTTATGAACGTGAATCTATCCAATGGAATGGAGACATTTTTATTTATTTTTTCTATAGGTGAAATGTGTAGAGGGGGTGAAAATAGTGAACTACTGCTCCCCTCTCTATTTTGCCAATGCAGAGATATTCAGGCAAAAAGTCATCAAAAAGGTATATCCCTCTCTCTGCCATGCAAAGTCAATTATGTTTAGACTCGTTTCCCATATGGTGTGTTTGTGTATGTGTGTTTGTGCGTAGACTGGATTGGACCCAAGTAAACTTCTCTTAGCCAGGAAGAAGTTTCTGAAGAAGCAGCAGAAAGAGTTAGAAGGGCAAAACAAGAAGACCAAGAAGAAGAAGCCCTGCTCTTTGGTAACCATGAAGTCTCAGGTGAGAGGTCAGAGGTCAACGGGCGTCAGGTCAAAGGGCATTCATGCATTAAAATAGACAGAGTTACTTTAAACTAGCTATCTTATGTTGACTATTTTGTGGTTATGTCCTCCCCCATGTCTAGACCATATCACAGATAGAGCTTCAGAATGACTTTGACATTGGTGACAGCAATCCTTACCCGCCACCATCACCAACCAACTATGTCAACTTCCACTGTAGTGACATTGAGCTGGGCGAGCAGCCTCCTGACCCAGACCAACCAAGTTCCTCCCCTGTTACCCTGGACTCTCAACCCAGGCCCTTCCACACCCTCATCCTGGACCTGGCAGGGGTCTGCTTCATAGACCTCATGGGAATCAAAGTACTCATCAAGGTCAGACAGCGAGCCATTTGTTTTTTCTTTGTTTTCTCTTTATTTGGGTCCCCATTAGCTGAAGCCTTGGCTATTTGTTTGCTATTATGCTAGCTGCAGTATAGGAATTGTGAGATGATGGGGGATAATACTGTATCCCATTTTATTTCATTTTTTTAACAAGTCTGAAAGTGCAGGATGCATTTGAACATTTGCAATGATATGCACTGCAGCTCTCATAGAATTGGTTGAGGCTTGATGTGTGCTGTTATGCGCTTGTTGTTCACAGATGAACTCAAGCTATGAGATGCTGGGGATCAAGCTTTACTTGGCCAATGTTCAAGGTAAGATCTAGTTTTCATGACGTAGCTAGGTGACTTTCAAATGTAGTCATGGGAACAGAATCTTATTTGCAGGAGAAAAAGCTGAGTCACTGTGCGCAAACTAAGGGCACATAGAAGATTACATAGAACACAGTTAATGGTTCAAATTCAATCTCAGCATGACCATAATAGGGTCTAGAATTTTCAATTTCCTTCTCCTTCTCACTTTTTCCTATTGAGATAAAGAGGTGATTCATCAAAGGGAATAGCGCAGGTTGGCATTCAATTTACCATTCATTTACAAAGTGTTCTCTGTTCTTCTGCTGAATCACATATGCAATGCCTTGGGCATCCTGATCCAAAAGAATGTTTAAGGTCATTTGAGCTCCACAACGTTGGGTGGAAAATTCAGTCCCTTAACACAAAAGCCCATGTCTGTCACATTACTTACACCGAAAATCCTAGTATCATAGAGGGCATGCAACGTCCCTAAGCTCCCTAGTTTTTTCTCCTTGTATTACTTTGTTGGTTTCTGGTGTGTGTGTTTACAGCACAGGTGTACGAGGAGCTGGAGGGGGGAGGGGTGTTTGAGGAGGGCAATATCGCCCAAGGTCACCTCTTCCTCTCTGTCCATGACGCCATCCTCTGTGCCCAACAG
Organism: Oncorhynchus masou masou; assembly: GCF_036934945.1. Classification (NCBI taxonomy): domain Eukaryota; kingdom Metazoa; phylum Chordata; class Actinopteri; order Salmoniformes; family Salmonidae; genus Oncorhynchus; species Oncorhynchus masou. The sequence continues at coordinate 33,319,058 of NC_088244.1, forward strand.
AGGTCAAGAAACACCGAAACCTCTGAAAAGGCAGGTCCCACTTAATCCCACACCTTATCATTATGACCATGAATCACTTCACAGATCCTCATTTAGTAATGACAAAGTAAATCAAGAGGCAGGGGATTATTCTATGTAAATCATCTACACCCAGTACACATTAACTATGTCTTGTTTGCAATTTGGGCAAAGACAAAGACGGAACACTTCCTTTTGAGTTATCCAATCAATAGGAAAAAAATCCAGCTCAAACACTTCACAGAACGTCTGTGATTACACAGTTAAGGTTTTAAAAGATATATAAGGAATTGATAGGTAGATACTGTTTTGACGTCTGGTAGGGATAAGGGGACATTTGGAGCAGTGTGATAAGTTAGGGTGGGAATTTTCTTAGCTGTGTTCCTGGTACTCACCCTGCACATTCACTTGCTTCTTTTTTATTCAATCTCCACCACCTTATCTGGGGCAGTTAGTGTAAACATGCAAATCACACAACACAAGTCCAGGGAAACTTGGCACCACTACCGAGAACATCTACTTCTCAACTTCACTTTGAATCCTGTTGTCGCCAGAGGTCACGCGAAAGACAAGCCGTCTGTCTGTTTCTCCTTTATTTTCCCTCCCATTACCTCTATGGCCTCCTGGAACTAGAATGACCATGCTGATCACTGGTTCAGATGATGTCACAGACACAGCAGTTGAGTTCAGAAGAGCAGTGCAATTATAAAATACATGTCTAGATGATCACGTACTGTATGTGTGTGTAGTCCTGAGTTAGCTAGGTGTTAAGGAGAGGCTCCCTGACTGAAGTGTGTCTCTCTGTGGGGTTGCAGACAGAGAAAGAGAGGAAGGAGCTGGCCCTCTATATACAGGAGGATGAGGAGAGGGATCTGGAGCAGGTACACTGACTAAATGAACCATTTATCACTGTTGTGGAGAATCTATCTCGATGAAGCAAACTGTCAAACAGGATGGTTCCTGTTTACTAATCGTTAGGTTACCTATCGACCCAGAGTCATTCTGAATCATCCTTTATCTCTCCACAGGAACTGTTTTGAACATGGGATTTTTTACTACTGAATGTATGGAGAATGTATGAAATGAATGAAGATCTAGGAACATGTTAATTTAGGTTGATAATAAACCAAACAAAAAAGTGTTGTCTGAACAGTCCATTTCTGCATCTCAATGATTGTGTGTTGTGCAAAAAGTTCTTAGATGATCTCATAAATCATGACAATAAACATGTGACAGTCTATACTGTAAAAAATATCTGCAGTGACTGAAAAGCTGGTCTCACTATTCAGGTTTCCATCCAACCTTTTTCATGTGAGTAAAAGCGCAGATAAATGCATGTCATGATAGGCCCAATTAAACTTTCCAAATGTCGACAAAAAACAAAATACTCTAGCCAAGGTGGGATATTAATTATGCAAGAAATGTTGGTGGAAACGCTTTTATGTGCAAATGTTTATATAATAACCATCACATGGAAGTAAACTTGGAGTCACGCAATGACATGTGTGGTCCTCCCACTGTGACTTGTCTGGAAAGCAGGCAGTGTATTAGGCTACAGATGAAATAAGTTATGAACTTCACAAGTTTGGGAAAGTGAAAGGTGATGAGCTTGATGCCCCTTTCCAATAAATATTGAGGGTCTTATTCTGGAGACATGATGATCGATGCTTGGCTGCCGTTTGACAATTAAAAATAATCTTGCTCTTTTTGCCAATTAATAATCTCATCATGAAGGCCCCTCAAACTCAATTCTGGACCTCGAAGCCAGTTCCACTGTGTTTTTTCATTGTTCCATTCTGATCAGGGACTGATTTGGACCTGGGACACCAGGTGTGTGGAATTAATTGTCAGGTAGACAGAAAACCAGTAGGCTACGGACCTCATAGTGTAAGGGTTGAATGCCCCTGGTAAACCCCAAGGAAACAAAATACATCATTAAATACTTCAATACTACATCCGCTGAAGATTTCCACAGCAGTTCACTTAATTCTGGCTCTTCAACCCCATTACTTCTTAAAATCTAATAACATTCCCTTTCCCTCCCATACTGAAATAGAACATGACCACTGTCTCCATCTCCTCCCGACAATGATCACACCTCACTGTTGCACCTTTCATGACGCTAGCATTTTATCCAATCAAATACATTTAACCTGTAATCCTTTCTCCGTTTTTGTAGTTCTCTAAATATACAGGCGTATTTGTATACTATTGGGACAGGTGATTATGATGGCCACATTGGCCATGTCCTCACCTCAATAGCTAGGTTTCCATCCAATTGGCGACAGATTTTCACACCAATATATACAAAAATATGTTTCCATCGAATGGACTTGTGCAGATGAAAGTTTTTGCGTGATGACATAGTGCACATAGAAATACATTCCCATGTAGGCTACGTAATAAAAAATACAAGTAAAATGGGTATCCATCGCATTTTCAACTCTACTGATGTCCCCCCCCCCACTCTGGTATTAGTACAGCGCTCGAGCATGCAGGGCTCAGATAGCGGGCTTTTAGCTGGAGCGCACGTATAGCCTACAGACCTTGACGGGCTCTGGTCCACCCTCCAGTCCAGTTGGTGGCGGTAATGCACCTTAAAGTTGGTTGCAACTGACATACAAATTCCACAGAAGAAGAAGGTGCGACGGTTTGAAGAAGTGGTTGGTCAATAGGCCCATGTTGTGATTAGTAGGACTAGCACAGTGTATTTGTTTCTCCTGGAGGTGAACATGTAGTAATGTTTTTCCTATTTTGAAGTGAGACCTTCGCCGGTGTTATCCAGACACGGGAGGACAGGTGTGTTAAGTCGCACGCAAATAAACAGCAGTAATATCGGTATCTATGGTAATTAGGTTACCTGTGGAATGTTAGTTTTTCTCTTGATTTGAGCAAACTATTACAATATAGACTGATCAACATGAACTTACATAAAATATACATATTTGATCTAACAAATTCCGTTATAGTTCAGATAGCCTCTTACATTTTTTTTACATTAAATTGTATGCGCATAACGGGTAGTTGTCAACATGGACCAATCTCCCTCTAGTGGAATATGATGTAACACAACACTGAAACAATCAAACGTTTGAAACAAACTTTTATTGAATTAATAATATTCAATTACTAAACGTGTTGCTAAAGCATACAATGTAAAATCAAATTACATCTATCTTATTGTACAGTTGTGGTGTTTTCCTGCTCTATTTTAAAAGCTGTAAAATATAGATCAGTGTGACAAAACAGAATATGGTCTTTCTCGGCACAGCTTTTCAAAAACAACTTGAGCGATCATTTTCCTAGATCCTACTTTCTTGCCCTGTCAGATGTAAGTTTCCACCTGGATGTCAGCACAACATGAATGTGGCAGCAGGTAAGGAACATTGTAGGCTTATTCAAATGAAATCTCCTCGATATAAATGGTAGCCTTGCCTTTACATTAGATATTGTACTGTAGAGTAGTTGCACATTGCTGAACTATTGCTCTCTTCCATTTAGTTTTTGTTTGGTTCAGCCTGGTGGTCACTAAAGCCATTTGTACTCTGGAAGAGTACCGTCTGGTGTGCTATGTGAACAGCAGGACCCAGCACCATCCTGACATGCTCGCCTTCAGCCTGGACATGGCTGACCCATTCCTCTGCACTCATATCATCATGGCCTACATGGACCTGGACCAGGACTATCACATCACACCCTTCACACAGGAGGACAAGAACCTCTGCAACTCCCTCAACATGCTCAAAGAGGGGTGTGTGTGTGTGTGTGTGTGTGTGTGTGTTACTACCTCAACCATCAGGTTGTATAATTCCATCTCTTCTCTACCCTCCACCAGGAACCCAGATCTGAAAACTCTGCTTGCTGTTGGGGGAAGGAACTCTACGGATAGCAGGTCAGTACCCCACTCACATGTAGAGTAATAATTGTAAGTGCTTTTGGAATTGAAAAGTTTTCACCCAAGCAGTAACGTTCAACCATCCCTCCACCATAGGCTCCTACAAATGTCCTCTGACAACACCAGGAGGAAGACGTTTGTCCAGTCTGTTCTGAAACACCTGAGGCAGGAGGGCTTTGATGGACTGGATGTGGTGTGGCAACCTCGCTCTGCTTCTAATGTAGCACAGGGGGGGAAACATATATTCACTAATCTGCTCAAGGTAAGAGCTGAGATGACTTCATGTTTGCATTTTCATTTGATGTTGTGAGAAGTGTGTGTGTGTGTGTGTGTGTGTGTGTGTGTGTGTGTGTGTGCGAATGTAGGAGCTGCGTGGAGGAATTCAGGAGGAGGCTCGTGTCTCAGGGATTGAGGCCCTGCTCCTCTCCACAGCAGTGTCCGGCCTGGAGGACTATGCCAGAGAGGCCTACGATGCACATTCCTTCCCCCAGTGAGTCCACACACAGCACCCTGGAGTATGGGACTATGGTGGAGAGAGACACTCACCTCTCACAGTTTTAGATTGACGTCTGATACAGTAAAAGGGACATTACGAACGGCATAATCATGTAACATTGTCATTCATTGAAGTACTTGTTGATAGACCACACCACATATTATTTTACAGCTATTCCATGTGATGAAAAATGTTCCTAAGAAGGTAATCCTGACTTTTGACCCTGTAGGTATGTTGACTTCATCTCCTTGGTGACCTCTGACCTCCATGGGCCACTGGAAGGAATGTCAGGTCACATCAGTCCATTGTTCAGCCGGAAGCATCCAGCTATGGACACACCTCAGAGAGAAGTTCTCACTACAGTTCAGTACAAATAAATGACTTCATCATTGTATTCCTGATGGGTAGAGCTGATTGAAATTACTTGGACACCAAGTTTGTTTCTGCTGGTTTTACTTGTCACGATTTCCAAAGAACATGTTATGTTTGTTAGTCTCTTCTATTGATCCTTTATGCCGTACTGTTTTCCCAGAACCAAGTGCAGTACTGGCTCTCTCAGGGAGTGGGTTCCCAGAAGCTGACTCTGGGGTTCCCTGCCTACTCACCTGTACCCCGAATCCTGGGGAACGAGATAAATTATGACAAGGAAGATACAGAGCTACAAGAAGACGCAGCGGAATATACTGAGACTGATACTACTGTACGTGTTATGGCCTACCATGAGGTAAAAAGCATACCTGGTGCAATAGGAACCCTGTTACGGTTTGTTCCAACTTTGCTGACATTCCTGACAGGTTCTGTCTCTCTGCTCCACTCTATAGGTGTGTCAGTACCTCAAAAGTGGGGCGGTGTTGACATTTGATAAGAGCAAGAAGCTGATACAGGCACATGAATACGATCACTGGCTGAACTTTGAATATATACATATCCTGAGGGAGAAGGTACATGTTTACATCAGTACAGCATCTGTGCAACACATTTCCTGTCTTTATATATCAAGCAAGCCGATACAGTTGCATTACATTGTTACTTTATTTGACGGGGACAATGCACATTAATCAACCCATTTTGTAATTATGCCAGGTTCAGCCAGCCGACTAACTTTGATCCGATAACTATCATAGCTATGTGTACAACTCCTTCCTGCTCCTCTGCAGATGAGAGCGCTGCAGCGTCAGGAGCTGGGTGGAGCCATGGTGTGGTCTCTGGATCTGGACGACTTCACGGGGACGCTGTGTGGCAAAGGTCGCTTCCCGTTCACCAGACTGCTCAAAGCGTCGCTTCTCAGGGATAAGGGGCCACGACATCATAAACGCCACCACCGCTCACGCCACCGCCATCACCATCGCCATCCACATCGTCATGGTGGTTTCCTTTCCCGTGACAGCCATCGCACTGGTTACCATGTCCATTGTCACTGTCACCTTGACCGCCACAACATTTAATCACACAGTGGAGTGTGACTGTAACGTAACTCACTACACTGGCAAGACTCAACATACCATCCCTGGGGCGGCAGGTAGTGTAGTGGTCAGAGCGTTGGACTAGTAACCGAAGGGTTGCAAGATCGAATCGCCGAGCCGACGAGGTAGAAATCTGTCGTTCTGCCCCTGAACAAGGCAGTAACCCACTGTTCCTAGGAAAATAAGAATTTGTTCTTAACTGACTTGCCTAGTTAAAGGTAAAATAAAAAAAATCCCTGCAAGAATATATTAGCATATGTTTTTTATATGGTAGATCAGGTTGGACTGTTTGTTGGCTCTGTGAGTGATTTCTGTCATGGTATAGTAGAGATGAGGCTCTAGATTTATCTTCATAACTTGCACTCTGTCCTCTATGGTGGAATAATATGCGTTAATTGTATTGTTTTATGACACATTTTACTGCTTTACAAATAATAAAATGAATGGCTCCATTTCCATGGCCTAATATAACGTTTTGATATACCATTAAATGACAGATTGTTTTCAGGTTGTTTGCAGTTGACTCTCACTGTAGCCTCTCCGTAGTTTAGAAAAATGGTAATATCTTCCTTAGCAGTACTGCACTCTGATGCCAGGGGGCAGTATACTACAGTGTAAGGCGATCACAAATCGGTCCGTATGGGCCGGGGAAATCACAAAGGAGATTTCGCCTACAAAAAGTGTCTAGTGAAGTTGCTGACCAAGCCCATCTGCTGCATGGTGAGACAGTGGTCTTTCTGTAATTAACACCCAGTCTGAGTGTCCATTGAAGGACGCAGCTGTGGAGAGGAGAGAGCACTCTGCTCTGCCTTGTCCCCATGGAGACCTAGCTGACTCTATAGAAGGGCAATGCAGGCTGGAGAGCAAGGGGAGGAACTTGGCATCAGCAGTTTCACATGGCTTTTGTTTCCCTGGACTCATCTGTTTAATAGTACGCTATTACAGCGCATTTGGAAAGTATTCAGACCCCTTTCCTTTTATACATTTTGTTACATTACAGCCTTATTCTAAAATGGAGAAAAATTACAAATAAATCTCAATCTATACACTACCCCAGAATGACAAAGTGAAAACATTTTTTTTATTTTTTAGAAATGTCTGCGAATTTATTACAAATAAAAAACAAATACCTTATTACATAGGTATACAGACCCTTTGCTCAGGTACACACATGTCTATATAAGGTCCCACAGTCTATATAGCAGTAGTTTGCATGTCAGAGCAAAAACCAAGCCATGAGGTTGAAGGAATTGTCTGTAGACAGGATTGTGTCGATGTACAGATCTGGGGAAGGGTACCAAAACATTTCTGCAGCGTTGAAGGTCCCCAAGAACACAGTGGCCTTCCTCATTCTTAAATGGAAGAAGTTTAGAACCACCAAGACTTCCTAGAGCAGGCCGCCCAACCAAACAGCAATCAAGGGAGAAGGGCTTTGGTCAGGGAAGTGACCAAGAACCCGATGGTCACTCTGACAGAGTTCCTCTGTGGAGATGGGAGAACCTTCCATAAGGACGACCAACTCTGCAGCACTCTACCAATCAGGCCTTTATGGTACAGTGGCCAGACGGAAGCCACTCCTCAGTAAAAGGCACATGACAGCCAGCTTGGAGTTTGCCGAAAGGACCTACAAGGACAGAGCGATCCTTGATGAAAACCTGCTCCATAGCGTTCAGGAACTCAGACTGGGGCTAAGGTTCACCTTCCAACAGGACAACAACCTTAAGCACACAGCCAAGTGGCTTAGGGACAGGTCTCTGAATGTCCTTGAGTGGCCCAGCCAGAGCCCAGACTTGAACCCGATCTAACATCTCTGGAGAGACCTGAAAAAGGCTGTGCAGCGACACTCCTCATCCAACCTGACCGAGCATAAGAGTATCTGCAGAGAAGAATGGGAAAAACCCCCCAAATACAATTGTGCCAAACTTGTAGCGTCATACCCAAGAAGACTCGAGGCTGTAATCACTGAAAAAGGTGCTTCAACAAAGTATAAAAAAAACAACATTTTCAAACATGTCTAAACCTATTTTTTCTTTGTCATTATGCGGTATTGTGTGTAGATGAGGGGGGTCAAACTATTTCATCCATTTTAGAATGAGGCTGTAATGTAACAAAATGTGGAAAAAGTGAAGGGGTATGAATACTTTCCGAATGAACTGTATGTCCTTATTGGGTTGATATGTACTCTAGTAGTCTCTATGTAGTGTGTGGGCTTGCTCTGGAGCATAAATGAGCATAACTTGACAATTTGCTAATGTTATTACTGAATATGAGGAGAAGAGAACACAAACACACTCACAACTCTGAGAAAACACCCATTGGCTTGTATACTGTATTGTTGAGAGATGTGCTCTAAGTTTGACAGCAGTTTTAAGCCATTTTGCGTGCTGCTATGGCCAAGAATAGTCTTATCTGAAAGCAGTAAGTAATATATGATTACATTATGTATTCATATATTAGTATAGATGTATCCACACTCATATTAAGTGCATGTCCAAGGGGACAACAGTGCCACCAACCCACTTAAGGTTTAGCAGTTGTGGCAGACCTCCAGTGGCCTAGCACTTGGGCTGGATGTGGAGCGACGATGATTGAGTTTAAATTATGGTCTAAATTATGCAGAGATGGATGACGCCGGAGGGCATCCTGTGTTTGTGTGTGTGTGTGCTCGTGTGCATGCTGTGGGATACACATCATTCCCCAATCACATTATCCCAGCTCGTCTACTCTGACCTCCCTCTGATTCATTGTCACAATATGCATCCCACTAGATGTCACACCCAATGGCATTTTAAACTAATTCAATTCCATTTTATTATCTTTATCATGCCACAATCTTTAACATTTTATTTTAAAATCTGTTGAATAAAAAAATAATAGATTAACGATGTATGAGCTGAAGTGGTAGGCCTATTGTATACCTTCATTTCTATAACCACTGTATGACACTGGTATACTTTAATGAAAATATGCTAATATTTAGTGAGGGTCAACTGAATCCTTGCATCATGTTGGTAGCAGGTGCACTAATCATGCCATCCCAGTGGCAGTCAGTTGCTGTCGGTAACAGTGACGCATGAATAGATTTATGATGCTATTAGGAAATAATCCTAAAATGTTCTGTTTTACACCTGGTCCTGCAGCCTCCCTCCCTCCTCTCTGAAGAAAATAGGCACCGTAGGTAATTACAGAGTTCCTACGGCCATCAGCTTTAATCAGGAGCTGTTGGAGAGCCACTCCGAGACGCTGCACTTTTTAATGGCTTTCTCTCTATCATGCTGCCTTTCCCCTCTGTAACTCCTCTGTGGTAATACGTGACAGGCCTGTACCCAGCAGGTGTCACTGGTAGGCTACAGTACAGGTGAGAGCTGGTGAGATGTCCTGAGAATAGCAGGTGGATGTTTTGTGTTTAGAGAGGTGTTATTGTGAATCATGGTGGTTGTGTTTTTTTTAAAACAGGGTTCTAGAGTTTAATGGAATGCCATTCTATTCTCTTGTTCATTCACCTGTAGGAGTGGTCCATTAAAAGTGATGTACTGTGGTAGCTAGATAGATTGTAGCCTGTGTTCATTCCAAATGTTCCACTGCTATATTCTCATCTGCACATAACAATCAATTTCAGTTTTATCGTGTAATTACTTGTTAACTACTTGTATAAGCAACAGGAATATAATCATGTTAAATAATGATTTGAATGCAATGAAAGGAAACTGGAAAACTCATCTTTTCAAATGAGATAATGTTTGTAGTATAGTTACGAGGGGCGGGGGTGTGTGTCTATTTGTCATTAACAGCTGGTGTGCGATTTCTAATATTAAAGAAGTCTCGAGGTGTTGCTCGCCTGAGGTAGAGTACCTTATGATAACTTGTAGACCACACTATCTTCCAAGAGAGTTCTCATCTATAGTATTTGTAGCTGTCTATTTACTACCACAAACCGGTACTGGCACTAAGACCGTACTCAACAAGCTGTATAAAGCCATAAGCAAACAAGAAAATGCTCATCCAGAGGCGGCACTCATAGTGGCCGGGGACTTTAATGCTGATGACGCTGATGCTACGCTATAGGGCTGTTTTGCTAGCTCAGACTGGAATATGTTTCGGGATTCATCCAATGGCATTGAGGAGTACACCGCCTCAGTCATTGGCTTCATCAATAAGTGCACAGACAACGTCGTCCCCACAGTGACGGTATGTACATATCCCAACCAGAAGCCATGGATTACATGCAAGATCCGCATCGAGCTAAAGGCTAGAGCTGCCGCTTTCAAGGAGCGGGACACTAATCCGGACGCTTATATGAAGTCCCGCTATGCTCTCAGGCAAACAATCAAACAAGCAAAGCGCAATACAGGATTAAGATTGAATCCTACTACACCGGCTCTGACGCTATTACGGACTACAAATGGAAACCCAGATGCGAGCTGCCCAGTCACGCGAGCCTACCAGATGAGCTAAATGCCTTTAATGCTCGCTTTAAGGCAAGCAACACTGAAGCATGCACATGAGCACGAGTTGTTCTGGACGACTGTGTGATAACACTCTCGGTAGCCGCTGTGAGCAAAACCTTTAAACAGGTCAACATTCACAAAGCTGGGGTGTCAGACGGATTACCAGGACATGTACTCAAAGCATGCGCGGACCAACTGGCAAGTGTCTAAACTGACATTTTCGACCTGCCTAAATACTTACCACCCCGTAGCACTCACTTCGGTAGCCTTGTAGTGCTTTGAATTGCTGGTTGTGGCAAACATCAACAGCATCATCCCAGATACCCTAGGCCTAGACCCACTCCAATTCGCATACAGCCCCAACAGATTCACATATGACGCAATCTCAGTCGCACTCCACACTGGCCTTTCCCACCTGGACAAAAGGAACACCTATGTGAGAATGCTGTTCATTGACTACAGCTCAGTGTTCAACACCATAGTGCCCATGAAACTCATCACTAAGCTAAGGACCATGAGACTAAAAACCTCCCTCTGCAACTGGATCCTGGACTTCCTGACGGGCTGCCCCCAGGTGGTAAGGGTAGGCAACAACATGTCTGCCACACTGATCCTCAACACTGGGGCTCCTCAGGGGTATGTGCTTAGTCCCCTCCTGTGCTCCCTGTTCACCCACGACAGTGGCCAAACACGACTCCAACACCATCATTAAGTTTGCTGACGACATAACAGTGGTAGGCCTGATCACCGACGACAAAGATACAGCCTATAGGGAGGAGGTCAGACACCTGGCAGTGTGGTGCCAGGACAACAACCTCCTCCTCAATGTGAGGAAGACAATGGAGCTGATCGTAGACTACAGGAAAAGGCGAGCCGAACAGGCCCCCATTAATTAACATCGACAGGGCTGTAGTGGAGCGGGTCGAGAGTTCCTTGGTGTCCACATCACCAACACACGATCATGGTCCAAACACATTGTCAAAGACTTCAGTCACCAAAGTCATAGACTGTTCTCTCTGCTACCACATGGAAAGCTCCTTAACTGCTTCTACCCCCAAGCCATTGGACTGCTGAACATTGAATCAAATGGCCACCGGTCTATTTACATTAACCCCCCCCCCCTCATCGACTAACCTGTACCCCCACACATTGACCCAGTACCCCCTGTATGTATGTCACATCTGTTTCACCTGTCCTTGTGATTGTGTCTCCACCCCCTCCAGGTGTTGCTTATTTTTCCCAGTGTATTTATCCCTGTGTTTCCTGTCTCTCTGTGCCAGTTTGTCTTGTATGTTTGTCAAGTCAACCAGCGTGTTTTTCCCGTACTCCTTTTTCTCTTCTCTTTGCTAGTCCTCCTGGTTTTGACCCTTGCCTGTTTTCTGGACTCCTGCCTGCCTGACCATTCTGCCCGCCCGGACCTCGAGCCTGCCTGCCCTTCGGTACCTACTGGACTCTGAACTGGTTTTGACCTTTTGCCTGTCCATGACCATTCTCTTGCCGACCCCTTTTTGGATGAATAAGCATTTAAGACTCCAACCATCTGCCTTCAGTGTCTGCATCTTGGTCTCGCCTTGTGCCCTTATAATATAGCCTTGTTATTGCTTTTTTATTGTGTTAGTTTTATAATTGTTTTGTTTATTTGGTAAATATAACTCTTTCTTGAACTGCACTATTGGTTAAAGGCTCAATACCTGTTGTATTCAGTGCATGTGACAAAGTTTGATTTGATTTGAACTGTGTTGTGTAATTTGAACAAATAATGCTTTTTTTCTTTTAACTACTTATCGGTAACCAAAAGTGATCTGCACACTGCTGTAATATGGTTACAGTTACTGTACAGTACTTTCATAAATGTACACCTCATACAGCTGTCCCACAATGCATGTCTCTTCTAAACACTGTGCTCCCTGAGTGTATATGACTCCATGAGGTATGTGTGCCCCGGGGCCACTTTCAGCCACTGCATTAAATAAGTAGTAGCCAGTAGATTAGTGTGATGAATAACGACTGCACATTCATTGACCACAAAATGTCTTTGCTAGATAAAGCCCCGCCTTATCTCAGCTCATTGGTCACCATAGCAACACCCACCTGTAGCACGCGCTCCAGCAAGGAAATATTTAACTGGACATCCCCAAAGCCAACTCCTCCTTCGGCCGCCTTTCCTTCCAGTTCTCTGCTGCCAATGACTGGAACGAATTGCAAAAATCACCGAAGCTGGAGACTTATATCTCCCTCACTAACTTAATCATCAGCTGTCAGAGCAGCTTACCGATCACTGCACCTGTACACATCCCATCTGTAAATAGCCCACCCAACTACCTCATCCCCATATTGTTATTTATTTTTGCTATTTTGTACCCCAGTATCTCTACTTGCACATCAACTGCACATCTATCACTCCAGTGTTAATGCTAAATTGTAATTATTTCACCACTATGGCCTATTTATTGCCATAGTGGTATATATATTTATATATATTTTTTCTGGTATATATATTTAATATATATTTTTCCATTGTGTTATTGACTGTATGTTTGTTTATCCCATGTGTAACTCTGTTTTGCTTTACCTTGGCCAGGTTGCAGTTGTAAATGAGAACTTGTTCTCAACTGGCCTACCTGGTTAAATAAAGACTGTTAGGCAGACTCTTTTTTGGAGCTGCCATCCTCAGCAAAATGTTGGGTTTGACCTTTGCATTAGAATTGAGATTGACATTTGCAGCACTTAAATAACAACCTGGGAGGGAGGAGAAATCGCATTAGAGGCCACTGCTGCCCCAAATGGGATATGGGCTATCTAGGTATCAGCCTGCCTTGAAATAGAACCAGAATGTTATCCCATCTTCTCTACGCCGTCTAAGAATGATGGAGCATTTCAAAACACTTGCGAAATTTAAGTAACATTAGTTTGACTTTGACCAACAGACTACAATTCATCTTATGCATATGCGTCGGTCTGGGATAACAGGCGTGTGTTTGTGAGATGGAGATCTACGTTATGGAGCTTTGTTAACAGGCCAGTTTTACAGCCAAGGGGATCATGAATCTTGGTCGTGCCATTTCAGCAAAATGCTGTCGTATGCCTCGCATTTTGGATAGGGTGTGTTTACAGTCTTGAATGGGGGCACATTTGACGACTGATATCTAATATTAATTAATGTCTATTGTCCCTCTCCATGAGTCTGTTGGCAAATAAATGGTTCCAAGACTGTAGCGTTTCCCGGGTGATTAATTAAGGTCTAAAATTACAGAGGCTGCTCCTGGTAAGAGGACGGTTAATTATTTAACGGCCAGTTATACGATCACACCACTGGTCCACGGCTCGATGTAAAATACTATATTCCATTTGGCCTCCAAAACAACAGAATAAGGGCCCAGTGCCCGTCTATTGTTCTCTGAGAGTATTTCAATTTTAGAGCCTGTCAAATCGAACTTGTTGTAGAATAGTTGACCCATTTCCACATAGAGTATCACATTTTAGCTTGGAACAGTGTTTTGTTTAAGATTGAATCTCTGTAATAAGATTTAAATGATGGACACTAGCTGGTTATCTTGCGATTGTGATATGATAAATACTTTTACTGTTAACACAATGACTTAATTCATCCCTGTCAACACGAAGCATAACGCAAATCAATAAGACTGAATAAGATTCTGGATAAAGAATATCATGATGCAATTCTTCCTTGATCCTCAACATAAAAACAGTTTATTTATCATGTTATAAAATGGCAATATTCCGTAAATGTACATAGAGCTCTTGCATAACCATAACTGCCTTGTTACAACCTTTGTATTTTTCCACATTACATGGACCTTTCTGCAATAATTATGTGATAACAAACATTTGGATGTATTGTAAAGAGGATAGTTTGAAGCTGAGGGAAAAATCTTTTCATGCAATTTTTTTTCTATTTTTCTCTCTGCATTATTGGGAAGGTCCCGTAAGTAAGCATTTCACTGTTCGTCTACACCTGTTGTTTACACCTGTTTTTTTTACGAAGCATGTGATTAATTACATTTAATTACAATTTTCATGCATGGTTTCTCAGATAAATCTAAACATTATCTAAAATGCTATGTAGCTAAGTCTCATCAATCAATACAGTTTAAAGCAAAAGTTTACATAATCTTAGGTTGGAGTCATTAAAACTAGTTTTTCAACCACTCCACAAATTTCTTATTAACAAACTATAGTTTTGGCAAGTCGGTTAGGACATCTACTTCGTGCATGACACAAGTCATTTTTCCAACAGTTGTTTACAGACAGATTATTTCACTTAGAATTCACTGTATCACAATTCCAGTGGGTCAGAAGTTTACATACACTGAGTTGACTGTCTTTAAACAGCTTGGAAAATTCCAGAAAATGATGTCATGGCTTTAGAAACTTCTGATAGGCTAATTGACATCATTTGAGTCAATTGGAGGTGTACCTGTGGATGTATTTCAAGGTCTACCTTCAAACTTAATGCCTCTTTGCTTGACATCATGGGAAAATCAAAAGAAATCAACCAAGACAGAAAGTAAATTGTAGACCTCCACAAGTCTGGTTCATCCTTGGGAGCAATTTCCAAACGCCTGAAGATACTATGTTCATCTGTACAAACAACAGTACGCAAGTATAAACACCATGGGACCACACAGCCGTCATACCGCTCAGAAAGGAGATGCGCTCTGTCTCCTAGAGATGAATGTACTTTGGAGCGAAAAGTGCAAATCAATCCCAGAACAACAGCAAAGGACCTTGTGAAGATGCTGGAGGAAACAGGTACAAAAGTATCTATATCCACAGTAAAACGAGTCCTATGTCGACATAACCTGAAAGGCTGCTCAGCAGGGAAGAAGCCACTGCTCCAAAACCGCCATAAAAAAGCCAGACTACGGTTTGCAACTGCACATGGGGACAAAGATCGTACTTTTTGGAGAAATGTCCTCTGGTCTGATGAAACAAAATTAGAACTGTTTGGCCATAATGACCATCGTTATGTTTGGAGGAAAAATGGGGAGGCTTGCAAGCCGAAGAACACCATCCAAACCGTGAAGCACGGGGGTGGAAGCATCATGTTTTGGGGGTGCTTTGCTGCAGGAGGGACTGGTGCACTTAACAAATTAGATGGCATCATAAGGATGGATCATTATGTGGATTTATTGAAGCAACATCTCAAGACATCAGTCAGGAAGTTAAAGCTTAGTCGCAAATGGGTCTTACAAATGAACAATGACCCCAAGCATACTTCCAAAGTTGTGGCAAAATGGCTCAAGGACAACAAAGTCAAGGTATTGGAGTGGCCATCACAAAGTCCTGACCTCAGTCATATAGAAAGTGTGGGCTGAACTGAAAAAGCGTGTGCGAGCAAGGAGGCCTACAAACCTGACTCAGTTACACCAGCTCTGTCAGGAGGAATGGGCCAAAATTCACCCAACTTATTGTGGGAAGCTTGTGGAAGGCTACTCAAAACATTTGACCCAAGTTAAACAATTTAAAGGCATTGCTACCAAATACTAATTGAGTGTATGTAAACTTCTGACCCACTGGCAATGTGATGACATAAATAGAATCTGAAATAAATAATTCTCTCTATTATTATTCTGACCTTTCACATTCTTAAAATAAAGTGGTGGTCCTATCTGACCTAAGACAGGGAATTTTTCCTAGGATTAAATGTCAGAAATGGTGAAAAACTGAGTATAAATGTATTTGGCTAAGGTGTATGTAAACTTCTGACTTCATAAGTATATTAATCATAATCCCTTAGATATGTAACCTTGCTAAAAACCAGAGGTAGGAAAATAATGAAAGTCTAAATAATAATTGGGATTTTTGTTTTGATTAAATCTAATTCACCTTAAATACGTTATTACATGTTTACTGAGAACCATGATGACATAATGACACATTGACATTCAAAAGACAAAGGCCTGATAATAGAGTAGGGGCAGATGTGTGAGCGATTGATATCTGATGTGAGTGATCATTGCAGCAGGTAGCCTAGCGTTGGCAGGTAGCCTAGCCTAGCCTAACCCGATCCCCCAAAAAATAAAAAATCTGTGTCCTTGAGCAAGGCATTTAACCCTAATTTGCTGTACAACTATGCCTCACCCTATAAAACAGCACATTTCACTGCACCTATCTGGTGTTACAATAAAACACACTTGTATTTTATGTTTTCAACTCATTACAGTGACTGGCAGGTGGGTTCTCCAGTCTGCTCATTAGATAAAGCTCAACATGATTAAAATATATCCAGATTGTGTCTCCTTATTGGGTTGTTCAGTATTGAACAGCAGGGAAATGAGATTGGACAATGTAAAGCTGTGCTGTGTGGTGGAACGTCAAGGGATGTCATTAGAACCTACAGTAAAACAGGAAACCACATAATGTGTTGCGACAGCATGTCATCATTGGCTATGTGTGTTTATTGCTCAGCGATAATCCAATAACTTGTGCACAATTACTTCATTCATGTTTTAAATCATGCATGACAATTATTTCTGTAGGCCTGGGTGAATAGTAATGGGGAGAGAAGATTGTGGGGGTGCAACATGCTGGTCACTTTTCCACATTTTGTTACGTTACAGCCTTGTACTAAAATGTATTAAATAGTTTTTTTTCATCATCAGAATACCCTAAAATACCCTATAATGGCAAAGAAAAAACTGATTTTTAGACAGTTTTGCAAAACCACTAAAAGATCCCGTTTACATAGGTATTCAGACCCTTTACTCAGTACTTTGTTGAAGCGCCTTTGGCAGCGATTACATCATTGATTCTTCTTGGGTATGGATGGGGAGTGTCGCTGCACAGCTATTTTAAGGTCTCTCCAGAGATGTTCGATCGGGTTTAAGTCCGGGATCTGGCTGGCTTCTCAAGGACATTGAGACTTGTCCAGAAGCCAATCCTGTGTTGTCTTGGCTGTGTGGTTAGGGCTGTTGTCCTGTTGGAAGGTAAACCTTCGCCCCAGTCTGAGGCCCTGGGCGCTCTGGAGCAGGTTTTCATCAAGGATCTTTGCTTCTTTCATCTTTCTCTCGATCCTGACTGGTCTACCAGGCCCTGCTCCTGAAAAATATCCCCACAGCATGATGCTGCCACCACCATGCTTCATCTTAGGGTGCCAGGTTTCCTACAGACGTGATGCTTTAATCTTGTTTCTCATTGTCTGAGAGCCTTTAGGTGCCTTTTGGCAAACTCCAAGCGGGCTGTCATGGCTTTACACTGAGGAGTGACTTCCATCTGGCCACTCTACCATAAAGGCCTGATTGGTGGAGTGCTGCAGAGATGGTTGTCCTTCTGGAAGGTTCTCCCATCTCCACAGAGGAACTCTAGAGCTCTGTCAGAGTGACCATTGGGTTCTTGCTCAGTTTGGCCGGGCAGCCAGCTCTCGTAAGAGTCTTCGTGGTTCCAAACGTCTTCCATTTCTAAAACTTCTTTATTATCTATGCATAGTCACTTCACCCCTGTCTACATGTACAAATTACCCCGACTAACCTGCCCATTGACTCGGTACTGGTACCCCCTGTATATAGCTTTGTTATTGTTATGTTAATGTGTTACTTTTTATTATTTTTTACTTGAGTTTATTTATTCAATATTTTCTTAACTCTTTTTTGAAATGCATTGTTGGTTAAGGGCTTGTAAGTAAGCATTTCACAGTAAGATCTACACCTGCAATATTCGGCTATTTGACCAAGGAGAGTGATTGAGTGCTGCATCAGATGACCTGGCCTCCATATTCACCTGACCTCAACCCAATTGAGATGGTTTGGAATGATTTGGACCGCAATGTGAAGGAAAAGCAGCCAACAAGTGCTCAGCATGTGTGGGAACTCCTTCAAGACTGTTGGAAAAGCATTCCAAGTGAAACTGTTCGAGAGAATGCCAAGAGTGTGCAAAGCTGTCATCAAGGCAAGAATCTCAAATATAAAATATATTTTGATTTAACACTTTTTTGGTTACTACATGAATCCATTTGTGTTATTTCATAGTTGTGATGTCTTCACTATTATTCTACAATGTAGAAAATAGTAAAAATAAAGAAAAACACTTGAATAAGTAGGTGTGTCCAAACTTTTGACTGGTACATTATTGTGTACTGTCAACTGTGGGACCTTATATAGACAGGTGTGTGCCTTTATAAATCATGTCCAAGCAATTCAATTAGCCACAAGTGGACTCCAATCAAGTTGCAGAAACAGCTCAAGGATGATCAATGAAAACAGGATGCACCTGAGCTCAATTTCGAGTCTCATAGCGAAGGGTATGAATACTTATATAAATAGAAATATATTTTTTAAATAGAGTAGCAAACATTTCTATAAACCTGTTTTTGCTTTGTCATTATGGGGTACTTTGTGTAGATTGAGGTGGGGGGAAACGATTTGATCATTTTTAGAATAAGGCTGTAACGTAACAAAATGTAGAAAAAGTCAAGGGGTCTGAATACTTTCCGAAGGCAGTGTAGATCTGTAACATCAGTCTGATCTCTACCATGGCCTGGTTCTTCATCTTAATTATGTCTGGACTGAAATGTGAGAGACTGAGTGCCTCAGTCCTACATTCCTCTTGACTTTCAGCTTGTATATGGGGCTAGATTGGTAATTATCCCCTGGGCACTAAGATTTTTGTATATATTTGTTCTGTTTTATTGTCACGTACACAAGATAGGTGCAGGGAAATGTGTGTTACAGGGTCAGCCATAGTATTACCGCGCCCCTGGAGCAAATTAGGTTTAATGCCTTGCTCAAGGGCACACCGGGAAATTTTTCACCTTAGGTATTTGAACCAGCCGTAGCGGTGAGTAGGTAAAATCACAGGGAAAGCCAAGCCAGAAGAATGCCATATTACGACCTGTGTGTTGTGATAATTGCGTTGCTTGCTCTATGATCTGTTAGTTCATATGCCTTGTGACCGTGATATAGGCCTAAAGGCCGAGACAATAAGAAGACACAGTGGCAGAATAAATTCAACCACAGCTTTGTTTCATCACAAAACCAGAGACCAACCTTTGTCCGGTGAAGTCCACAAAGCATATTGCATGTAACAAACAGTTACATGACCGACAGCATGGTCAAGCAAGTTAATGTTTCCAACATTTTCGGGCCACTAAACAACTATTGATTTAGAACCAAGGAAAGTTAACGCAAGTCACAAAGAAAACAGGAGCTGCCTCCCCAATGCAGCACCATTTCTACATCAAATAACCTCTGCTTAGTGTAAAACAGTGACAGATAAAAGATACCAAAAACAATTTAGTCTTATCAACGTAAGCTAAATATGTGGTTGTCCATGGTTCTGATTTATGTGTGTGTGCTTCATGCAAATAGAAAAAACATGTTGGCTCACCCTACTTGTAGAGAAACGACAATGCCATCCTCCTCTTTCATCTTGTCTTAACGATCTATGACTCTGTCATACAGTACACACTTTTATTTTTTGTTGTCCTAGGCTACCTGGCTAAAAAGATTGCTCGCTAGCCTAACTTCCTTTCTTGAGCAACGTTCGCTAGATAACATTAGCCTTCTACATCTAGCTACATATTGAACTTCCGTCCTCTCATGCCAGGGGCACCATGTATGAATTAATGGTTGGATCAGAATCGCCATTATAGTCATTGGCCAGTGTGGAGAATTAAGTAAAATCACAAGTCCAAATCACTATCTCCATCCATGGCTAATTTTGGAAAGGGACACTTTTAGCTAGCGAGCCACCGGAAGACAACACAATGAGACGCAACAATTCGGTTTTTTTCAATTGCTAACATGCATCGGTCAATACTGAAGCCATATTTTTAAAACTCTTCACACAGTCTGCATTACCAACATGCATCTTGGCCAAACAGTTGATCTCACCTCCAAAACTCACTCAAACCACCAAAACACTTCATGTCTCAAAATTAGCTTGTTTGACCATAACACTGGCAACAATTCTCACTCAGAAAGCATACATTGTCACTCATAACACACTGACCTAAAAAACACTAAAAGGGAGCATCCCATAAATTATTAACTTCTCTATGACTTTTGAATGATTTTTCACATAAATCAGTATTTCATTATAGAATAATAATAACAAATTTTTAACTTTATTGACTGTACTAAAGTATATGTAACAATAATGATTCGGAAATGCAGCAATTTGCTTCAATAGCCTTTATTTCTTCTATATCTTTGCATGTAGTAATTTACTTGTGAAAAATAAAAAGTTGAAACAAAAAAAACTAATTCCTGAAATTCCAGGGATGCAATAATAATTACAAAAAAACTCCCATCAACAACATGTATAGTATAATCACTCATACTGTATAGTACTGTGAGGGTTCTAGTTCTCATCAACATGTCTAGTATAATCACTCATACTGTACAGTACTGTGAGGGTTCTAGTTCTCATCAACATGTATAGTATAATCACTCATACTGTACAGTACTGTGAGGGTTCTAGTTCTCATCAACATGTATAGTATAATCACTCATACTGTACAGTACTGTGAGGGTTCTAGTTCTCATCAACATGTATAGTATAATCACTCATACTGTACAGTACTGTGAGGGTTCTAGTTCTCATCAACATGTATAGTATAATCACTCATACTGTACAGTACTGTGAGGGTTCTAGTTCTCATCAACATGTCTAGTATAATCACTCATACTGTACAGTACTGTGAGGGTTCTAGTTCTCATCAACATGTATAGTATATCACTCATACTGTACAGTACTGTGAGGGTTCTAGTTCTCATCAACATGTATAGTATAATCACTCATACTGTACAGTACTGTGAGGGTTCTAGTTCTCATCAACATGTATAGTATAATCACTCATACTGTATAGTACTGTGAGGGTTCTAGTTCTCATCACCATGTCTAGTATAATCACTCATACTGTACAGTACTGTGAGGGTTCTAGTTCTCATCAACATGTATAGTATATCACTCATACTGTACAGTACTGTGAGGGTTCTAGTTCTCATCAACATGTATAGTATATCACTCATACTGTACAGTACTGTGAGGGTTCTAGTTCTCATCAACATGTATAGTATAATCACTCATACTGTACAGTACTGTGAGGGTTCTAGTTCTCCCTCTCTTGCATTTGGCCACAAGTTCTCATAAACATCATATCTTATATCTTCTCTGGCGATGCATCTTGGAAAGTACCTTCTGGAATGTCTAATCCAACGCTGGCAGTCTTCAGGAGAAGTGTTTCCACCCCCCGCATTCATGGCATCCAGTAAGGACATCTGGTCATGTGGATGGTGGTCATAAACCTTCCACCTCCACGCAGAGAGAAACTCTTCTATGGGGTTTAGGAAGGGGGAGTATGGAGGCAGGAATAGTACTGACATCCTGGGATGTGACTGCAGCAGAGTGTTGGACTGCCACATTATCCCGCACAACAAGGAAGGTAGGGGAGTTTCTTGCCCCAGTCTCCTCTGGCACAAGTCCATTATGCAGGTCATCCAGAAAAGAAATGAGCCTCTCTGTATTGTAGGGACCAATGAGTGGTTTGTGTAACAGTGCTGCACACATTGTGATGTTAGCTCCTCTCTGGCCTGGGACATCCACGGTTGTACTCTGTCCAATCACATTTTTCCCAAGCGGCGTGTTTTTGCCAGGTTGAATCCAGCTTCATCCACAAAGATGAATGTATGTGCAGTTTGCCTGGCTTCCATCTCCATTACTCTCTAAAAAACAGTAAATCCACAGGTTTTACAGTACTTTACATTATGCATAGCTGCGTATGTAGTCGGTTTGGTTATTGAACAGACATCTTACCTGGACATACTGATACCAGAGTTGTTTCACACGTTCACCCTTTCTCTCTAAGGTTACAGTGTACAACTGATTCATCCTTATTTTAATGTTCCTCTTGGACTCTGGCCATTGTCGTTGTACTGATCGTATTCACATTCCCAAAAGTGATATTGTCTGCCTGCACTTTGTCCCAAATTTTCCACAGTTTTATTGCAATGTTTCCAATTACCATGTTGACAATCACAATTTCCTACGCATCTGATAATATTCTGCCTCTCCCCCTGTTGGAGGCAACCTTTGGATCCTACTGAAAAATACAAAACAATCAATATATTTCAAAATGTCAGTACATGTAAAAATGTGAACATACTGTATTGTACTGTAATATGTAGTTAATTATCATTGAAGGATGCACATCTCACCGGTTGTTTTGCCGGATAATTTGTACTATTGATGCAGCTGCAGATTTGGTTGCACCCTTAAACCGGGCCTCTCTCAAAGAGAGACCATGGTTTACAACATGGTCAATAATTGTGGCCCTTATCTCATCAGAGACTACCGCTCTTGGTCTTCCTCTCCTTTGTCCTCCTCTCTCTGTCACTCTTCTTTCCCCACCAATCTGTCTGTCTTCCTTGATCCATGTTTCCAAACTAAATCCTCCCGAAGCCGTCCTCTTTTGTCTTTTTGGTAACGAGACTAAAAACATGATAAGCTTGGGTAGGCTTTTTATGCTGAAATTGCAATCAGCTGTGTTTGAAATTCTTAAATATTCTGCTGATTTGTCTAAACTCAGCAGAAAAAAAACATCCCTTTTTCAGGACCCTGTCTTTCAAAGATAATTCGTAAAAATCTAAATAACTTCACAGATCTTCATTGTAAAGGGTTTAAACACTGTTTCCCATGCTTGTTCAATGAACCATAAACAATTAATGAACATACACCTGTAGAACGGTCATTAAGACACTAACAGCTTACAGATGGTAGGCAATTACGGTCACTGTTATGAACACTTAGAACACTAAAGAGGCCTTTATACTGACTCTGAAAAACACCAAAAGAAAGATGCCCAGGGTTTCTGCTCATCTGCGTGAATATGCAAGCTGCAAGGAGGCATGAGGACTGCAAATGTGGCCAGGGCAATAAATTGCAATGTCCGTACTGTGAGACGCCTAAGACAGTGCTACAGGGAGACAGGACGGACAGCTGATCGTCCTCGCAGTGGCAGACCACATGTAACAACACCTGCACAGGATCGGTACATCCGAACATCACAACCGTGGGACAGGTACAGGATTGCAACAACAACTGCCCGAGTCACACCAGGAACGCACAATCCCTCCATTAGTGCTCAGACTGTCCGCAATAGGCTGAGAGAGGCTGGACTGAGAGCTTGTAGGCCTGTTGTAAGGCAGGTCTTCACCAGACATCATCCGGCAACAACGTCGCCTATGGGCACAAACCCACCGTCGCTGGACCAGACAGGACTGGCAAAAAGTGCTCTTCACTGACAAGTCCCGTTTTTTTCTCACCAGGGGTGATGGTTGAATTCACGTTTATCATAGAAGGAATGAGCGTTACACTGATGCCTGTAGTCTGGAACGGGATAGATTTGGAGGTGGAGGGTCCGTCATGTTCTGGGGCGATGTGTCACAGCATCATCGGATTGAGGTTGTTGTCATTGCAGGCAATCTCAACGCTGTGCGTTACAGGGAAGACATCCTCCTCCCTCATGTGGTACCCTTCCTGCAGGCTCATCCTGACATGACCCTCCAGCATGACAATGCCACCAGCCATACTGCTCATTCTGTGCATGATTTCCTGCAAGACAGGAATGTCAGCGTTCTGCCATGGCCAGCGAAGTGCCCGTATCACATTTCCATTGAGCACGTCTAGGACCTGTTGGATCGGAGGGTGAGGGCTAGGGCCATTCCCCAGAAATGTCCGGGAACTTGCAGGTGCCTTGGTGGAAGAGTGGGGTAGCATCTCACAGCAAGAACTGGCAAATATGGTGCAGTCCATGAGGAGGAGATGCACTGCAGTACTTAATGCAGCTGGTGGCCACACCAGATACGGACTGTTACTTTTGATTTTGACCCCACCTTTGTTCAGGGAAACATTATTCCATTTCTGTTAGTCACATGTCTGTGGAACTTGTTAAGTTTATGTCTCAGTTGTTGAATCTTGTTATGTTCATACAAATATTTAAACATGTTAAGTTTGCTGAAAATAAACACAGTTGACAGTGAGAGGACGTTTCTTTTTTTTGCTGAGTTGAAATGTTTCAATCTGGTTACTGCAGAAATGCACAACATTTGCCATCATTCTGTTTTGAATGTGTTTTAACAGTTTTGGAAACAGTGTGTTAGCATTTGAAAACATGTGCTGCAAATATGTAGTTTTGCAGGTGGTGGAGTATGGATGATGGAGAATGTGGTCATTGAATACATTTTGTGTGAAAGCAATGAAAAATATTTCACAGTTTGGTCCACATACACTTCTGTTTCTGTTTCTGTGTGAGTTTTGACAATGTGACTTCAGTTTTGACCAATGCATGTTAGCAATTGAAAAAAATGTAATGTTATTTATGTCAATGACGTATGCTCTCGATGTGATAGGAGTGAAGCCAAATCGAAGCTGGCTTCCCTTGACACCTTTTTTTGTTGGTGTGTCAGGACCATTCACAGAGCTCATTCAGTTTAGCTCAATGCTTATTGGCTATTATTTTCTGCTTTTTTTAAATCAAGGGAGGCCAAGTGCTGGCTGGATACCCTTTCATTCAATTCTACGGGTGGCAACAATGTCACACTCTTTTTGACCAGACCGCATCAGATAGATGGTTTACCCATACCGAGACAGAGATGCGCTCTTTTGCTCGCTCTGATTCTTTCTCCAGTGAGATGCATTCAGCCTTTTGCGAATTCAAGGAACATTATGAAACACAGGGAGCAAATATTTGTATTTAACAAAAAAATGGGTAGGTGGGGGGGGGGGGGGGGGGGGTGGTGGCGACATTTAGGTTACTGGCACAATGCTCAGTCAGCACCATGCAGACAGTCCCAGTTCTGGTGTGTGTTCATCAATGTCCAACGCTCCACTCCCTCTGTTCACACCTCTCTGTTGTTGATAACAACACACTAGTCAGGGAGGTTTTACTGTTGTTCAGGATTAATCAAAATATGAGGGGATATGTTTTTGTGAAATGTTGTTAATGGCTCCAGAACCAGAAAGGACTCAGCTTGAGTGTAGCTTTCGCTCCTCTCAGCTGTTTCAGTGACTAAACATCACCACAGGAGGGCACTGTGGCTTTATCTGTAAACTCAACCAGCTGGTCCGATCAGGGATAGAAACTTTGATGAAGTGTCTCATTCCCCCAAAGGAAACCAGTAACCGATAAAGAGAGAAAATCACGGAAGTGGAGGTTGAGGCGATTTAAAACAGCATGTCTTTAAAGAAGCTGAATGGAGATGTGATCTTTCTTTCCTGTGATCCATATGCATTGAGCCAGGGGGAGGGAGGTAGAAGTGGGGGAGAACTCGTCGAGTGACAGGCAGCTGATGGCTGAGTGGGGGGATTGGGCCAGTGGGTGCTGCGTCACCTCATTGGCCCGCGGAAGACTGGAAATGCAAATGGAGGAAGATAAAGCTTTTAATGACACTAAGCACACCCCAGAGGCCCGGCTACGGCCGGCGCTCTCCACACTCAGCATATCAAGGACACCCCAGCCTTCTCTGTCTGAGCCCCAGCCTGAGCATCCCCTCGGCGTGCCACACATCCCGTCGATCTTTAGTTTTATTAGAGACAAGCACTTCTGACTCCTTCTGCTGAGCAGAGCCGATGACAGGAGACAGATGTGCTCTCCTCGGAGAATAGAGGATCCTGTTTGATAAGCCCCCTGCTCTGTAGACTGTTAAATAACCACAAGAAACCATTGTAAAAGGAATTTGATCTACATAAGATTGGATGGATGTGCCTGAAAAGTGTCGTCTTGCTCATGTTGCTGTGCTTCAGCAGTAAATGTCAATTTGATGTCAGATTTTCCTCTCTCTTTTTCAACTGTGACTTCTGTTATGGCTTATTTGAATGAGAGAACTTACAAATGAAGGTAAGGCCTGCTTCCTCATGGAACAAGGCCTGAACTTGGAGAGAGGGAATGCAGCCAAATGTCAAAACACCAATCTATACTGTACAATTGACCGAGCTCCAATCTACACATTTGAGGCTGCTGAAATGTCATGGTAAAATGCATTGAACAATCTTCAAATCTTTTCCAATGGGCATGAGTCAGTGGGCCCAGCCATGGTTTTTATATCACACAGCTCTGCCACCACTGCCACCACCTGAGAGCTATTGTACCCTGCTGTGACAACAACACACTGTCTGTACTGTCTGGATGTCTTTTACTGTGAGAGACAGGTCCCAGGTGGGATTATGTATTTTACTGTGAGAGAAGGCCCCAGGTGGGATGCTGTATTTTACTGTGAGAGACAGGCCCCAGGTGGGATGCTGTATTTTACTGTGAGAGACAGGCCCCAGATGGGATGCTGTCTTTTACTGTGAGAGACAGGTCCCAGGTGGGATGCTGTAGTTTACTGTGAGAGACAGGCCCCAGGTGGGATGCTGTCTTTTACTGTGAGAGACAGGCCCCAGGTGGGATGCTGTATTTTACTGTGAGAGACAGGCCCCAGGTGGGATGCTGTCTTTTACTGTGAGAGACAGGCCCCAGGTGGGATGCTGTCTTTTACTGTGAGAGACAGGTCCCAGGTGGGATGCTGTCTTTTCTGTATGGGTCACTCAGGCATAGAGAACACCAGCTCTCCTCTCCTGTGGCTACTGCAACACAGCGGGTGCTGAGTCTGTCATAGTCAACAGTACCAGGGTCTTACCATTCTTCAGGGGAATAGAGAGAAGAAGAAGTGGAGCCTACTTTTGTAAGGAATGCCTCCTGGTGGTCGAGTGGAAGTATGTGTAAAACACCTTTTTTATTTTCCTTTCTAGTTAATCAAATGAACTTGAGCATTACTTAGTCTCTGTTCATGAAAACGTGTTTAAAATGACTGTGGTAAAACCATCGGGAGTCTCCTCACATACAGTTAAACCACTTGTGATAACTGTTGTCAGACTTCAACGTTCTCCCTTCGACTTGTACAATATGTTCCACGTCCATACCCTCTTGGCCTCTTACTGCTCAACTCCCGCTGTAGCTCGGCACTATCATTTGTTTAGATGTTGATTTCTAAACGAATTGCCTGTAATTGCTGTTTAGCAGCACAATTAATCTGAGCTGCGTGCTTCCTGAAGCACATTAGGACACATTTGTATAATGAAGTAATTAGCTCAATTATAGAAGAACTAGAAAGTAGGGATAAGAGAGAAAAGGAGAGTAAAGAATGATGGAGAGCATTAAGTGCTTCAGTGCTGCGAGGGTCCTGTTGGGCTATTTGAAAGTGTTTGTCTCATCATTGTTCATCATTGTTCTGTATGTGGAAGCAAAATGTTGCATTGCATGTAATGAATTAGAGTTGTTGCTTCAAGATAATAGCATGCTTGAGTTTACTGTACAGTTCACACACCTACAATTTATATTTCTGCTGGCCTAGTGGCTAGTTTCTTCTTTCTCATTTGGTCTCTGTCTCTCTGTCAGATGATACCATGCCGTTGTCACTGCCAAGCCTGTGTCTCATTGTCTGCTAGCAGCATTGTTATTAGTGTGGGATGGGACTGCCTGTGGAGGTATGGGCGGGCAGACAGGCTCCAGGGAGCAGGCGGCAGGCTGGGTAATTAGTTGCTCCTCAACGCCAGACGGGCACACTGCCGTCACCACCACCGGGAGGTAGAGACGGGCACAGTGCAGTCATCGGGAGGGAGATGGGAAGTGGCATGTCTGTCATAGGAGTACTGGAACAACCTTTGGTGTGAGAGCTGGTTTCCAACGGTTCCAGAGCATCTGTCACAGTCACACCAATCATCTCGTCTCGCCACCGGCAAGATGGTTACGCGTATTACTCCACCAAACACAGCATGGATTATTATTAGTTGATCAGAAAGCGTATTATCACTATCGTCTTGTATCATAATTAGGAGTGGTGTTTTACAAAGCCCATTGTCCAGCTGCATTGGGAAGGTTGAAGTGCGAGGGCTGGCTGCGTACAGGGGAAAGCAGTGCTTGGATTCCATTAGTCATTGGTAATGGCATAATCAAATAATGAAACGTCATTATTGTTGAGTCAGAATTGCTTTAATAAACACTGTGGCCCTACAGCATTAACCTGAACAGTGAGCCTGTTAATTGAATATGCAGCATAGTGTATAGATGAGAAACGAAGGCATCAGAGCACAGCACAGAGAGGACAAAATGCTGTAGACTAGCTTTAGGAGTATTTTTCACATATTCTCGTTTGTCCTTTATGTGTACCCCAGTGGATCATTGTCTTGACTTGGAGAGAGGGAATGCAGCCCCTGGCTTGAATCCCTTGAACTTTCCATGTGACGGAATGAGTTTTAGAGGAGCCATTTCTGCTGATGTCACATCTCCAGCCCCAGACATGTGTTTCTGTCTGGAGCGACTGTAGCGACCACGTGATGATGGACCCCTGGTCTTGTAGGAGCGGCAGAGTAGCTTCCTCTGGTCGCCCCGGGAGATGTACAGGAGGAAGAGGAGGACGGGTACCCCCATGAGGAAGGTCCCGGCAAAGCCTAGCAGGACTCCGTAGACCAGGGGCCACGCCCCGTCCTGTAGACGTCGCTGGTATTGCTGGACAGGAGCCCTCTCCACAACCAGCTCCAGGTCACTCCATATCAGCTCCTTCACTGGTATGTTTCTTACTGTCAACCAGTTAACAACAGCAGAACAACCAATCAACCACAGCACAACAACAGATCTCAGCCTGCCAACCTTCAACAACAGCACAACATATTCCTTTGCTGACAGTGACAAACACCAACTCAACAAAAGCACAGGAGAGTCCAGACAAATCAGACACCTGTTTTTATTTATTTATTTTTTTACTTGGCATACATGCCCATGAGAAAACGTGACTTTTGACAGGTGATAATTGCAACTTAGAAATGTCAGTTGTCCTGGGAAATATTGTTCCTCATCAGTTGATGCTGATGATTAGTAATACATTTGATGGCTCACTGCCCAACTAGTGCAACCAAATCTTTTTTTCAGTGACTTTCCTTCACAGTGCCGTGTAGAGATTATCTGCAAGGGCTCATACATGACCATCACATTATCTCTATAATACATTATAAACGGGGTGGTTCGAGCCCTGAATTCTGATTGACTGACAGCCATGGTATATGTTTTATCATACCACGGGGGAGAGAAAACATTTACATGAACTACTCTATTTACGTTGGTAACCAGTTTCTAATAGCAATAATGCACCCTGTGGGTTTATGGTGTATTGCCAATATACCATGGCCAAGGGCTGTATCCAGGCACTCTGCGTTCCATCGTGCGAAGGAACAACCCTTAGCCGTGGTATATTGGCCATAAACCAAACCCCCTTGGGCCTTGTTGCTTAATTATGTGTCCATTATCTAGCCTGGGGCTCTATTCCTTACCGTGCCTTGCTTGGGGCTTTGGGTCTACATGATGTTCCTCTGTCTCTGACTGGACCAGGGGAGACTCTATGGAGCTGACTCTCTGATGGTACTCCTCCACATATTTCTTCAAACTCAGGGTTTTGTCCTGGTTGATATTTTTCCCCACCTCTGGAAGGACATCACAACATTGGCACTGTGAATGGCTACTCAAAATGGCCGATACATACAGTACCAGTCAAACGTTTGGGCACACCGACTCGTTCAAGGGTTTTTCTTTATTTTTAAAACTATTTTCTACATTGTAGAATAATAGTGAAGACGTCAAAACGATTAAATAACACATGTGGAATCATGTAGTAACCAAAAAGGTTTTAAATAAATCAATATAGATTTTATATTTAAGATTATTCAAAGTAGCCACCCTTTTCCTTAATGACAGATTTGCTCACTCTTGGCATTCTCTCAACCAGCTTCATGAGGTAGTTACCGGGAATGCATTTCAATTAACAGGTGTGCCTTGTTAAAAGTTAATTTGTGATTTTTTTTCCCCTTGTTAATGCATTTGAACCATTCAGTTAGTTTATAACCAGGTAGGGGTGGTATACAGAAGATCGCCCTATTTGGTAAAAGACCAAGTCCGTATTATGGCGAGAGTGGCCAGAGAGATGCCACTCCTCACTAAAAGGCACATGACAGTCCACTTCGAGTTTACCAAAAGGCACCTAAAGGACTCTCAGACGAAGAAAATCTGGCACCATCCCTACGGTGAAGCTTGGTGGTGGCAGTATCATGCTTGGGGGAGGTTTTTCAGTGGCAGGGACTGGGATAATAGTCAGGATCGAGGGAAAGATGAATGGAGCAAAGTAGAGGGAGATCCTTCATGAAAACCTGCTCCAGAGCGCTCAGGACCTCAGACTGGGGGCGAAGGTTCACCTTCCAACAGAACAACGACCCTAAGTACACAGCCAAGACAACACAGGAGTGGCTTCGGGACAAGTCTCTGAATGTCCTTGAGTGGCCCAGCCAGAGCCCGGACTTGAATCCGATCAAACGAAATGTAACCTGAAAATTGCTGTGCAGCAACGCTCCCCCTCCCCCTCCAACCTGAGCTTGAGCTAATCTTCAGAGAAGAATGGGAGAAACTCTCCTAATACAGGTGTGCCAAGCTTGTAGCGTCCTACCCAAGAAGACTCAAGGCTGTGATCGCTGCCAAAGGTGCTTCAACAAAGTACTGAGTAAAGGGTCTGAATACTTATGTAAATGTCATATTTCCGTATGTTATTATTATATCTTTTTTAAACATGTTTTGCTTTGTCATTATGGGGTATTGCGTGTAGATTGATGAGGGGGGGAAACGATTGAATCCATATTGGAATAAGGCTGTAATGTAACAAAATGTGGGGTCTGAATATTTTCAGAATGCACTGTAGGCGTATCTGGGTTGTTCCACCTTTTGAGAAGTGTAACTTGGTCAAAAAAGAGCACATGTTCAACTTCATAAAACATGTTTTTCCATCTCAAGAGCTTAAATACAAAAATCACTATGTGCCAAATAAAGTAACAGGGTTGATCTCAACAGAGTTGATGATTTCATCTTTAATCAGCCATAAATCCCCTTGTGACAGGAGGAATGGAAGCTTGTGTGTAACAGGGAGGGGAAATTGAATGCAAGTGTCACAAAATGTTGTTATTATTATTGTTCAAACATTTCTGGCCTGTCTGTCTTTAGGTAAGAGGGTTGACATGTTATGCTTGACCCTTTGTTATGCTTCACTTTTCCACCACAAAATAATAGAAAAGGGCCCAAAATTGTAGAACCAGCTCACCAGATTTTATACTATGATTTGACTTGTAGATGTTCGATGTTGCTTTTTTTAAATATTTTTTTATTAAAGAATAGTTTCATCATATTAAAATGAGAGTTCAGTTCACATAACAGGGTTGATCTTAAAATAAGGGACAGGCAAATGAACCACTAATCACATGAATAATAAATCATCATCTTCAGAAATGACTAGGGCTACACAATGATGGTGAAAACTTGGAGACATAAGTGGATTCAATTATTCCTAGAAGACAGAGGATACACAAATGGACATGTCACAATGCTTATTTGTGGTACTTCATTCAATTTTACAGGATTTTAAAATGAAATATTGGTGTACAGGGATGAAAAATGCACTCTTTTTGTGGAACGACCCATCTACAGTTTATGCATTGGGAAAGAGAGACCGAGATAAACCATGGGTAACATGTGTTGGGTGCCCTCCATAAGTTAATGGACTTGAACTAAGCAGGCCTTGGTAAATACAATTAGTTCAGCAATACAGCAACTGCTCTCACTTTTACTTTAAAAAAGAAAGTAAACAAACAGTCGAAGTTGTTGCGTCAAAGTGGATTTATTCCTAATTGCAATCAGGTCCTGGGTAATTGGTGTTTTGTGTATCCACAGATTCCACACATTCATTCTGATCCAAAAATAAATAGCTTTCATACACTGTATTGACTGAAGGGATGTTCTTGGGCTGTCACGCTTTTGTCATTTCTCTCTGTCTGTCTCTTCCTGCCCCCCCCCCTCTCTCGCTCGTTCTCTCTCTACCCACCCCCTCTCTCTCCATCTCTGTCTCTCTACCGCTATCTCTCTCTCAATCCCTCTCTTTCGCTCTCTCTACCCCCCTCTTTCTCCGATGATGAAAGGACCAGATGGTTTGTAGTGAATGTGGTGTGAGCGCCACTGAGTCCTCTGTCAGATCATTTACACCTCAGATCAATCGCCACTCGACTGTGGAGTCTCTTCCACACTAGATCACACCACATGCCAGAGACGGACATAGCCAAAATATGCCATTTTAAAATTCTAAAATTCTACAGTGGACCTTGTTGTAGTGAATTAAGTATGTAGACAATGTTATTGAAGTCATGAGTAGTAGCCTTGTACACTGAAATAATGTCAAAATACACTTATCGTGTTGTTCTCTGGCAGCTGAATCCCATATCTTTGGTGACTGCTTTCAATGAGACGTCACCAGTGCTGTGTGCGTGTTTGCGTGAGCATGTGTGTGTGTGTATGCACTGCATCTGTCTGTCTGACCTATGGCAATGTCTGTCCTTCCGATGTGTTGCAGGGCGCGAGACAGCCTGTCGTAGTACGTCTGTTCTCCGTGCTTCAGCAGCCAGTCTGTCAGAGCTGTCCGGCACTGAGCCTCGCTGTTCCTGTCTGATAAACATACAGCATATGGGCCTCAGACAGCAGACCCAGCCACGCTGCAGCTAACTAGGGAGAGGTAAACAGAACAGGACATGGGGGAACAGAGCGCTCACTCTCCTCTGAGTCCTCACAGACTGGGATAATAAACGATCGCTTTGAATGCCTCACTATAAATATACCCATTATATAGTGTTGAGTTAGAGCAGAACATTTAGCTAGGACAGCTAGCTAGGCCCTTTTGATTGTTGCGTTGCATCTAAGTACATCAACGTATGTGTAGAAGCACAGCAAATGTATGGTTCAGACCCAGCTTTGCACAGTGTAACGAATGAGCTTTTGGTTGTGATGTACTGTCAGCGCTGCAGTACCAGTGTCTCTCTTGACTCTCTTCTGGAGGTCCAGTTGGTTGTTCTCCAGTGAGAGATGGTCCAGCTGCTGGAATATGTTCTCCTCTGGGTGGGACAAGGCAGAGAGGAGGTCCTCACACTCCCTTGAGGTCAGCAGCTCCACCAGACGACCCAGCTGGTGAACACCCATGTCCTCCGCCACTGTGGAGGTGTATAGGAGTGGATAGGAGGGCACTGTGTTAACATGAACACACTTATGCTATGATTGTAATCACTGCTTGTGGCTGTGGCATTACAGGAAGCGATATGACTAAGGTGCATAGTGCTAAAGCGTCCCAGGAAGGGGAATCACATGATCTCAATTAGTATGTACTGTATGTGTGATGAGAAACATTTTCCATCTTTTTAAAATAAACCCATGTAACTCATTTCACACAACAGGTGGAGCAACTGGAAACCCCTGACTCATTAGAAGTGAAGATGAGTTTCCGACAGATTAGCACGGTATCAGCTATGCGGAACATTTTTAGGTTCTCACCTGTGTCTTCCCCCAGGCTCGGGCTCAGTAGGAGCAGAAACAGAAGTGAGGGAGCTCCCATGACGGGCATGATTACTGTAGCAGTGCCCGTTTCCAGTTCACTCACAGTGCAGGAGGTGCTCCCTGGCTGCGGTAGAAGCTATTTTCAAAACACTGCAGTGATCCGGAACTCATAGAGTCATAAGACAACGGAACAGTGAGGAACATTCTCTTTTCTATGTTGTAACTGTTCCAACACCGTGTGAGAAAAAGATGTCTTTGACTATGTCAGTGGTTATTGGCATTTGGTTTACAACGCTGACAATTAGGCTATTCGTGTGTTTTGGTTTGGTGTCCACCTCCGCATTAGACAGGAAGACCGGCCGTAGACTACTTTACCAATCATATCCCTCCCTGCTTCAGCAATTCCAGCACTCTCCTCCTGTTCTGTGGGTTTTTGTGTGTTTTACGGCCTAGCGTTGCTGTCTTGTGTACAGTAACATTGTACATGAAAGCCTGTCGTTGTTTTGTTGTTTAACACTGTTTGGGGACTGCAGAAAATGCTTCCATGCTAATGAGAGCAGGTGGGTGCATTTATGGTTATATATAAGAGGAGCCACAACCCTGTGCTGAAAATCTGTTGCTTTGTACTGTCAAAAATGTGATTTTCCCGTGTTTTATATATATTTCCACACTATGAGATTGAAAAATACTGTGAAATTGTGAAAATGATGATAATGCCCTTTTAGTGTAAGAGCTGTTTGAAAAGACCACCTGAAGTTCTGCCTGTTTTGGTTGGATGGAGTTTTAGCCTGCAGCAATCAGGAGGTAAATTAATTAGTTAATAAACCAATAAGAAATTGTTTCAAACTTCTCTCCCAATAACAGCTAGTTTTCGGTTCCCACTCAGACCACTCCCTAGCAAAATGATTGCATGAGAAATGGCTCTTTGCTAAGAAGCAATTTATGTTTCTTTTGGACCATTTTAATTGAGAACAACCGCAGTAAGGTATTTACTGTGACTCAGCAAAGACTTGATATTGAGATTTTTTTTAAATGGCTTCGTTGGACATTTTTAAAAGCTCTCCAAAGGGGAATTGATTAAAAGGCAACAAAAGCAAAAAAAAGCCACTGGAAACAGGTTATAACCCCAGATTGTAATGTTTTGCTGTGCTTCATTCAGAATACCATTGAACATAAAAGCTTTAGCCTGACCAGGCCTTATAGAAGCCTGCAGCTAGTGACGTTGAGCTTCGATGTTAGAGAAGACATTACTCTTTGAGACAAAAGGTTGCATAAAAGGTTGCATATTAAACATGTTCCTCTCTAGTTCAGTATATAAAGACACATGTTGATTGGGTTTGAAATAGAATAATTCAAAGATAAATAGCTACCCGCAGCACACCAAGAGGTCAGAGGACGTCAAAAGGTTGTGTTCTACTTTCACGCTCTGGGCATGTCCCAAATGGCATCCTATCCCCTATATAGTGGACCACGTAAGGAATATGGTGTCGTTTGGGACACGCCCTCTATAACGTATTGGTAGGAGATGCACCTGACTCACAAGCGTTTCGCTACACCCGCGATAACATCTGCTCAATATGTGTAAGTGACCAATACAATTTGATTCAAAGTCGTGCTACATTTGTAATCGTTGTTTTATGGGGAGGTTCGTGTGGCGCCACATTCTGAATAGATAATTGAACTTGGAAGTTACTCTGAGGCCTCTCAGCTCAACTTCATTGTCTGAACTTTAGCATTGTGTTTGTGTGTGGGCTAGTCTTGGATGAGCCATGTCAGCTGATGAAAAAAAGACGTCGTGGCATTGAGTTCTGGTGTGTTACACCTAGGGCTGTGACGGTCATGGTATTTTGGATGGCGGTAATTGGCCAGCCAAATGACGACAGTCACTGTAATTAGCATTCCAACAGCAAGTGACGCACATTTTCTCCTCTCCTCCGCTCCTGACTGTCTGTGCTGCCATAGAAATAGAATGAATAGAACGGAACGGGCATCCCCGTTCAAGTCAATGCAAAGCAGGAAGTAAAATATGTGCTGTGATTTTGTTGATTAAACTCAACTGACATCACAAAAAATACATTCCATTGCATGAGCCACATCAGTTAAGATAATTTGAATGAACATTCTACATTACCATGGAAAGTATTGCATCACAATATCAGGCAGCCATTGCAAGTGTACCAATGAGTTTACCAGTCAAATTGCCAGGGTTAGAGATTCCAAGCCTGTTCTGTTAATTATATGTCTATATGTGCTCCTGTTGCATTGTGGTCATTCAGTCAGCTGTTAGTTTGATCAATTAAAAAAAATATTTTAATTTCAGTCTTCATCCATAACTGTTGGTTACACAGTTATACTGTAATTGTGCCAGCCCTAGTTACACCAAAGGGTGTGGTGCTGTAAATTGTTGAATATACATTTGTGGAAATGTTGTTCAGTATTTGAACAGCTCTTTCACAAAGGATAGGACAGGGATAGCTCTTGCACAAAGGACAGGGTCAGAGACGGGATATATTTAGGTCATTCAGCATATAGTTATCTAGACTAGAGTGGCATTGATCTACAGGCACAGTGCAAGCAAACACGGAGATTAAATAAGAATTTTAATCAGATTACAAAACATTTACATTTTCCAATTTGATTTTATGATGAATTTGAAATGAGCAATCAATCAGTCAAATGTGTTTATAAAGCCCCTTTTACATCAGCAGTTGTAAATTATGATGACATTCCTTCCAGGGCAATATCAGCTGTACAGAATATAGATTTTCCATTCATATTGTTTGGTGCAAATGATTAGACTTAGTACTAAAGATTGCTGGCAACAACACTTTGGAAATGGACTCCATTGCTCAGTTAGGGTGCAAAGCTCGAGCTCCATGTCTCTTACACTTCATTTCACAGAAATCTGGTTGAATAAAGACACAGACTCCGGTGGAATGAAGGATAGAATCCACAGAAAGTTCTGGCCGATGCAGCAGGGCTCCAGCAGGCCATCTTATGTCTGAAACAAAAGTTGGGTCAAATAAGCAAACATTATTATGGAAATTTAGTTAAATAGATTTAATTATGCCTTTTCTCCCACCGTGGAGAACAAAATGGCCGAGTGTCTGTTTTAGGCAGCAACACGCCCTTTCTCGCTGCATGGTGTTTATGAAGAACTACTAAGTTCTTTTAACAGTTTCAACCTGAGTATAGAGGGAAGGAGACGGTGGCCTGGGAGCTTCGACACAGCCCTATGTAATGAATGACTCCAGTTAGTAGGTGAGGGAGGGTGAGGGGGTGGCAGGGACGGGGTGTGGAGCAGAGAAGGGAGTGTAACTAGGCCTCTCCATTTCAGCCTGTGCTGTCCTAGAACTGCTCCATGGCTCCAGGCAGGCAGGTAGGAGAATGTGGCCTCTTTCTGGGATACAATCACAGGCCTGCCGGACTGCTTGCTCTGGCTGGCTCTGTCCTCACTCACAAAGCCTTGCCACCTCCACGGTGACCCCCTCTACTGCTCCACCGCTGCCTCAGAGCCCCCTCCTGAGGAAACCAAACACCCCCCATCACCGTCACAATCCCTCTACTGCTTCACAAACCTGCTTAGGAGCTTTGATACTGACCAGACACACACACACACTTACATGACGAACTCCTTCCCAGGTTGTACTGTATCATTGTTGGTTACATGGGCATTTCTTTTATTAGTATCTTATTTTTATTTGGTTCTTATTCTGTTTTCAGTCGCCTCCTTTCTATTTTCTAATTAGCTGTTATTCCTTTCAAATATGTTGTTTTTTTTCTCTACAGAATTGGATTGCATGAAGTCCATGATTCCGCTATGATGAAGATCTCAGCAAACAAATTACTTTCCAACTCAGCGCCCAGAAAATATTTATAAATGTAAAAAACCAAAGCATTGAGGAACTTTTAAGACATCACTTTCGGCATTGCTAATTAATATGGATATTTCACTCACCTCACTCACCTTGTTGGCCTTTTAGTTCCCCACCGTCTGAAGAGAAATGCCGATGTGAAAAACAGAACAGCCAAACAGAAAATGTTGGTCCTTGCAGACTGATGTTACCAACAGAACACGATCCTAACTTTCTTCAGACTGACTTTACTTTTCTACCTGACTCAGGTAATGCTATTTTAGAGGCCCAACGTCGACCAATGGGAGATCAGCCTCTCAAAAAAGGCCAACCTCTCTACCCCACTCACCATGGTATACAGGAGCCACACCCTTCTATGTGGTGTTGTTTTACAGCCTAAACTCTGAACATTAGCTACACCTCTGGATTTTAGGAATCTTTAACTGAAAATGGGAAACGTGAGACTAACGTTGAACAAATAGTACCTCTGCTTCTGGCCTGGGGGCCATATATTTGATCAGTTTGGTTTGTTCATCGTAGTAATTTAGAGGTCGTAGTAGCTCTACTCATCATAGTAATGTAGAGCTCGGTTCATCATAGTAATGTAGCACTCTACTCATCGTAGTAATGTAGAGCTCGGTTCATCATAGTAATGTAGAGCTCTACTCAATAGTAGTAATGTAGAGCTATACTCATTGAAGTAATGTAGAGCTCTGCTCATCATAGTAATATAGAGCACTGCTCATCATAGTAATGTAGAGCTCTGTTCATCATGGTAATGTAGAGCTCTGTTCATCATAGTAATGTAGACCTCTGCTCATCATAGTAATGTAGAGCTTTGATCATCTTAGTAACGTAGTGCTCTACTCATCGTAGTAATGTAGAGCTCTAATCATTGTAGTAATGTAGAGCTCTGCTCATCGTAGTAATGTAGTGCTCTGTTCATCGTAGTAATGTAGAGCTCTGTTCATCATAGTAATGTAGAGCTTTGATCATCTTAGTAACGTAGTGCTCTACTCATCGTAGTAATGTAGAGCTCTACTCATTGTAGTAATGTAGAGCTCTGGTCATCGTAGTAATGTAGTGCTCTGTTCATCGTAGTAATGTAGAGCTCTGCTCATTGTAGTAATGTAGAGCTTTGTTCATCATAGTAATGTAGAACACTGCTCATCGTAGTAATCTAGAGCTCTGTTCATCGTAGTAATGTAGTGCTCTGTTCATCGTAGTAATGTAGAGCTCTGTTCATCATAGTAATGTAGAGCTTTGATCATCTTAGTAATGTAGAGTTCTGCTCATCGTAGTAATGTAGCGCTCTGCTCATCATAGTAATGTAGATCTCTACTCATCATAGTAATGTAGAGCTCTACTCATCATAGTAATGTAGAACTATGTTCATCATAATAATGTAGAGCTCTGTTCATCATAGTAATGTGGAGCTCTGTTCCTCGTAGTAATGTAGAGCTCTGTTCCTCGTAGTAATGTAGAGCTCTACTCATTATAGTAATGTAGGGCTCTACTCATCATAGTAATGTAGAAATATGTTCATCATAATAATGTAGAGCTCTGTTCATCATAGTAATGTAGAGCCTTGTCCCTCGTAATAATGTAGTACTCTGTTCATCGTAGTAATGTAGAGCTCTGTTCATCATAGTAATGTAGAGCTTTGATCATCTTAGTAATGTAGAGTTCTGCTCATCGTAGTAATGTAGCGCTCTGCTCATCATAGTAATGTAGATCTCTACTCATCATAGTAATGTAGAGCTCTACTCATCATAGTAATGTAGAACTATGTTCATCATAATAATGTAGAGCTCTGTTCATCATAGTAATGTGGAGCTCTGTTCCTCGTAGTAATGTAGAGCTCTGTTCCTCGTAGTAATGTAGAGCTCTACTCATTATAGTAATGTAGGGCTCTACTCATCATAGTAATGTAGAAATATGTTCATCATAATAATGTAGAGCTCTGTTCATCATAGTAATGTAGAGCCTTGTCCCTCGTAATAATGTAGTACTCTGTTCATCGTAGTAATGTAGAGCTCTGTTCATCATAGTAATGTATAGCTTTGATCATCTTAGTAATGTAGAGTTCTGCTCATCGTAGTAATGTAGAGCTCTGCTCATTGTAGTAATGTAGATCTCTACTCATCATAGTAATGTAGAGCTCTGTTCATCATAGTAATGTAGAGCTCTGCTCATCGTAGTAATGTAGAGCTCTGTCCATCGTAGTAATGTAGAGCTCTACTCATTGTAGTAATGTAGAGCTCTGTTCATCGTAGTAATGTAGAACTCTGCTCATCGTAGTAATGTAGAGCCCTGTTCCTCGTAGTAATGTAGAGCTCTACTCATTGTAGTAATGTAGAGCCTTGTCCCTCTAATAATGTAGAGCTCTGTTCATCATAGTAATGTAGAGCTCTGATCATCTTAGTAATTTAGAGTTATTTTCATCGTAGTAATGTAGAGCTCTGTTCATCGTTGTAATATAGAGCTCTGCTCATTGTAGTAATGTAGAGCTCTGTTCATCATAATAATGTAGAGCTCTGTTCATCATAGTAATGTGGAGCTCTGTTCCTCGTAGTAATGTAGAGCTCTGTTCCTCGTAGTAATGTAGAGCTCTACTCATTATAGTAATGTAGGGCTCTACTCATCATAGTAATGTAGAACTATGTTCATCATAATAATGTAGAGCTCTGTTCATCATAGTAATGTAGAGCCTTGTCCCTCGTAATAATGTAGTACTCTGTTCATCGTAGTAATGTAGAGCTC
Source organism: Oncorhynchus masou masou (assembly GCF_036934945.1). Taxonomy (NCBI): domain Eukaryota; kingdom Metazoa; phylum Chordata; class Actinopteri; order Salmoniformes; family Salmonidae; genus Oncorhynchus; species Oncorhynchus masou. The sequence continues at coordinate 33,359,396 of NC_088244.1, forward strand.
TGTTCATCATAGTAATGTATAGCTTTGATCATCTTAGTAATGTAGAGTTCTGCTCATCGTAGTAATGTAGAGCTCTGCTCATTGTAGTAATGTAGATCTCTACTCATCATAGTAATGTAGAGCTCTGTTCATCATAGTAATGTAGAGCTCTGCTCATCGTAGTAATGTAGAGCTCTGTCCATCGTAGTAATGTAGAGCTCTACTCATTGTAGTAATGTAGAGCTCTGTTCATCGTAGTAATGTAGAGCTCTACTCATTGTAGTAATGTAGAGTTATATTCATCATAGTAATGTAGAGCTCTGTTCATCGTAGTAATGTAGAGCTCTACTCATCATAGTAATGTAGAGCTCTGCTCAACGTAGTAATGTAGAGCTCTACTCATCATAGTAATGTAGAGCTCTGTTCATCATAGTAATGTAGAGCTCTGCTCATCGTAGTAATGTAGAGCCCTGTTCCTCGTAGTAATGTAGAGCTCTACTCATTGTAGTAATGTAGAGCCTTGTCCCTCTAATAATGTAGAGCTCTGTTCATCATAGTAATGTAGAGCTCTGATCATCTTAGTAATTTAGAGTTATTTTCATCGTAGTAATGTAGAGCTCTGTTCATCGTTGTAATATAGAGCTCTGCTCATTGTAGTAATGTAGAACTCTGTTCATCGTAGTAATGTAGAGCTCTGTTCATCGTAGTAATGTAGGCTCTGTTCATCGTAGTACTGTAGAGCTCTGATCATCTTAGTAATGTAGAGCTCTACTCATTGTAGTAATGTAGAGCTCTACTCATTGTAGTAATGTAGAGCTCTGTTCATCATAGTAATGTAGTGCTCTGCTCATCGTAGTAATGTAGAGCTCTGTTCCTCGTAGTAATGTAGAGCTCTGTTCATCGTAGTAATATAGAGCTCTGCTCATTGTAGTAATGTAGAACTCTGTTCATCATAGTAATGTAGAGCTCTGTTCATCGTAGTAATGTAGGCTCTGTTCATCGTAGTACTGTAGAGCTCTGTTCATCTTAGTAATGTAGAGCTCTACTCATTGTAGTAAGGTAGAGCTCTACTCATTGTAGTAATGTAGAGCTCTGTTCATCGTAGTAATGTAGAGCTCTGTTCATCGTAGTAATGTAGAGCTCTACTCATTGTAGTAATGTAGAGCTCTGTTCATCGTAGTAATGTAGAGCTCTACTCATTGTAGTAATGTACAGTTATATTCATCGTAGTAATGTAGAGCTCTACTCATTGTAGTAATGTAGAGTTATATTAATTGTAGTAATGTAGAGCTCTGCTCATCGTAGTAATGTAGAGCTCTATTCATTGTAGGAATGTAGAGCTCTGTTCATCATAGTAATGTAGAGCTCTGTTCATTGTAGTAATGTGCTGCTGAAGGCGCTGCTCATCCTGCTCCTTCCCATCAGAGGATATCACTCTCCTCATTAAACTGGTTCATTTTTGTTGTAATCCAGAGCCTCTCTGCTCTTGTATCAATTCTAATAGCAATATTGGCGCGATAATTGCATGGATTTTGTGAAAGGGAATCATTTGTGTCGTCGTAATTAGAGACAACCATGAATGTTCAAGTGCTTAGTGGCATTTATCCCCTAGAATTACTATAATCCACATGGAAATTAGATATTAACATAATAATTCAACAATAGTCATTTTGCATGCAATCTTTATTGTAATGTACAGTATCATACCTTTTTAATTTCAGCAGCAACCAACGTGATAGAAATGTAGAATTCTGGTCACTTCACTGTAACATTTCAAACTTCACAGCTCCGTCGACTCCTCCCCCCAACTTTATTGAAAAGGGGCTACATCACTCTGAAAGGGCTGTGGCTCCCTGAAAGGAATTTCACCCCCAGGCAATGGAGGGAACAGAGGGATGGACAGGAGGGGGACAGTTCTGAGTAATTCATGAGGCCTATATGCACCTAGCCTCACCTGACAATACTTTATCTTGAGAGAGCACATTCATTTGAGACCAATCTATTTGTATGTGATTTTATTGACAAGGACACCAACATCTTTGAGTTATGAGTTGCTGTTGTGCTCGTCAGACAGACATATTATATTTTACTCTGGGTTGTGTGTGGGCCTGATAGCCCTGGACAGACACTGGGGCTCTGTGTCCCAAATCAAACCCTATTCCCTATGTAGTGCACTACTTTTGACCAGAACCCTAAGGTGCCTGGTCAAAAGTAGTGCACTGTGTAAAGAATAATTTGCCATTCGGGACGTTAGAGTACACTGGGGTTTCTTCAGGGTAATCTTGAGGAGCGAGGGGGAAGTGACAGGTGAAAAATGGGCCTGTAAAAGCTCTTAGATTAGAGATGGCTCTCTCGCTTTTTACCACAGGAACAAAGAGTTCACAGCACAACAGACCTGCATGCTGTAGAGAAGCCATTGCACAGTGGACACTGGGGTGGGGCTTTGCTGTCCCTCTCTTCAAATAGCCCCCCCCCCCCAAGATGAAATCAGGTGTTACCATACAGTAGACATATAATAAAAGGGAGAGGAGGTGGAGGCAGGCTAAGGGGGGTAAAAGTAGTTGTGCTGCATAGTTTAGTTTAGTTTATTCATTCGACCATTTAAACAAAAAACAAGTACAAATAAAACTGGAAAAAGCCATAAATGCATATGAATAAAATCATTGAGGCTAACACACAATAAAGTCTGGGACTTATTTCCATTGTGGTCCTCTTGAGACAAGATGGCAAGACAAGATCAAACACAGTATGGCAGTGAAATAATAAAACAAAAACTTAGCATAGTCACCTAAAGTAGAAGGTTGGTGCTTAGATTGAGATGGCTTGGCTGTTTCAACAATCCCATTGGCTTGAACCCACTTCTGTTCGTGAGCCGTGAGGCAAATAACAATCGATAGACATTACTCCATGCTTAGGTAAATATTCTACCACAAACTGAAGTGACATACAGGTTAAGAGTTAAACCCACAGTGTCATCAGCTCTTTGTTCTTTGTCTCCAAGTACCACAGAATAGACCAAATCGAGTATCGATCCCATAGGTCCAACCCTCTATAAACCCCTACATCCATCAGTGTCCTCAAAGAAAATATGCTTTATATAGGGACTTGTTGACTTTTTAAAGCCTCTTTTTAAAGCCTCTCAATTTTCATAGAACAGCAAGGTCAATGGGAAGTGAACACGGCCTTTGACAGCAGCACCTGGAGAAGGGTGGTGAGGAGGACATGTCGTTGCTGTGTAATGATTCAGAACAAGAGGACATCTTGGTCAATGGAACACGGGTGTGACCATGCCCTGAAGTGTCTTTAGTAATAGTGATACATGCCAGTGTGTGACCGTACACTGAAGTGTCTTAGCAACGGTGTTCAGTGTTTGGGTGGCTTGTATCCATCCCTTCAAGGAACAACCAGGATTCCTTATAGGAAAACAAAGGTGTTTGTTATTCCGTTGTTTTGGGGAGAGCACTGACCCACAGAGAGTGAGAGAGACAAATATAGAGAGTCAGAGACCCGAGAGGTGTGTTTGTTTGTGTGTGAGAGAGAGAGAGACAGGAAGACAAAGAGAGAAACAGATGTGAGAGATGAGATGGTAATTTCAGTGCTGCCATGCTCCCTGAAGGCAGCTCCCTCCTAAGTAAAGGCGATGTCTGAACATGCCACAGTCAGGAAGGAATGTCAGTGGAGCCCTTCAGGCAACAACTGAGATTGGCTTATGTAAAGCCGCTCACACTGAAGCCAAATCAACACGCTGATATCTTGAACTGCACTGTGTCAAAAAATGGGCCTAGCTCTATGAGATACTTAAGAATGCATACCAACATGATAGTTATGCAATCAGTGATTTGCTGTAGTTGTTTATTTTATTTGAGCTTGCCCTGCATGCCGGTATGTTGATGAGGCTATGACAACAATTGTTTTTAATAAAGGACAATATATGAAACCTGAATATTCTAACAAGTATTCCTTTATGACAGGCTTAAATAGTGAAGACCTAATCCAAAACCACACCATCATCATTAGACAAGTCCAATCAGGAATAATTAGTAACATCATAAAGGCCTGCCTGGCTGTGTCTAAGCATGGTATTTGGTTTGGAGTCGTTTGACATTTAGTATTAAGTTTGGGATTTATAATGGTGTTGAGATTGTTTTAGGGCTGAGGTTATGGGAGCTCTGCCCACCCATATGCAGCCTAAGGGATCGGGCAGTCTTCAGCCTGGACCACTGCATTCTCCCCAAGCTCACTACTCATCTCTCTCCCCTCTCTCTCCCTTCCTCTCGCTCCCCTCATTTTCCTCCTTCTCTCCTCTCTCGCTCTCCCCCCTCTCGTTTTCTCCCAGCTACTGATGGGAATCTGATGCCTCATTGAGTGAGTCTGTTCTGACTCGCCCGAGCAGGAATGCACCATCCATCTAATGCACTTTTATGTCCAAGTAAATTGACAATGAAGAGTGCCATCATTTTACAGCATAAATATTTCACTCCCCATTTGGATGCAGATTCCAAGATGCGGTGGCTGGAATACAAATGGGCTGTCTCTCCCTGGGGAAATGAGGGTCACCTGGCCTCAGTGGTGTGTGTGTGTGTGTGTGTGTGTGTGTGTGTGTGTGTGTGTGTGTGTGTGTGTGTGTGTGTGTGTGTGTGTGCGTGCGTGCGTGCGCATGGTTGTGTGTGTGGAGAGAGACTGTGTGGTTTTCTTGTTATCAGTCCTTGTTAGATGTTGTTGGCAAGCTGGGATATTAATGCAAAAAGGTCAATTTTATATTTTGTAGAGCAGAGACCACGATCACAAACAAATTGCAAGTTTACTTTAGAAAACACACATTGGATATCTGCAGTCGACAGTCCTCTTAAATATTTGGTTATGCTTGCCTTTCTCTTTCTTGTACTCACACTGATGGGAAAATGACTATGACTGCAAAGTACATTATTCACGTTTGAGTAGTTACCAAGACAGACATTAATGCCCTATTCTGTTGAAAAACATTCAAAATAGCAAAACTTTCAGCCCAAAATGATTCTCCTAAGAGGGTTTGGTATAGTGAGTCTCATGTTGGGCTGTCTGGCAGAAGCCAGTGTTTATCTGTCTCTTCTCCCTGACGTGGTGTAATGGAACTCTCAGTAATAGCAGAGGAGAGATGGCATCACAGCAGGTCATAATGGGATGCTCTTTTCTCCCTCAAACACTCTGGGCCTAATCAGAACATTAAAACATGACTTGTTAGCTCAGCCATAGCGGAAGACACTGACAGAGATACCAGACCGAGGTTATTTCTCACTTTTCTGCCATTTATGAATACGCAGTATGCAGTTGAAGTGTAAACACATAGCATATGACATAATTGACCTCTATTGAAAAATGAAACTCTGTGCCGTGCATAGATGAATAGCTATTCTATATTTGTAACAAGAACTGATAGACCCACATGTGTTTGCACAGTACCTAACAAGTGCACTTTGCCAAAAGCACTCCATTCCTCATCCCCTTCCCTTCTCATCCCTGTTAGCCCTGTTATCTGTGTGCGTATGAGCCTGGTCTTGCACTGTGTTCAGCATGCCTGCTGTTTCGCCCAGCCACTGTTCTGATTCTATAGAGACTGATCGAGGAAGACATTCCAGTTGACTATGAGGTGCTGATTAGTTGAAGTGTGCTTTACGACATATTCTTTGTTCCCGAAAAAGGACTGTGAGACTGCAGACTCGACCGGGGCGAAAACCGTCTCTCCTCTATTGACACAGCATCTCCTCAGCATCTCTCCACCTCTCCCCGAGGTCCAGAAAGCAATCATCTGATTAGTACTTAAGTCCACAAGTTTGAATTGAGATCCAGAGTAATGAGAAACCTGTAATGGCACAGAGCATCTGTGTCTGTTCACTGGAAAATATTGGTGTATTTTTTTAAATAACAATTTACAACACGTTAAAAAAAATATTTTTGTTGTTGTTGTTGCCCATTCTAATGATCTTTCTATTGTTAATAGTCGGTGCTCCCTGTTAATAGAAAGTGTTCCCTAAAACCGCCTGATAGAGCAGGGGATTGGGCACCGGGCCCTAGCAACACAAAGCATGTCTAGATTAAAAGGAAATCACTGTGCCTTGACTTAAAGGGTCACTGAGAGCCAATTTAGATTCCTGTGCCTCGGCAGTCAGGAGGTAATCCAGAGACAAAACAAGCATCAGAAAGGTGAGAAGGGGGTGTCTTTGAGAGCTGCCATTCTCACTTTTCACTGCTTAAGTTCATTCTCATGGTGAAGAAGGAACAACAGAATGAGTTCTTCTACCCGTGCTGTCATTAAAAGGCAGACATTACCCTGCATCGTACATAGAAAATGGCGGCGGGAGAAATGGCGGCAGTTCTACGGGCGCCCAACCAATTGTGCTATTATGTGGTTTTTTTCGTGTTATTTGTAACTTATTTTGTACATAATGTTTCTGCAATCGTATCTTATGGCAAAAAAAGAGCTTCCGGATATAAGGATAGCGATCACTTACCTCGGATTAGATTTTTTTCTTCAACAAGCAGGATGCACAGGACATTCTCCGAACACCGGACAAGGCCAACATTCCAGTTATTTGCAAGAGGAAGAGACGCAGGTACAGAGGACACAGAGTGGGGTGCCTCGTAAGGATTCGCAGAAGGCGAGTGGGAAAGCTGCCATTACCGTCAATACTACTCGCCAACGTGCAATCATTGGACAATAAATTAGACGAGGTACGATCACAAATATCATACCTACGGAACATCAAACACTGTAATATCTTATGTTTCACAAAATCGTGGCTGAATGATGACATGGATATTCAGCTAGCGGGTAATACGCTGTACCGGCAAGATAGAACAGCACACTCCGATAAGACGATACGACACAGAAACACGTACAAAGCTCTCCCTCGCCCACCATTTGGTAAATCCGACCACAATTCTATCCTCCTGATTCCTGCTTACAAGCTAAAATTAAAGCAGAAAGCCTCAGTGACTCGGTCTATAAAAAGGTGGTCAGATGAAGTAGATGCTAGGACTGTTTTGCTATCACAGACTGGAACATATTCCGGGATTCTTCCGATTGCAATGAGGAGTACACCACGTCAATCACTGGTGTGGTGCACAATAAGTGCATCGAGGACGTTTTACCCACAGTGACTGTATTTACATACCCCAACCAGAAGCCATGGATTACAGGCAACATTCGCATTGAGCTAAAGGGTAGAGCTGCCGCTTTCAAGGTGCGGGACTCTAACCTGGAAGCTTATAAGAAATCCTGCTATGCCCTCCGATGAACCATCGGGCAAAGAGCATCAATACAGGGCTAAGATTGAACCGTACTACACCGGCTCCGACGCTCGTCTTATGTGGCAGAGCTTGCAAACTATTACCGACTACAAAGGGAAGCACAGCCAAGAGCTGCCCAGTGACACGAGCCTACCAGACAAGCTAAATCATTTCTATGCTCGCTTCGAGGCAAGCAACACCGAGGCATGCATGAGAGCATCAGCTGTTCCGGACTCCATAGTGCAATGTGAGTAAGAACTTAAAACAGGTCAACATTCACAAGGCTGCGGGGCCAGATGGATTACCAGGACGTGTACTCCGGGCATGTGCAGACCAACTGGCAAGTGTCTTCACTGACATTTTCAACATGTCCTTGATTGAGTCTGTAATGCCAACATGTTTCAAGTATAGTCCATGTGCCCAAGAACACGAAGGCAACCCGCCTAAATGACTACAGATCCGTAGCACTAACTTCTGTAGCCATGAAGTCATTTGAAAGGCTGGTAATGGCTCATATCATTATCCCAGAAACCCTAGAACCACTACAATTTGCATATTGCCCAAACAGATCCACAGATGATGCAATATCTATTGCACTCCACACTGCCCTCTCCCACCCGGACAAAAGAAACACCTATGTGAGAATGCTATTTATTGACTACAGCTCAGCGTTCAACACCATAGTGCCCTCAAAGCTCATCACTAAGCTAAGGATCCTGGGACTAAACACCTCCCTCTGCAACTGGATCCTGCACTTCCTGAAGGGCTGCCCACAGCTGGTGAGGGTAGGTAAGCAACACATCTGCCACGTTGATCCTCAACACTAGAGCTCCCCATGGGTGCGTGGTCAGTCCACTCCTGTATTCCCTGTTCACCCATGACTGCATGGCCAGGCATGAATCCAACACCATCATTTTGTTTGCAGACGACACAACAGTGGTAGGCCTGATCACCGACAACGACGAGACAGCCTATAGTGAGGAGGTCAGAGACCTGGCCGGGCCAGAATAACAACCTATCCCTCAACGTAACCAAGACTAAGGAGATGATTATGGACTACAGGAAAAGGAGGACCGAGCACGCCCCCATTTTCATCGAAGGGGCTGTAGTTGAACCAGTTGAGAGCTTCAACAGCCTTGGTGTCCACATCACCATCAAACTAGAATGGTCCAAACACACCAAGACAGTTGTGAAGAGGGCACGACAAAGCCTATTCCCTCTCAGGAAAGTAAAAAGATTATGCATCCTCAGATGTCCTCAGATCCTCAAAAGTTTCTACAGCTGCACCATCGAGAGCCTCCTGACTGGTTGCATCCCTGCGCCTGGAAAGGCAAATGCTCGGCCTCCGACCGCAAGGCACTACAGAGGGTAGTGCGTACAACCCAGTACATCACTGAGGCTAAGCTGTGTCATGTAAATGAAAGGCTAATTTGGTGTTGGACTAATGTTAGTCGAACAATGAAAAGTTGACAGTTGACAGTTGAAATATCTAATGTTATCACTCACTTACAGCCTCTTATGAACACTGTAAAACATATACACATTTAAAAGATAATTCTTCATGAAAAACACATTGATCAAAATAGAACTATATATATATAGACAGAGTGCCAATGCCAGAACAAAAAGCCTGTTTGGGCATTTTATCATAATTAGGACAGAAAACTGAGGCTGTGTGAAGGATAGGCACTCGTGCCAGTATGTGTGTCTCAAGACCAAAATGCTATTTATTATCTTCATTCGTCAACTTTTTTTGCAAAGCATTCTATTGTAAAATCTGTCAAATGAACAGTGCATTCGGAAAGAATTCAGAACCCTTCACTTTTACCACATTGTGTGTTTTTTCATAAATCTACACACAATAACCCATAATGACAAAGCAAAAACAGGTTTTTAGAAATGTTTGCAGATGTATAAAAAATATAAACAAAAAAAATCACATTTACTTAAGTATTCAGACCCTTTACTTTGTTGATTCACCTTTTGGCAGCGATTATAGCCTTGAGTCTTCTTGGGTATGATGCAACCAGTTTGACACACCTGTATTTGTGGAGTTTCTCCCATTATTCTCTGCAGATCATCTCAAGCTCTGTCAGGTTGGATTGGGAGAGCCGCTCCACAGCTATTTTCAGGTCTCTCCAGAGAAGTTTGATCAGGTTCAAGTCCGGGCTCTGGCTGGCAACTCAAGGTCATTCAGAGACTTGTCCCGAAGCCACTCCTGTGTTGTCTTGGCTGTGTGCTGAGGTTCGTTGTCCTGTTGAAAGGTGAACCTTCTCCCCAGTCTGAAGTCCTGAGCGCTCTGGAGCAGGTTTTCATCAAGGATCTCTCTGTACTTTGCTCCGTTCGTCATTCCCTCGATTCCCTTTACCAGGCCCAGCCCCTGAAAAATATCCCCACAGCATGATGCTGCCACCACCATGCTTCACCGTGGGGATGGTGCAAGGTTTCATCCAGACGTAACGCTTGGCATTCAGGCCAAAGAGTTCAATATTGGTTTCATCAGACCTGATCATTTTGTTTTTCATGGTCTGAGAGTCTTTAAGTGGCAAACTCCAAGCGGGCTGTCATGTGCCTTTTCCTGAGGAGTGGCTTCTGTCTGACCACTCTACCATAAAGGCCTGAATGGTGGAGTTCTGCAGAGATGGTTGTCTTTCTGGATGGTTCTCCCATCTCCACAGAGGAACTCTGGTGCTCTGTCAGAGTGACCATCGGGATCTTGGTCACCCTGACCAAGGCCTTTCTCCCTCGATTGTTCAGTTTGGCCAGGTGGAAGAGTTTTGGTTGTTCCAAACTTCTTCCATTTAAGAATGATGGAGGCCACTGTGTTCTTGGGGAACTTCAATGCTGCAGACATTTTTTGGTACCCTTCCCCAGATCTGTGCCTCGACACAATCCTGTCTCGGAGCTCTACGGACAATTCCTTCGACCTCATGGCTTGGTTTTTGCTCTGCATGCACTGTCAACAGTGGGACCTTATATAGACAGGTGTGTGCCTTTCCAAATCATTTTCAATCAAAGGTGGACTCCAATCAAGTTGTAGAAACCTCTCAAGGATTATCAATGGAAACAGGGTGCACCTGAGCTCCTGAGTCTCATAGCAAAGTGTCTGAATACTTATGTAAATAAGGTATTTCTGATTTTTAATTTGTAATACATTTGCAAAAACGGCTAAAAACCTGTTTTCACTTTGTCATTATGGGGTATTGTGTGTAGATTGATGAGGGCAAAAAGTATTTAATCAATTTTAGAATAAGGCTGTAAAGTAACAACATTAGAAAGACGTCAAGGGATCTGAATACTTTCCGAATGCACTGTATTATCCAAAATAGAATTAGGGTTCCATGTTTGTTTCTGATGTAAATCTTCATGTAATTCTTTGAAACTCAAACCCACTAATTGAATTTTTGGACATGTCATTCTATTACAGTTCTCATTGTTCCCAAATGGAACATGGATCTTGGCAAGTAGGCTGTATTTATGTACTCTTCACAGATGATTTCAAAGAGGAATAAATTAAACACACACCCTTGGTGGGAAGATTGATGGCTGCATCAGTAAAACATAGAACTCAATAGCCGCTTTTGGAGGTGTGAATGTTGTCGAAATGGATGGCGACATCAACTGAACATGGAATTGGCCTTCGAGAAAATCTCACAGAGAAACTTTAGATAATGTGTCTGTGAGGGTTGCTAGAATTATGATCAATCCTCCGGTGGATTGATTAGTATCAGATGAGAGCACGAGATCGATCACTCTGAGTACTGACCGCCTCTCGTATGGTGGAGAATGCTTTCACACCTATATTTCCCATATAGATTTTCCAGAGAGGGAGTAATACACCACTGACAGTATATCATCACAATTCACATATTGTGCCCAGAGAGAGGTTTTGATATTGATAGATTCCTTTTCTACTTTCATGAGGAAAATAGTATGTTGTTGAGGGCAGCGGAATGCCCTTACAGGAGAGATTTACTCCAGCAGTATGGACTTCGGCTATAGACAGAGTTATGGGATAATCTGAGATAATCTGCCAGAAGCACATTAGTGGTGAGAATACATTTTCAGTGTCAGGGGTGTCTAAGAGGAGATGATCCCAGATCAACCAGCAAAGGTCACTGCTACAATACTTTATAGACTGTTTATTCAAGAATGTTTCTGCCATTTTAATCCTTGGCGGGGCCAACTAAGCGTTATTTTTCGGGTTGCCTAAATCCAAACCGTGTAAAAAAATAAATAATGGAATACATTTTCAGGATGGAAAAACTCTAAACTTAAACAACTAAAACCACATATCAATATGGAATGGACCTACAGTTGAAGTTGGAGGTTTACATACACTTAGGTTGGAGTCATTAAAAATAGTTTTTCAACCACTCCACACATTTCTTGTTAACAAACTATAGTTTTGGAAAGTCGGTTAGGACATCTACTTTGTGCATGTCACAAGTAATGTTTCCAACAATTGGTAACAGACAGATTATTTAATTTATAATTCGCTGTATCACAATTACAGTGGGTCAGACGTTTACATACACTAAGTTGACTGTGCCTTTAAACAACTTTGAAAATTCCAGAGAATGATGTCATGGCTTAAGAAGCTTCTGATAGGCTAACTGACATCATTTTAGTCAGTTGAAGGTGTACCTGTGGATGTATTTCAAGGCCTACCTTCAAACTCAGTGACTCTGCTTGACATCATGGGAAAATCAAAACAAATCAGACAAGACAGAAAGAAAATTGTCGACCTCCACAAGTCTGATTCATCCTTGGGAGCAATTTCCAAACGCCTGAAGGTACCACGTTCATCTGTACAAACAATAGTACGCAAGTATAAACACCATGGGACCACGCAGCCATCATACCGCTCAGGAAGGAGACGCATTATGTCTCCTAGAGATGAACGTACTTTGGTGTGAAAAGTGCAAATCAATCCCAGAACAACAGCAAAGGACCTTGTGAAGTATCTATATCAACAGTAAAACAAGTCCAATATTGACATAAACTGAAAGGCCGCCCAGAAAGGAAGAAGTCACTGCTCGAAATCCGCCATAAAAAAAGCCAGACTACGGTTTGCAACTGCACATGGGGACAAAGATCGTACTTTTTGGAGAAATGTCCTCTGGTCTGATGAAACAAAAATAGAACTGTTTGGCCATAATGGTGCACTTCACAAAATAGTACTGGTGCATTTCACAAAATAGTACTGGTGCACTTCACAAAATAGTACTGGTGCACTTCACAAAATAGTACTGGTGCACTTCACAAAATAGTACTGGTGCACTTCACAAAATAGTACTGGTGCACTTCACAAAATAGTACTGGTGCACTTCACAAAATAGTACTGGTGCACTTCACAAAATAGTACTGGTGCACTTCACAAAATAGTACTGGTGCACTTCACAAAATAGTACTGGTGCACGTCGCAAAATAGATGGCATCACAAGAATGGAAAATTATGTGGATATATTGGAGCAACATCTCAAGACATCAGTCAGGAAGTGAAAGCTTGGTCGCAAATGGGTTTTCCAAATGGAAAATGACCCCAAGCATACTTCCAAAGTTGGACAACAAAGTCGGACAACAAAGTCAAGGTATTGGAGTGGCCATCACAAAGCCCTGGCCTCAATTCCATAGAAAATAAAATATGTGGGAAGAACTGAAAAAGCGTGTGTGAGCAAGGAGGCCTACAAACCTGACTCAGTTACACCAGCTCTGTCAGGGGGAATGGGCCAAAATTCACCCAAATTATTGTTGGAAACTTGTGGAAGGCTCCCTGAAATGTTAAAGGCAATGCTACCAAATACTCATTGAGGGGAAGTTTGAACTTGTGATGTGATGAAAGAAATACAAGCTGAAATAAATCATTCTCTCTAATATTATTCTTATTTCACATTCTTAAAATAAAGTGTTGATCCTAAATGACCTAAAACAGGGAAATTTTACTAGGATTAATTATCAGGAATTGTGAAAAACTGAGTTTAAATGTAGTTGGCTAAGGTGTATGTAAACTTCCGACTTCAACTGTAGGTGAGCAATGTTCAAATAGGGAGGAATGTAAATCTACTCAAAGGTCTTCTTTAGTCATTGCAAGAACACAACTAGTCAGAATCTGTCAAAATTAGTCAAGGCTGCTTGTATGTATGATTCATTTTGAAATAAAGTTGTGACTCCTTTAGATACACCGGGAACTCATCGGCATCAAATTGAGAGTGTGTAATCTGGTATTGGCTATTTCTGTCTTCACTGTATCTGAATGAATCATGAGCAGAAGAATGAGTTTCCCACTATTTGAGAAACGAGGCAGAGGAGCCCCTGGGCTTTACATACTGTATTTATTTGGTGGCAAAGGTTGGATAAAGCAGGCTGGGAAACTAAATTATGTATCTGCCCCTGAACGCTGATTCCTCTTCATAGGCCAAACTCTTTATCTACCAAGAGAAAAACTAAGAAGGCAGATGTATAACCTCACCGCTGCTTATTTATCACGGTGAAATACAGAGCACGAGCTGGAATTTTTTCCTACTTTACATGCGGATAAGAACGTTTTTGAGGCTCTCCCTGGGTTTGATTGAATGCACTCCTTTCTAATCTACAATATATTTTCATTATCTTTCCTTTTTTCACAGGAGTGATGGTGGGGCATTCTGGGAGAAATGACTGTTTCAGGGTCAAGCTAGACATATACAGATTTATGACGCTTTACATTTTCATTGCGGATTTGGCCCATAGCAATTGCATTATTTTATGGCCCATTGCATGGTTGATACTGTGGAACAATATACAGTAGCCTATTCAGCAGTCTTGGTATTGAAATATTGATACATTCATATTTTTCCAGCAGCAAAGCTTTGGTGATATATTCGTGACTAAACGGCCTTGAGGCATGCACTCGTCAACATTGAATGGGTATTGTCTGTCATACAGGGTGATAGCTTTTGTGAGAGAAGCCAATGTGACAGGCCTATTGCTAATGTTGACTGTAATTCATTGATGTATAGATAGATACCTTAGTGCATAACGTCTCTTTCAATGTGTATTATTGAATATTATAAAACTGGTTGTTTGGATCCTGGATGCTGATTGGATGAACAGCATTCCAAGCCGTGTTGTATTGGAAGGGCACAGCCACACCTATGCCTGCTAACAGTTCCATCTGAAAATAATCACTACTCCGCCATAAACATATCATGTTCATGCTGCTGTCAGAATCATCTCTTGTATGTATCTCAACTTACACATTCATTTCCCCTTGCTTCCAGCCTAGCATTTAGTGAACGGTGCTCAGACGAGACAAGACAACTTTTTCTGAGCCAGTCGAAATCGCATACCTATGGACATATCTAAGTAAATGCCAATAGAAAGAAGCTCAAACAAACAAAAATGCAGCTAGTGTACTGTCATTCCAGGTTCAATATTTGACGTGACTGAGTTAGCCGAAGTTGGCTAGCTATCTAGCAAGTGCCAAGAACGTTAATGTATCCAGCCTGCATAGCAACCATTTTGTTTAGAACAGACAGCCCGTCCTTTGCGTGTGTAAAAATAATTACGACTGGATCGCGTCTGTAGCAACATGACCAAAAGAACTAACAACCTGATTTTTGTCCAGACTATATCTTCTGGTGGGAGAGTTAAATTGTATTTAATTGGTAGCAGTTTTATTTAAGTGATAATGCCAGAGAATCCGGTGTTTTGAGAATATATTGGCACGAGTGTTGTTAGGCCCTAGACGAAGTCTGCAAACCGTGCCAATATATATCCTCCAAACACCGGCTTCAAAGTCATTATCACTTTTATGCAACAGATTACCAACATATTCAAATAATGATTGACATATTTTAATTTAAAAAATCCTTCCACAAGATATAGTCCCGATACAAATCTAGGGTTGCCACCCAAGTCAGCTAGTCGTTCGTTCTATTGGTTCAGTTGCCAGAGACGCGACCCAGTCATTCAGTCTTTTTGTTCTGTATCCATGGACGCGACCCAGTCGTTCGTTCTAAATGTTCCATTGCCATACTGTCCTGGCAACGTTCTTATCCCTTGCTTGCTAGCTAGACAACTACGACTAACTTACAGTCACGTCAGCAAAGTAGCAAAAGTACCTGCATTTGCTTTTTATAAAGCTGTTTTCTAGTGACATTTATTTGGAAACATCCATAACAATGACCTAATGAGTCGCGATTTCACATAGCATAGAAAATGCTCACTCGTCTGGATACTTGTTCAGAGGAGCTAGCCAACAACACAGCGAACATAATCACTTCACACTGAAGCCGGAAAGACTGCAAACTAGCTGCACTTGGATTTGATTTACCATTTCGTTGTATATCTCCATAAAAATGATGCCAGCTGATTTATGATTTTGACTGGCTAAGAAACTGTTTGTCTGGTCCCGACTCCTGACACGTTCATTACAATGGGTCCTCTGGAGATAGAATTTGAATATTGAAACAATGTTGCAAATGTCAGAGAGCCGGACAGCAAGGCTTATAGAAATCTCCTCTGTTGAAAACAACAAAATGTTAGCCTAAAAGAAATGTGTGATAATGTCTATATGCTTTTTTTATAGTGGAGATCAAGTTTATAAATTGCCTGGCTGGCCTGACGACACAGTTGATTGTGCAGTCTGATGGAACAAAGTAAATAGGCATTTTAATAGACTTAGCCGGTGGTAACTTGTGGACTAGTTACTGGCTGGAATGCGGATTAGACCCACCTGATGTATATATATTTTTAAATGCAATAAGGCACGCGAGACCTGTATCATAAATACAGTCCCAGGTAAATGGGTTGACTGGCCCTATGCTATTGCGTCAGGGCGGAACAACACCATTTACCTGTGACTGTATTCATGATTTTGCACTGCCTCTCGTGCTTTACTGCTCAACCGTACTATACTACACTGTACTGTACTACTATACTATATATGGACTACACATCAGTATGACTCCCTGATAAAATAAAGGCTAAATAGAAAATACATGTACTATATGAAGTTTCAACTTTCAAACGTAGTCAAAGACTTGAGGAATGTTTCTCTTTTTTATTCCTCCCTCAATCTTACCATCTTGACTCATATTGGAACTTTCCAGTGCCCGTGCTACAGAGAGAGGGTTGTGGAATGGAATGCAGACAGGACAGGGCATGTTGCTGGAGCTCTACTACCTAAACGAGGGATGGGGGTGGGGGCCACAAAAGAGATGAAGTCATGATGAGGGGCTGCACTTGCTTGTGGGTCTGCGTACCCATATGTGCAAGAGTGTACAAAACTGCCATCAAGGCAAAGGGTGGTTACTACTATAAAATATATTTAGATTTTTTTAAACACTTTTTTGGTTATTATATGATTCCATATGTGTTATTTCATAGTTTTGATGTCTTCGCTATTATTCTATAATTTAGAAAATAGTAAAAATAAAGAAAAACCCTTGAATGCGTAGGTGTGTCCAAACTTTTGACTGGTACGGTACACTGAACAAAAACATAAACACAACATGTAAAGTGTTGCTCCCATGTTTCATAAGCTGAAAATAAATATCCCTGAAATGTTCCATATGCACAAAAAGCTTATTTCTCTCAAATGTTGTGCACAAATTTGTTTACATCCCTTTTAGTGAGCATTTTATCCTTTGTCAAGATAATCTGTCAATCTGACAGGTGTGGCATATCATGAAGCTGATTAAAAAGCATGATCATTACACAGGTGCACCTTGTGCTGAGAACAATAAAAGGCCACTCTAAAATATCTCAAGTTTGAGGGAGCATGCAATTGGCATGCTGACTGCAGGAATGTCCACCCGAGCTGTTTCCAGATAATCTAATGTTAATTCCTCTACGAATATCGTTTTAGAGAATTTGGTAGTACATCCAACTGGCCTCACAACCATTGACAACGTGAAACCATGCTAGCCCAGACCTCCACATTTGGCTTCTTCACCTGCGGGATCGTTAGAGGGTGGAGGGCGGGGTGATGTGGAGTGTTTCTGTCTGTAGTAAAGCCCTTTTGTGGGGAAAATTCATTCTTCTTGGCTGGGCTTGGCTCAACAGTAGATAGGCCTGGCTCCCAAGTGGGTGGGCCTATGCCCTCCCAGGCCCACTCATGGCTGTGCCCCTGCCCAGTCGTAAAATTCATAGAATTGGGTCTAATGAATTTATTTAAATTGACTGATTTCCTTATATGAACTGTAACTCAGCAAAATCTTTGAAATTGTTGCATGTTGCATTTTATATATATTTTCAATATATACAGTATATCCTTTTTATTGAGTTGAGGGCCTTCAAAAGGGGGGCCTTGCGGTTCAAGGGTTGCCCATTCCTGATCTACACAGCCTTACTCCTTAATCCGTCTCTGGCAAAAAGTGAGCCTGCAACTTTATTTTACACAATATGAATGAGCAAACAATAAGACCTTGTGTGTCTGCTGCTTCCTTCAGCTACTCATCATTAGTCTGATTGTGATTATGAGGGTTCGTCGTCTATAAAAGCTATAATAATCAGCTCTGAATAGCTGAATAAGTCATTAGATTGGATGTATCCTGGATAACTGCCATGATTACCCTCCTAACACAAATCATGCAGAACCACATTGTCTACTGGTGGAGAGACAACAATGGCAGGATAATTTGTTTTTGCTTCGATGACAAAACCCCTTTTCCACATTTATAATCCCTATTCTGTTATCCTACTTTCTTTCTTTCCTTGGCAGAGTCCTTTCATATAGTGGTATTTTCTCAGTCCTGCTGTGATTTCATCTCCTGTGTGTATTTCTGACTGAGAGTGAGAGAGAGAGAGACATTTTATTAGGAGCTCTTTTAGTTCTCCTTTGAACTAATCTTCTAAGAGTCTTTAAAGGGATAGTTCATGCAAATTACAAAATGACACATTGGTTACCTTACCCTGTACAAGATATGACAGCAATCAATGCTTTGGTTTAGTTTACCTGCCACTGTTTGCAAATACTAACATTTTAGCATTTGTGGTACAAATCCCATTCAAGTCATGGGACCGATTTGTAAAAAATTTGCTCATCATGTACAAATCATCTACAAGTGACTTCAGTGATCGTCACAATTTCTCTTAGATACTTTCGAATATAATATCGGTCCCATGACTTGAATGAGATTTTAAAATATAATCAAATTGTATTTGTCACATCCGCCGACGAACACAAATGGTGTAGACCTTACAATGAAATGCTTGCTTAACCAACAATGCAGTTTTAAGAAAAATACCTAAAAAAAGCAATAGAAGTAAGAAATAACTAAAGAGCAGCAGTAAAATAACAATAGCGAGGCTATATACAGGGGGGAACTGGTACAGAGTCAATGTGCGGAGGCATCGATTAGTCGAGGTAATTGAGGTAATATGTACATGTAGTTAGAGTTATTAAAGTGACTATGCATAGATGGTAACAGAGAGTAGCAGCAGCATAAAGGGGGGGCAATCCAAATAGTCTGGGTAGCCATTTGATTAGATGTTCAGGAGACTTATGGCTTGGGGGTAGAAGCTGTTTAGAAGCCTCTTGGACCCAGACATGGCGCTCTGGTACCGCTTGCCGTGCGGTAGCGGAGAATACAGTCTATGACTAGGTTGGCAGGGGTCTTTGATATAGAGGTCCTGGATGGCACGAAGCCTGGCCCCAGTTATGTACTGGACCGTACGCACGACCCTCTGTAGTGCCTTGCGGTCGGAGGCCGAGCAGTTGCCATACCAGGCAGTGATGCAACCCGTCAGGATGCTCTCGATGGTGCAGCTGTAGAACCTTTTGAGGATCTGGGGTCCCATGCCAAATCTTTTCAGTCTCCTGAGGGGAAGCAGGTTTTGTCGTGCCCTCTTCACGACTGTCTTGGTGTGCTTGGACCATGTTAGTTTGTTGGTGATGTGGACACCAAGGAACTTGAAGCTCTCAACTTGCTCCACTACTGCCTCGTCGATGAGAATGGGGCATGCTCGGTCCTTTTCCCATAGTCCACAATCATCTCCTTTGTCTTGATCATGTTGAGGGAGAGGTTGTTGTCCTGGCACCACACGGCCAGGTCTCTGACCTCCTCAAATTCCATTTGTGCCACAAATGCTAAAAAGTTAGCATTTGAAAACAGTGCCAGGCAAACTAAACCAAAGCACGGATTGTTGTCATACCTTGTCCATAGACTGCGTACAGGGTAAGGAAACAGATATGTCATTTTGTGATTTGGGTGAACTATCTCTTTAAAAGACTTTAAACAATACAATCACATTTTCACAAATAACACATGGTTATAAAAAACAGACATAACACACGGACATATTTACATGTAAAGAAAAACTTAACATATACAAAAGTAAATAAGAAAAAAATCAACTATATTCATGAGAAATACCCTGACAGTCTGAAAAGATAGGTTGGTTTAGTCATCTACCATAGTCATGCACAATATCACAATCCATTATTTTCAAGTAGTCCTAAAGTGTTGCTTGAATTTATTTATGAAAAGATTGAGGTTTTCCTCAGAAACTATAAAAAATTATTGCTCTGAATCAATGTTCTTTCTATTTCTCTTCTCTGCCGGGGTTAAGACATGGATGGTTGAGATCTTATTCCTAGTATTTACTGAATGTCTGTCTCTTACCAACTGAATCCTGTTGTGAATAGGGTTTGGACGTTTTAAATGGTGTACACTGTGAAATAAAGTGAGCATTTTATTTTTTTATCTTGTTCAAATAGCTGACCCCCCAATAACATTATGTGCATGAATACAACAGAATTATCATATCTCCACCTTAGAACAATCCTTGCTGCTTTGTTCTGTGCATTATACAGTCTCCTTATCTCACGTGCTGTTGCATTTCCCCACGCCACAGAACAGTACATCACCTGACTCCCATGTTTTCCAGACAACTGCGAACTTCAAGGAGTACGGCATTCAATGAGTTGGTCTGCTGGGAATCTGTGATGTCATCGCCTCCCCCTTACTTGAGGAACAATAGAGAACAAAAGAGGGCCCCTCCCCCCCCCAACACATGTGTCATGTCGTGACTTACCTGGACCACCTATTGAGAAGTGCCTCTTGTTAAGTAAATCAGGTGTTAAATGAGGTGAAAATGAGACTGGAGTGCCACTGTAAGACTATGAGCATGTTCAGAAGGAAGTATCGACTGGGAAAGCCAATCAATGCTTGGGTTGTTTGCCTAAGATGCTTTCCCAGTAGATGCTTCCTTCTGAACATGCACATATTCTTAGAGTGGCACTCCAGTTTTGTTCTCTATTGTTCCTCAAGCAAGGGGGAGGCGATGACAGATTCCCAGCAGACCAACTCATTGAATGCCGTACTCCTTGAAGTTTGCAGTATGTACTTTACTGTATGTACTTTATGGAGTTTATAGCTGGGATGTCGCTTACATAGATGAGTTATTTGAGTTGACCATGATAAGCAGTTGTCTAACTGAATCCCTAGTAGTTTGGTTTCTGCCACTTCCTCTGAAAAACTTCCTCAATTCGCTCTCCCTCCATGTTTAATCACATCCCATGTTGTGTTTGCCTTTTTCTGGTAGAACAGACCAACATATCTTAGGTTGAATTAGCGTTCAAAACCATTTTTCTGACAAACCCACTCTCTTACATTTTTTTATTTTACCTTTATTTAACTAGGTAAGTCAGTTAAGAACAAATTCTTATTTTCAATGACGGCCTAGGAACAGTGGGTTAACTGCCTGTTCAGGGGCAGAATGACAGATTTGTACCTTGTCAGCTCGGGGATTTGAACTTGCAACCTTCCGGTTACTAGTCCAACGCTCTAACCACTAGGTGGTTAGTCCCAAATCCACTTGTATATCTTCCTGTTGAATAGATTGTCTTGCTGTATAAATTGTATTATCATTTACAAATATAGTAGCTTGAATTCCAGACAGGGCATAAGGAAAGACATTAGTATATATTGAATAAAGAAGTGGCCCAGGGCTCCTGACATGAGGAATTACACAGTCTAAAGGATGAGGTGAAGAAAAATATGCATTAATATAGAGTTGAAGTCGGAAGTTTACACACAGTAAGTTGAAAGCACCTTTAAACAGCTTGGAAAATTCCAGAGAATGATGTCATGGCTTTAGAAACTTCCAATAGGCTAATTGACATCATTTGAGTCGATTGAAGATGTACCTGTGGATGTATTTCAAGGCCTATCTTCAAACCCAGTGCCTCTTTGCTTGACATCATGGGAAAATCAAAAGAAATCAGCCTAGATCTAAAAAAATAAATTCATCCTTGGGAGCAATTTCCAAACACCTGAAGGTACCACGTTCATCTGTACAAACAGTAGTACGCAAGTGTAAACACCATGGGACCACACAGCCGTCATACCGCTCAGGAAGGAGATGCGTTCTGTCTCCTAGAGATGAAAGCACTTTGGTGCGAAAAGTGCAAATCAATCCCAGAACAGCAGCAAAAGACCTTGTGAAGATGCTGGAGGAAACAGGTACAAATCTATATCCACAGTAAAACGAGTCCTATATCGACATAACCTGAAAGGCCGCTCAGCAAGGAAGAAGCCACTGCTCCAAAACCGTCATAAAAAAGCCAGACTACGGTTTGCAACTGCACGTGGGGACAAAGATCATACCTTTTGGAGAAATGTCCTCTGGTCTGATTAAACAAAAATAGAACTGCTTGGCCATAATGACCATCGTTATGTTTGGAGGAAAAAGGGGGAGGCTTGCAAGCCGAAGAACACCATCCCAACCGTGATGCACAGGGGTGGCAGCATCATGTTGTGGGGGTGCTTTGCAGGAGGAGGGACTGGTGCACTTCACAAAATAGATGGCATCATGAGGATGCAAATTTCCGTGGATATATTGAAGCAACATCTCAAGACATCAGTCAGGAAGTTAAAGCTTGGTCGCAAATGGGTCTTCCAAATGGACAATGACCCCAAGCATACTTCCAAAGTTGTGGCAAAATGGCTTAAGGACAACAAAGTCAAGGTGTATGAGTGGCCATCACAAAGCCCCGACCTAAATCCTATTTGTGGGCAGAACTGAAAAAGCGTGTGCGAGCAAGTAGGCCTACAAACCTGACTCAGTTACACCAGATCTGTCAGGTGGAATGCGTCAAAATTCACCCAACCAATTGTGGGAAGCTTGTGGAAGGCTAACCGAAACGTTTGACCCAAGTTAAACTATTTAAAGACAATGCAACCAAATACTAATTGAGTGTAAGTAAACTTCTGACCCACTGGGAATGTGATGACAGAAATAAAAGCTGAAATAAATCATTCTCTCTTCTATTATTCCAACATTTCACTTTTTAAAAATAAAGTGGTGATCCTAACTGACCTAAGACAGGGAATGTTTACTGTGATTAAATGTCAGGAATTGTGAAAAACGGAGTTTAAATGTATTTGGCTAAGGTGTATGTAAACTTCCGACTTCAACTGTAGGTGAACTGTTTCCTGTCAGTTAGATAGGACTATACCCAGTTCTAATGCAGTAATTTGTTGAGGGTATTTAATGATCCACTAAATCAAATGCTGCACTCAAATCTAGAAATAGCACACCCACAAACCTGTCATCATCCACAGCACTGAGCCATTGATCAGTCAGCCAATGCAGTGGTAGTGTAATGTTTTTTGTTGTTCTGTTCATCTGGTGGTTGGCTATGATCAAATCATTATTTTCCATATACTCCCATATTTGTTTACTCACAATACTCTCTAATCTTTACTGAGTGAATGAAGTAGACCGTTTAGTTGACTATTGGCAGCAGTAAGAGCTTCTTTGACTGCGTTTATACAGGCAGCCCAATTCTGATATTTTTTTGACCAACTGGCCTTTTTTGACCAATCACATCAGATCTTTTTCAGAGCTGATCTGATTGATCAAAATACCAATTAGTGGAAAAAAATATCAGAATTGGGCTGCCTCTGTAAACGCAGCCTCTTTTGTTTTTTGGGGGGATTGGACACAGCTTAGCATGCTTACATTGGTTAATGGATCCTTTTCCTGTGACAAATTAAATGTATTTCAGTGGAGCTGCGATCAGAGGAGCGACGTATCGAAGCAACATTTTGTCCATAAGATCATTACCTGTAGATTTACCATTGGGCAATTACTTCAATAGGTTTGACACCTCCACTGACATCAATGGTAACTACAATATCATTTTTTTGGCTCATAACATGATCATCAAACAACTGAACAATAGCTTGCTTGGAAGAATTGGTGTTTACATTCTCTCTCAATGAATTTGTTTTCTTTGAAAAAATATATAAATGAAGTGATTGGCAATGTCAGCTGATTTTATTATTGTTTTCTCTTCCACCTCCACACTAGATGGGTATGATGAGATAGACATAATTAAAAAAAAAAAATCAATCAAACATTTTTATCTTATGATTTCCTATACCAGTCAAATTTAATGTCAAAATGTAGATTTCCGCCTACATAGAAATACCCCAAAAGTTATTATTTATCATGAAAGGGCCATAAACGAGTGTTTTCCAAACCCTCGAGTACCCCCAACAGTTCACATTTTTATTGTAAACTTGGACAAGCACAGGTAATTCAACTTGTCATCAAGCCCTCAATGAGTTGAAGGAGGTGTGTTTGTCAAGGGCTACAAGGAAACGGTGTACTGTTGGGGTTACTCGAGGACCAGGGTTGGAAAACACTGGCATAAGCAATACTTAGTAATGCCTATACTGCCCGGACGATAAAAATATCACCTTTCGGGGAAAAAATTGTTATACATTTCTGAGGTATAGTCACTTTTGAGAACACAAGTTCAAGTACACACAGCAAAAATATTTTTCCGATTCAACAAAAGTGGGCAAATATGGGGCTTGAAATTACTGAAATGCTTTCTAAATATAGTAACAATTAAATAATGAACGACTTACTCTAATATTTCACATTATAACTGGTAAGTAAGCATGATCATACTTCGTGACAGTAGAGAATTGGCACCATTTCAAATAACTGACGACAGAGCATTTTCTGAGCGATGAACAGACGCTATTCAAATGCCTTCTGAATCGACACAACTTCAACTTTAACTTTAAGGTGTCCCTCTGTGACCAAGAGAACGTGGTATTGTTTCAATTCTACAAAATGATCTTGTATTTTTTCACGTTGAGAGCTCTAAATCCACTTGCGAACATCACAGCAAGATGCGACTGTGTTTGGTGTAATTGCTAGACTAGAGTCTCCCGTTTCAAATGCCATATTGTAAGCTGAGCTGCGATGTACACAGACAGTTTGATCCTCTGTCTGGATATGCCAGAAAATGTACAGACAAACAAATATCATACCCCCAAGACAAACTAACCTCTCACCATTACAAAAACAGGGGAGTTTAGCATTTTCAGAGGGTGGGATGTTTGTCTGTAACTTTCTCACTTCAAATGGGGGGACTAGAGACATCAAGTGCTTTCATTTCTAAACGATAAAACAGATATGGATGAAAATACCCTCGCTTCATATAAAACAATTGATCTCAAATCCAAAATGCTGGAGTATAGAGCCTTATTAAAAGTTTTAGCTTCACTGTCCGCATGACACAGTTTGACGCAATGTCTTAATATACAGTGCATTCGGAAAGTATTCAGACCTCTTGCCCTTTCCACACATATTGCTACATTACAGCCTTACTCTTACGTTACAGCCTTCTTCCGTGTCACCTTGCCAAAACTATGACATTGCTCTGGACCTTGTTTCCCAGTTTCGATGTCACATTAGCAGTAAGATGATCATACCAGATGCATCGTTATTTACAAACCAACTTTTTAAGAGTGTTTCCCAAACAAGCACGTAGAGAGAACGTTCGCTAAGTGCATCGTTATGACACACAACAACTTATGACACACAGCCTTTCTATGAGTAGCCTGAGGCAATCCCTCAATTTATTTTAAGCAGTGAGTACATTTCAGGTGTGCTGAGCTCAAACTTGAACCGTGTGAAAATTCTGTGCAACTTCCGACGTGCGTTTACTGTGGACACTGAGGCTGTACCCGCTTTAAGTTACAGTTTGAACAGTGGTCAAGTAGGTAACTGTGGTTATTTGATCATAATGTAGGCCAACCAGAGTGGCCTACCATCAAAAACAATGGAGAATATATCAAATGTTAACATTGAAATAGCTGTTCTATCATTCAGCCTACAGTAGCAGCCAACGTGTGGTGTTCAATGACATAATGTACATTCCATGAGACTGTTGAAAAAAACAGGGATTGACATTAACCTGTTTATCCACTTGTCCTTCAGACAAGGAGGTGACTGAAAATGTTGTTGTTGTGTTGTTTGATGCAAGAATCCAAGAAACCAATTTACAAAATAAAATGCATCATTATTCCCATACCATTATGGATTAAAAGTGGCTAATATTGCGTTGATTCGATCACAATCCCCACCGTTAAGGGAAACGTTGGTAGGGTTAACTAAGGGGGAAAACTCTAGAAAGTTGAGTGAAATTCAATCTCGTGCTTCTCTGTGCAGGCTGATATTTTTTCTGTGCAGCAGTTCCTGCTTCTCCAATAGAAATCCCCGATCTCACTTGTAGGCGTTCATGGATACGTTTGCTAACTGTGCAAGCCGTCAAATTAAAGACACTCCTTTGATATAAAGTTGTTTTTGACAAAAAATTAAAACGTGACAGTTTGTCATTTTCACGAGGTTGGAGTAATAACATGTTCAACTACTTAACACATTGGCTCGAATCTAGGTTGTGTCTTTAGATTAACAACTTCACTTCTCTCATTGACTTCTCAAATCCCAAACCCTGGCCTGGTCTGCTTGGTCTGTTTCACATGCGTTCCAGGAAGTCTCATGATGTTGCGCCTCTGGGTTTAGAAACTCTGTGGTTATACATCATGAAAATATACTGTTTGCTACGAGGCATTTTATTGGCTTGCAACATACAGTATGTAATGGAAAGAGCAAGAGTTCCTAATGTTTTGTACTGTACAGCTAAACAGTGGCTAGCAAAACACATCCAAAGTAAGTTGTGATACTACCAGTCACAGTGCTGTCAAACATAATGACCTTTTATAAAGGTAAATTAAAGACATAAGTGCACAAGCATGTAAAGTATGATTTGTACATGTAAAATATGAGTTGCACCTGTATAATCAGTTATTTTGAGAATAGATGCAACAGCATTCACATGCACGTAATGTGATGTGTGAATAAATGCATCAACACTTGCACACATGTAAATTGAAATGTGAATGAACTCAATAAGATTTGCAAGCATACAACTACATTTGAAAATGAATGCATCTCATTTACGAAACTTGCGACTGGTGAATCTTCTTCTGTGAATCAAAACGACATTTCCCAGTATCAAATCTGATTTGGCACTAATTTAGCGACTAACCTCTGCCAAAAGTTCTGTAGTAAATGTTTTAAAGCAAGCAGCAGAGAAAAACATGATAGCTCTGGCGGGCTTTTTCTTCCCACAATTCAGGTAAGGTGATGTCGGCTATTTTGCCTTCAAGCCTTCTGGCTAGCCTGTATCTAGTGCTTCTTATGTTGTGTATCAGAGCAATAGGTCTAGCTATGTAGCTACTTGTCATTTGGTTGAGACTAAAATTAGTTTAGAAAATAATTGTTGGCTCTGTATATATTCGGTGTGTGTTTGGTTGGCTTTGCTAGTTAGAAAGTGGGCTAATGATGTTGTGAAGAGAAGAGGCCCTGTAGTATCGAGACGAGGGGATGGGGAAGAAGATTACATGTGCAGTTGCTTCAATCTGACTGTTGCAGTGCCCAGACGAGATGAGAGCAAACTGCTACAGCTATATTAAAAAAAAAAGGTGAGATCTCTCAGATTCTATCTTGATTATATGGCTAGATGTCAATGTCGAACCAATGCAATGATAAACATTTTATTGGCTTGCTACATGAGCTGCTTCTCCAAAAATGAATATATGTCATAGCTAGCTAGTTGTTGTTCTATCTAGTGCAATGTCCATTCAATGTTACAGCCACAACATCATGATCATCTAGTCATGCATCTTCAAACCAGTGAGGAGGAGATAAGCCTGCTAAGCTAGCTAGCTACAATATCAGATAAACATTTTCTAGGAAAAACATGGACAGAGCTAGCTATCTGTAGTAACATTATTTGAAACCAACACATGCAAATCATCTGTAGCTTCGTGAAAATGTAATCTGTGCTCTTCGGATAATTCACCTCATTACTTGCTCCAAGGCCACCATCCCGCTATGCTACATCCACTTGTGTGTAGAGGTGGGCGGGGCCAAACATACATAGTTCTGGTCAATGACATCCTGTGCTCTCTCTCTTTGTATGTAAATGCATTGTGTAATATTTTAAAAAGGTTTTTCCAAAATGTAAAGTTTGCTAGATTATCTGTGGCAGTATGTTTAACTATCAAGTGTCAAGTCTTCGTGTCAACAGTAAATCTATAGTAAACTCAGTAGTCCAGCAACACTACTCTGGACGGTTCTGACTTAGAACATGTAGACAACTACAAATACCTACGTGTCTGGTTACACTGTAAACTCTCCTTCCAGACTCACATTAAACATCTCCAATCCAAAATTAAATCTAGAATTGGCTTCCTATTTTGCAACAAAGCATCCTTCACTCATGCTGCCAAACATACCCTCGTAAAACTGACCATCCTACCGATCCTCGACTTCGGCGATGTTATTTACAAAATAGCCTCCAACACTCTACTCAACAAATTGGATGCAGTCTATCACAGTGCCATCCGTTTTGTCACCAAAGCCCCATATACTTACCACCACTTAGACCTGTATGCTTTCGTTGGCTGGCCCTCGCTTCATACTCGTCGCCAAACCCACTGGCTCCAGGTCATCTACAAGTCTCTGCTAGGTAAAGCCCCGCCTTATCTCAACTCACTGGTCACCATAGCAGCACCCACCCGTTGCACACGCTCCAGCAGGTATATCTCACTGGTCACCCCCAAAGCCAATTCTTCCTTTGGCCACCTTTCCTTTCAGTTCCCTGCTACCAATGACTGGAACGAACTGCAAAAATCTCAGAAGCTGGAGACTCTTACCTCCCTCACTAGCTTTAAGCATCAGCTGTCAGAGCAGCTCACATATCACTGCACCTGTACATAGCTCATCTGTAAATAGCCCATCCAATCTACCTCATCCCCATACTGTATTTATTTATTTATCTTGCTACTTTGCACCCCAATATCTCTACTTGCACATTCATCTTTTGCACCCTCTACCATTCCAGTGTTTAATTGCTATATTGTCACGCCCTTGGGGTGGGCATTCTATGTTTTGTGTTCTATGTTTTCTATTTCTATGTTTTTGGCCTGGTATGGTTCCCAATCAGAGGCAGCTGTCAATCGTTGTCTCTGATTGAGAACCATACTTAGGCAGCCTGTTTTCCCACTATGATTTGTGCGTAGTTGTTTTCTGTTGTCATGTCTTATTATGTCTTGTTCCTGTTTCTCTTCACTCTGTCTCTCTCTGCTGGTCTTATTAGGTTACCTTCTCTTTCTCTCCTTCTCCAGCTGTTCCTCATCTCCTCTAACTACCTCGTTCACCCTTTCCCCACCTGTTCCCTTTTTCCCTCTGATTAGGTCTCTATTTCTCTCTCTGTTCCTGCTACTTTCAGTGTCAGATTCTCGTTTGAGTATCTCATGCCAGAAGCAAGCTATCGTCTCGTTTGCTTCATCCTTGTCCTATCCTGTCGGAATCTGCCTGGCAGGTGCATCCTGTACTCAGCTAACTGTCTTTCGTTTGCACTGTGTCCAGTTCATCTGATGCTACGTGAGATCAGGTACCACTGTTCCTCTACGACCCGCGCCTACCCAGAGCGACCTGCAGCCTGTCGCCGCTAACCCAGCTATTCTCCTCTGCTGCTAAGAAGGGGACTCTCTTGTTATTTATCAGAGGGACTTTATGTTTCATTTGTCGCCCTCTCTGCGGGTTGTCTATTTTTGCCATTATCTACGTCTGAAGAGGATCTATGTCTTTCCTGTGTTCTCATTAAAGAACTCTGTTTTTGTTAAACCGCTTTTGGGTCCTCACTCAAGTGCATAACATCTGTTTTGTGTTGCTGCACCTTACAGGACTGTTTCGTTTTCGTTTCACTCTCTTTGTTATTTTGTTTAGTCTTTCTGTTCCTAATAAATAACATGAACCCTTACCACGCTGCATATTGGTCTGATCCTTCATACTCCTCCTCAGAAGAGGAGGAAAACCGTTACATATATTGTAATTACTTCGCCACCATGGCCTATTTATTGCCTTTACCTCTATTATCTTACCTCATTTGCACATGCTGTTTATAGATTTTTCTACTGTATTATTGATTGTATGTTTGTTTATTCCATGTGTAACTCTGTGTTGTATGTGTTGAACTGCTTTGCTTTATCTTGGCCAGGTCGCAGTTGCAAATGAGAACTTGTTCTCAACTAGCCTACCTGGTTAAATAAAGGTGAAATAAATAAATAAAAATAGTTCTAAATGATGCAAATGTTTCTTTCTCATATCACTCAATTTCTCTGCTCATTGATCCAAGCATTTAGACCTCACTAGTACTACAAAAATTGTATTCAGCCGACCCTAAAGAGTGTTTGTTTTGTATAGGGCTCACTGCTGGTGTCACTCCTTCCTGACCAGTCTCTTCATGGCAGTCGACCTGTTTGTCTACGACATGCACTGCTTCTTCTCTAAGCTGCAGATCATCACCACGACATTCTCTACTCCCCCATGACCGTGGTGATCGTATTCCTCCTCGTTACACGGGACTCAGGAACAGGTCTTTGCACAGGAGCTCAAACAAATAGGGTATCTTATGATTTTCACTTTGCTAGAGCTTTTGTCACTGTCAGATTCATCGCGTGTTTCCAGCCACCCCTCCCGTTAGGAGTTGAATCAACCTTTAATCAATGGAATATGGTGATGCTGTAATAGCGAGCTGAGCCAGTTGAAAATATTGTTGTCGGTGATGTCTGTGTGCTGCTGAAGTAGTAGACATTTGCAGATCATTTTCTAGCCAAAAACCAATGACACTGTTTCACCATGTACAAAGTAACAAAACAAATACATCTTTTACAAATACGTAAAAAGGCAACATAATGATCCCTTGGAGACGAATGTGAAACCAGCCTTTTGGAAGCAAACTGAAAATCATATCATCATGACATGTAATTGCTGCATCTTTTCCACAGTGAAATAGGACATAAATAGCCGTGCCATTATTCAGAATGTGTGTGGATGAAACTTGGAGACCCAAGCTACAGACTTCTGCAGGGCTGAACCTGCCAAGTGGATGAATCCACTTTGATTGTATACCCGGGCTTTTCTCCGTTTTCTTGTACAATTTGTATCATGTTAAACATTAGCCACTATCGTGAGCCACCGTCAGTAATAACCACGTACATTTATCTTTGCGTCATTCCATTCCGTTTGCCTTTCTTTCCTCTGTCAAGTTGTTCCCGGAGGGTCTAGCTTTAGTGGATCATATTAGGCTAATGTTGTGCAATCATTTGGGACATGTAGCCTATGTGAATCATTATGGGACTCAGACCACACGTAGCAGGTTAAATCTGGAGCCTGGCGCACGGTTCACAAGGACTGGACCGTTGTCATACAGCTCCATGATTAGTGAGAATTAGGGTGGATTTATAGGATTATTGTTCAACCCCTATTGTACACTTTTTTTCCACCTTAAAATATTTTAAGAATTGAACTTGAATATGACAACTTTCAGAATGAATCAAACCACTGTATTTTTTATTCATCATTATAGCTAGTGGGAGGGTTTTCAGCGGTTGAATTAAATGTATTCAGAGCGTGCAAGGTAGCCACACCTGCAGAGTGCGTTACGCGACTAAAAAAGGTAAGTCTGAATACCAAATACGGAGGAGTGAGTAAGAAAGGCATGGGTAGGTAGCGATCGGGCCCATACTGCATCTCAGATGAGAACGGCATGCGAAGTGGGACAACCAGAGCAGTCATGAAGTGCACAACAATTGATTTTGTGCCATTCATAGTACACAAAAATGTTGGTCGGAACTCGTCCAGAAACGCACAAAGTCCCCTAAATAGGGGATTTAACGTCTGCATAATTACGTAGTGTTCTTACACTTCTGTTCATAAATGTCTAGTTTAGATTTGGCTGATAAGACTTTGGCTCTATATCTTTGAGAAAACACCTCAACCAGTCCATCATCAATCCATGGAGATGGACAACGCTCAGAGAGGGAGAGTGAGAGGAGGAAACCACTCAGCACAGCCATGATTAGGTCTTGTTGCCAAAGCACACAGTGGAATCTCTGCATGTTTTTGTTGGGCTGAGTAACACAAAGGAATAGCATGTACTAAAGGGCTAGGTGTTGTTACAACAGATCTACTCCAGTCATACTACAGTAGTTTTATAGTAGAGACTGTCTTCATATTTTCCTGAGTGAGTGATGCTGCCACAGCAGGGCAATATGAGATGCAGGGTCTTTGTTCTAACTTGGTTTGTGTCTCTGATCAGACCTGGTTAGGTCATCGCTGGGCCAGACCTGCCTCTGACACCTGACACCTCAATAGGGTTTTGTTTGATCCAGGAAGGTAATACAGTTTAGGTGCCTCAAGCTGTAGTAACGGCTTCAAGCTCTTCAAGTCTTTCAGAATGCATCAGAGGGTTGAACATCTCAGTGGAGCTAATAGGTGTACTTTCTGAAACCTCCTTTGGTTATTTAGTGTGATTTGCACGTTGGCTTGGCTGTCATCTGTGTGGCTAAAGATAAAGATTAGAGGAGATTCACTGAAAGAGCCAAAACGTGAACCAAATGTCCTTTAGAGAAAAGGAAACTTAGAGAAGAGGTCGTATTCAACTTTTATCCCACTAGGTAATTTAACAAGGTCCATTTTTTTGCGTTAAATTTTTACCCACCCTGATAAAGAAGACTGCCGATAACCTCGAGGAAGATTAAGATCTCATTGTAAGATTGTGTAGATGCAGCTCCATCTATTGCTTTAGCGCCATCTATTGATGAGGATGTAAGGCTCGCTGTAGTGCAGCCAGCCCGACCCCTCCTCTCAGTGCTAGAGAGAGAGAGAGAGAGAGAGAGAGAGAGAGCAATCACTAGTCCACAAGAGGACACTGTGTCATCAGACAATTGACCCAGGAAGAGAGTCCCCTATGAATGTGTCCAGGCAAAGGATAACCACTTCATGGTTATGCCAGTTAGGTTGCGTTTACTGTAGACAGGCAACCCAATTTTGATATTTTTTCCATTAAATGGTCTTTTGACCAATCACATCAGATCTTTTCATATCAAATCTTTTTCAGAGCTGATCTGATTGATCAAAAGACCAATTAGTGAAAAAACAGCTTCATGTCCAAACGCAGCCTTAAAAGCTTGAACAATATCATGAAGATTTGAGCTACAAAGGGAATAAACTAATGCATTTTGCATAGCAAAGCATCAGATACAATGTATGATTATGATCAATTTAATGCTTCAAAATAGGCAAGACTTTATCAAGAAGATTGGGTAATTGGGTAGTGCAACAATCTCAGAATGGCTAATTGTGGTCATTGGTAATTAGCAGTAGAGATACTGTACTACTTTGTGAACCACCAGTAGCCTATCTCTGAGATTTATAGAACATGAGTCCTATTAAGACACTTCAAACCAAGGAGCTAATTAACAAGAAGTTAACAATCACAAATTTGAGGCTTGTCCGTAGTGACAAATATGTTTCTAATTTGCCCATTCTGAGGGTGGAGCATCAGCACATCGGCATCGCACTGTGCTCTTGTCATTATACAAAAGTGTGGCTTAGAAAAAAGGGTTCCACAAGGCTTCTGTGGCTGTCCCCATAGGAGAACTCTTTTTGGTTCCAGGTTTAACTATTTTGGGTAGAACCCTTTCCATCCTTTCCACCCTTTGGTTCTACTTGGAACCAAAAGGGTTCCACCTGGAACCTAAAGGGGCTCGTCAAAGGGTTCTCATATGAGGACAGTCTAAGAACCCTTTTTGGTTCATTTTAAGATTGTAGGGGAAGAGAAAGTGGAGTATTGTGGCTTTTCCATAGCATTTTCCCACTACACTACACTGTCTGTGTCCTCTGAATGAAACACACCGTTATGATCAACATATAACAACTTCTGAATGCTTATGTGAGCTTTAATGATTGGTTGTTATTTTCTTCAGAGAATTCCATTGTCAAGTAGCAACAGAACAGTCTGTTCTAGAATGGTATCTTCTCTCCCCCTGTTCCAATAGTCTTCAGTGAGTCTCTCATCTGATTACCAGAGGAGACACAGTTAACGGACCCCTAAATACGCCTGAAGAAATAACTAACTCTCTCCCCCTCTTTAATAAGCTCCACTTTGCCTCTGTCTGTGACATGTAATTTAATTTTGCCTCACACCGGTTTACCCCCTACAAAGTTTGCTTGGTAATTACCCAGTTTGAGCGTGGGACGTGGTGTGTGAACTCAATTTGGAGCGCCACTGTGATTTCACACCATGTCCAGGGCCACAGAGGGCCTTCTTATTACTAGCATCAAACAGCAGAGATAAAACACCTCAATCTCTTTCTCCCTTTTGGTTGCAATGGGTGATCTTGAGTTCATAGTAATCTTTAACTCAGACAATGATGATAATAAGAAGGTAAGCATCAAGAGGATTGCTAGCGCTGAACGAATTACAGTTAATCGACCAGCCACACAGTAGGTTCGACCCGGGACGAAAATAACAAGGGGCGAAAGTAACACACCCACTTTCTCAGATAAGACAGGAGCTAGAATGACGTGAAGTCAGTATGTTCCTAATGCGGAGAACGAGCAGAGTGAAGGAAATGCAGCCAACAAGTGGTCAGCATATGTGGGAACTCCTTCCGGACTGTTGGAAAAGCATTCCAGGTGAAGCTGGTTGGGAGACTGTCAAGAGTGTGAAAAGCTGTCATCATGGCAAAGGGTGGCTATTTTGAAGAATATAAAATACAACTTTTTTGGTTACTACATGATTCCATATGTGTTATTTCATAGTTTTGATGTCTTCACTATTATTCTGCAATGTAGAAAATAGTCAAACTAAAGAAAAACCCTTGAATGAGTCGGTGTGTCCAAACTTTTAACTGGTACTGTAGCTATTATGTGAGCCATTTTGGTCTGATTACTGTAAGGCAAAATATTGTGTTTGTGCAACATTATGATGTTCACGCATGCTTAATTTTGATACATTTGGAACCTACAACATTGATTCTTCAAATCAACACAAACATGAAATGATGTCTGATAGTACATTTGTTGAAAGGAACAACCATTATAAAGCAGAAACATGGAGATAAGATAATATTGGTGCACTTCTCGCCAGCTGTTACTTCCATCCCAAGGCTGAGTCAATCCTGCCCTGCTGCAGGTACAAAAGTAACGGTGCGTTCCTTCTGTTTGTCTGCCTATTTAATTTCAACAATTTTACCGTAGAAATGAAATTACAGTTGCTGATGTTATGTCCTACATATACACATATAGGACATATGTACTCTCTAGCTTCATCAATCTGAGTAATAACGAAAAAACAAAAAGTGTTATTTTCGTCCCGGTTCTCCACTACCACAGAGAGACTATGTATAGAGGAAGCTGTAACAGTACTGAAATGCTGAACAGTCATTGTGTTGGAGGGATTCATTTTTCACCATGTAAATGTATCATCAACCACCATTGCCTCTGAAATGCTCTCTATGATTTAGTCATCAGACATTGCTAAGGCCACGGCATTTTCTTCCTGCTCTCTCTACAAGACACTGAGTAAGATTACCAGGATGTCTCTTTCGGCAAGAGGGAGACGCATACAAGTGATACATCCCATTTTCACCTGCGAACCCCCCCCCCCCGCCCCTTTATTTTCATACTTAGATGGGGATTCCTTGTGAGCTCTGCAGAAATTGGATTTCATTTTTTTTTTTTTGCAACTTTTGAAAGTTACAAATTCTTTGTGCTCCTTCCTTCCCCCTTATGAGTGAACCGAGTACTGTGTAGCTATTTTCCTCTGGCCGGGGGAGACGCATAAAAAAGAATGATGGCAATATTACTTCTGAAACTGAGTTGACTTTATTGAGGTTTTATGCGTCAAGGGAAATCATTGTGTCCTGGGCTGCAGCAAATGATTATTGAGTGCTAATAGGAGACGCTGTTTAATATAAAAGAAAGACCAGACAAAATCACTCATAGCACCTGAGGGAATAAATTAAGGGAGGAGAAGTGGAAGGTGGGAATCGCTGCTGTTGTAGATAGATGAGCTTTATTACCACCTGGCTGGCTTTGGTCGTATCATTACGGAAGCACACAAACACATTTCTCTCCTCTCCTCTCCCTGTCTGTCTGTGTTGGTTAAAGCACTCTAGAATCTATAAAGCACCCTCAAGCTGAGTTGTTGTTGTTGTTGTTGTTCATCTCTTGTTTAAAAATAAACAAATAAAAGTAGCACAGTGCTTTTTTGACCTCTGAGAAGTAGAATGCACGGTGATTGCAACCTCTCGAGGCCATTGATGGCATTGCTGCCCTCTTCGTGTTATTTGCCTGTTTGTTTCCCCTCAAATGTCTTTTGTTCATTCAATGCACATGTCTGTAGTCTTATGGATAGTTATATAAGAACATTGTGAACTTCATCATGTCAGTACAAGTAGTGACATATACACAAAGTGTACAAAACATGACATAGACTGACCAGCAATGTTCCCTATAAACTGTAACACAAAGACTGCCTGCGCAGAACTGCTGCACAGAGTGTAGAGAAAAGCACGTGATTGAACTTCACTTAACTTTCTAGGGTTAGTTAACACTATCAACGTTTCCCTTTACTGTGGCAATTGTGATCGAATCAACGCAATATTAGCCCGTTTCAATGCAACACACCGAAACAAAATGCAAGATATTTTTAAGGCTTCGGAGCAGGATTGTATTGCCCACGACTCAGCCCATACTCTACAGACCGGCATAACCAATCCAAGCTGCAGTAGGCCTATATGCAAATAGACCATTGCCATATATGGACCTGTGCCATTTACTTTGAGCTGGACTGTGTTTACAGCTGTGGGCACTTGATTTGAGTTCAGAGCAAGAGCTGCATGTACTGTAGCCACTTGTGCAACATGTTTTCATATCCTTTGCTAGTTAGTGAGTTATTAGCCCAGTTAAAGATAATTTGCAGTCAGCAATAAAGGAATGATTGCTTCCTACAAGAGCATAGAACATGTACATTTAAAAATAATATTTGTCTGGGGCAGTCTTAAAGGGGCAGTGTTGTATTTTGAGAAAGGCTTGAATAAGCTAAGTAGCCGAAAGGCAGAGGGTAGCATAATTTGTCTGAGTCTCTGTAATAATGGTATGGGAATAATAATGCATTTTATTTTGTAAAGTGGTTTCTTGCACCAAAAAACACAACATTTTCAGTCATCTCCTTTTCTGAAGGATAAGTGGATAAACAGGTTAATGTCAAGGCCGGCATGTTTTGGCTGCTACTGTAAGCTGAATGAAAGAACAGCTATTTCCGTGTTAAAATGTTATTTTCACCATTATTTTTGATGGTAGGCCACTCTGGTAAGCCATTATGATCAAATAGCCACAGTAGACTACTTGGTTACTATTAAAACTGTAACATAAAGTGGGTACAGCCTCAGTGTTCACAGTAAAAGCTCGCTGGAAGTTGCATAGAATTTTCACAACGTTCAAGTTTGCGCTCAGCAGACTGGAGGCTCTGGACTGAACCATCGCTGGAGGTTCCGGGCTGTAGACCGTCGCTGGAGGTTCCGGGCTGTAGATCGTTGCTGGAGGTTCCGGGCTGTAGACCATCGCTGGAGACTCAGGGCTAGTGACACACTCTTCAGGGCGAGTGCGGGGAGCCGGCACAGGACGTAGTGGGCTAGGAAGGCGCACTGGAGGCCTGGAATGTGGAGCCGGCACAGGTTTCACCGGACTGATGACACGCTCTTCAGGGTGAGTGCGGGGAGCCTGCACAGGACGTACCGGGGTGGGGAGGCACACTGGAGGCCTGGTGCATGGAGCCGGCACAGGTTGCACCGGACTGATGACACACTCTTCATAACGCCTGCGCTGCAGCATACTCCTAGCCAACATCTCTCCGATATCCCTTCTCAAACTGCTCCATCGACTCCCAGACGGTCTCTGGCTCTCTCCTCGGCTCGGCCGACCGCCCCTTGTGCCCCCCCAAAAATATTGAGCTTGCCCTTGGGCTGTTTGTGGCTGCGGACCACGGCGTCGTCGCTGTCCTCCATTACTCCTCGCATCCACCTAGTATCTAGTATCTCTTCCTATGTCCAACTCTCCTTCGCCTCCTGGGCACGCTGCTTGGTCCTGCTTTGGTGGGATATTCTGTCACGATAGTTGTATAAATAAGTGGACCAAGGCGCAGCGTGAGTAGAGTTCTACATTTTATTAATAACTTCCAAAAACAACAAGGATATAACGAACGTGCAATATGTAGAGCACATAGGCACTAACACGAAACAATATCCCACATCGCAGGTGGGAAAAATGACACACTAATAATTATGATCCCCAATTAGAGGCAACGATCATCAGCTGCCTCCAATTGGGAACCATACACACACACACACCAACATAGAAACACAATAACTAGAAACCCCCCAAGTCACGCCCTAACCTATTACACCATAGAGAACCCCGAGGGAGTGACAGTGACATATAACTACTATTTTGCATCATAATGAGAACTGGCCATTCTCTAACTGGTGGTCTGTCTGTTGTATAGCACATTATGACATCGGCTGATGTAAAAAGGGCTTTATAAATACATTTGATTGATTGATTGGTGCCGCATGGGATGGCTGCCGTTTTATGGGCTCTTAACCAACAGTGCAGTTTTGTTTGTTTTTTCGCATTGTTTATAACTTATTTTGTACATAATGTTGCTGCTACCGTCTCTTATGACCGAAAAGAGATTCTGGAAAACAGAAAAGCGATTACTCACCTTGAACTGGATGAAGAATTTCTCTTTAATGAGTTGGACGAGAGGGATTTACTCCAAACACCGAACAGACCATCATCCCCGCCATTTACAGGAGAAAGAAATGGAAAAGGTATCATGGAAGGAGATCAGGCAGAGGGTAGCATAATTTGTCTGAGTCTCTGTAATAATGGTATGGGAATAATAATGCATTTTGTCTTGTGGGGATCCGCCGATGAGTGGTTAATCTGCCATTGCCATCAGTACTACTGGCCAACGTACAATAGCTGGATAATAAATTAGATGAACTAAAAGCACGTATATCCTACCTACAGGACATTTAAACACTGCAATATCTTCTGTATCAACGAGTCGTGGCTGAACGACGACATGAATAACATACAGCTGGCGGGTTATACACTGTATTGGCACGATAGAACAGCAGCCTCTGGTACACAAGGGGTGGCGGTCTATGTATATTTGTAAACAACAGCTGGTGCACGATATCTCAGGAAGTCTCAAGGTTTTGCTAGCCTAAGGTAGAATATCTCATGATAAGCTGTAGACCACAATATCTACCCAGAGAGTTTTCATCTGTATTTTTCGTAGCTGTCGAACAGACCGATGCTGGCACTAAGACCGCACTCAATGAGCTGTATACCGCCATAAGCAAACAGGAAAACGCTCCTCCAGAGGCAGCGCACCTAGTGGCCGGGGAACTTAATGCAGGGAAACTTAAATCAGTTTTACCTCATTTCTATCAGCATGTTAAATGTGCAACCAGAGGGGGAAAAAACACTAGACCAACTTTACTCAACAAACGGAGACGCGTACAAAGCTCTCCCTCGTCCTCCATTTGGCAAATCTGACCATAATTCTATGCTCCTGATTCCTGTTTACAAGCATAAAATGAAAGCAGGAAGCACCAGTGACTTGGTCATTAAAAAAGTGATCAGATGAAGTAGATGCTAAGGTACAGGACTGTTTTGCTAGCACAGACTGGAATATGTTCAGGGATTCTTCCAATGGCATTGAGGAGTACACCACATCAGTCACTTGCTTCATCAATAAGTGCATCGATTACGTCGTCCCCACAGTGACTGAACGTATATACCCCAACCAGAAGCCGTGGATTACAGGCAACATCCACACTGAGCTAAAGGGTAGAGCTGCCGCTTTCAAAGAGCGGGACACTAACAAGAAATCTAATAAGAAATCCCGCTATGCCCTCCGACGAACCATCAAACAGGCAAAGCGTCAATACAAGACTAAGATTGAATCATACTACTCCGGCTCCGATGCGTGTCAGATGTGGCAGGGCTTGCAAACTATTACAGACTACAAAGGTAAGCACAGCTGAGAGCTGCCCAGTGACACAAGCCTACCAGACAAGCTAAATTACTTATATGCTCGCTTTGAGGCAAGTAACACTGAAACATGCATGAGTGCATCAGCTGTTCCGGACGACTGTGTGATCACGCTCTCCGCAGCCGACGTGAGTAATACCTTTAAACAGGTCAACATTCACAAGGCCGCAGGGCCAGGACGTGTGCTCCGAGCATGCACTGACCAACTGGCAAGTGTATTCAACCTCTCCCTGTCTGAATCTGTAATACCAACATGTTTCAAGCAGACCGCCATAGTCCCTGTGCTCAAGAACACTAAGGTGAAGAGGGCACAACTAAACCTATTCCCCATCAGGAGACTGAAAAGATTTGGCATGGGTCCTCAGATCCTCAAAAGGTTCTTCAGCTGCACCATCGAGAGCATCCTGCCTGGTATGGCAACTGCTCTGCCTCAGACACGACAGAGGGTACTGCTCTGCACTACAGAGGGTAGTGCGTACAGCCCAGTACATCACTGGTGCCAAGCTTCCTGCCATCCAGGACCTCTATATCAGGCAGTGTCAGAGGAATGCCCTAAAAATTGACTCTAGTCACCTTAGTCATATACTTTCTCTCTGCTACAGCAGAGCAAGCGGTACCGGAGCGCCAAGTCTAGGTCCAAGAGGCTTCTAAACAGCTTCTACCCCCAAGTCGTAAGACTCCTGAACATCTAATCAAATGGCTGCCCAGACTATTTGCCCCCCCCTCTTTTACACTGCTGCTTTTCTCTGTTATTACCTCAATTACCTCGACTAACTGGTGCCCCCGCACATTGACTTTGTACTGGCGGTACCCGCTGTTAATTTACTGATGGTCTTTAATTATTTGTTACTTTTATTTGTTACTTTTTTTAGGTATTTTCTGAAATCTGCATTGTTGGTTAAGGGCTTGTAAGTAAGCATTTCACTGTAAGGTCTTCACCTGTTGTATTCGGCGCATGTGACAAATAACATTAGATTTGATTTGATGGTGTCAGGTAGTTCAGTATCCTCCACAACCACAGTCCCCAGGCAGTCACAGATCTTCATTTGACCTTCCGCCGGGGCACACTCCTTCCTCCTTGTCCCTGTTTTATGGAGAGGAGAGGTACTCTCAGGAGGTCTGGCACTAGCCTGCTTATCAGCAGGCTGTTCAGAGACCCAATTTCCCCTGCCTGTATACCCAGGCTGTAGTGTATATCCTTCACTGAAGGGCAGCTGCTCCCTGCCTGCATGCCCGCCTGCCTGTTACTAGAGAGGCTCCAGCCCTACTACAGGTATATATGTCTGTTTAAAGGCTGCAGTATGTGGAAGCTGCGGAGGTGATTAAGTGAATATACTTTGAGCGATCTTACCTGGTTTCTTTGATATGATTGATACAGTGCCTTCAGAAAGTTTTTATACCCATTGACTTCTTCCACATTTTGTTGTGTTGTTGTGTTGCAGCCTGGATTCAATGCTTGAAAATATGGAGAGTGTTTCTCAGTAATGTGTTGTATTGGATTTGCCCCAGACATACCACTTTGTATTCAGGACAAAATATGCATTGCTTTGCCAATAATTTGCAGCATTACTTTAGTGCCCTGTTGCAAACAGGATTCATGTTTTGGAATATTTGTATTCTGTTTTGGCTACCTTCTTTTTACTCTGTCAATTAGGTTAGTAATTGTGGAGTAACTACACTGTTCCATCCTCAGTTTTCTCCTATTACAGTCATTAAACTATGTAACTGATTTGAAGTCACCATTGGCCTCATGGTGAAATCCATGAGCGGTTTCCTTTCTCACCGGGAACTGAGTTAGGAAGGAAGCCTGTATCTTTGTACTGACTGGTTGTATTGATACACCATCCAAAGTGTAATAGATAACGTCACCATGCTCAAAGGGATACTAAATGCTTTTTTATTTTGACTCTTCGACCAATACGTGCCCTTCATTGCGAGGTGTTGGAAAACCTTCCTGGTCTTTATGTTGAATCTGTGTTTGAAATCACTGCTTTACTGAGGGACGTTACAGATACAGTAATTGTATGTGTGGGGTACAGAGATGAGGTGGTCACTCAAAAATCATGTTAAATGCTATTAATGCACACAGAGTGAGTCCATGCAACTCATTATGTGACTTGTTAAGCTCATTTTTACTCCTGAACTTATTTAGGCTTGCCGTAACGAAGGGGATGAATACTTACTGACTCAAGACAATTTGAACTTTTAATGTTTTATTAATTTGTTAACATTTATAAAAAACATAATTCCACTTTGACGTTATGGGGTATTGTATGTAGGCCAGTGACAGGAAATCTCAATTGAATCCATTTTGAATTCAGGCTGTGACACAACAAAATGTGTGAATACTTTCTGAAGGTACTGTATATGTCACGGACTGTAGGTACAGTACATGAATCACACACACTAGCATTAAGGAGGACGAGGAAGGTTTACTCAAATACTTCAAATTAGGTTCTCTTTTGGTCGATCCTGAGAACCAAGGTTACAATATGCAACCATGACGTTTTGTGTGTTATTTGAACGTGGAAATGCCCACTAATACACAACACACAGCCCTGCATACTGTAGGTAACCCATTCTGCAAACACATTCATAACGCCTCATTATGTGTTTATCTACTTTCTAGAACCAGCCAAAGAACATTAATTAAAAATACATTTCACTGTTTAGCAACTACCTCAACATCAACATATGTGAAAATGCCGCGTTTCTATGTTTTGTAGTAAAAAAGATAGAGGTAGATAATTGTTTCCAATGACAACATCAACCAGTTAGTAGACAATTAGTAGACAATTAATAGGCAATGCCTACTCATAATTGGTCAAATCACACAATGCACACTGATTTCTACAAAACATAGAACTGCACCATTTTCACATAGTTTGATGTTGGGATGGTGCTGAGATGATGAATATAAAGTGCATTAGTATGATCTGTAAGAAACTCGCCTTTATTGTCACCAGGTCAGAACCATTCAAGTGCAAAACAGAGGTTTGGGGATCAGATGTGTGAAACATGGCCACGTTACAGTCCCCCCCCCCCCCTCCTCCCCCAGGACACACATATAGCACATCATCTCACACTGCCTTGACCTTACTAGCATTATTGACTCAACTTGCTTGCCTCAGACCAGTGTAGATCCTCTCACCATCCACACCTCTATCTGTCTAGGCAGGCAGTACTTCCAGGTCTCTGGCCACAAAGGGTTCGCCTCTCCCATCACCCACCCCTATACTGGTTCTTCTGTCTTCAGAGTCCAGCTTTAACTCCCACTCCTGCCTGTACCCTCGCTCTCTCATCACCCATCCAACACTAGTTACCCCCTGTCCTGTCATCTCCCACTCCCCCCACACTCCCCAACACTGGATACGCCAGTCCTGTCTCTAGCTCTGTCACCACATTCACCCTCACCCACCCTCATTGCTCCCCAGCCCTCACCCGCCCAGTCGGCTCACCCCTGGACATCGCCCCAGTGTGCTGGAGGTCTCAGCAGAGTGGCAGTGGAGCGAGTGGTGATTAAGTTGGAAGGTCAGGCGGAATTGATTCCTTCCCCGGCCGGCAGCCGATGCTTCCATCGCCTCCTCTCTCTGACAGGAAGAGGAGTGCAGATTTGTTTTGGGGGTGTTTCCTTATTTAGGAGAGTTTTGGCCCTGTCTCCCGGGGGAAACTCCCAT
Source organism: Oncorhynchus masou masou (assembly GCF_036934945.1). Taxonomy (NCBI): domain Eukaryota; kingdom Metazoa; phylum Chordata; class Actinopteri; order Salmoniformes; family Salmonidae; genus Oncorhynchus; species Oncorhynchus masou. Next base: position 33,402,598 of record NC_088244.1, read on the forward strand.
GCCCTGACTCCAGCGCCAGCCAGTGGAATAAGATGTGTGCAGACTCATCCATCCATCCTTCCATTCTTCCATCCCTCTCAGCTGGAGTAGGCGATAAAGCAGTAAGGCTGTGGTCCAACAAAGGGAGGGTGATGCTTTAGCCCTACAGAGATCGCCTTAATTGAGCTCAATTGCACTGATGAGCTGGCATTCTGCTGATGAATGAGCTCTGCTAATGACTCATTACTGTATTAAATCTACCATTTAGCTCATCAGGGTTCGTTCTCTCTGGCTTCCCTACACTGGACAAGATATCTGTGCCCTTGTAATAGGCCTACACAGTAAACGTTTCATGCCAGACATGATATCGCACATGATACTGTATCAGTTTCTTTACCATGAAACTGACCTCCATGAGGGCCTTTATAAAACGCCCAATTACCATATGCTGAGAACATGTTATTTTCTTTGAAAGTACTTCCTCTGTACATTGGTTTTATTCACGTCGGCTTTCTTCACAGATGTGGTTCAGATGTGTTGTGATGTAAAGACTGATGTTGAGGCGTCTTTCATGTCATGTACATGAGCTGCATCACAGCTGGGAGGGCCTGTCTCTCTCTGACAATAACCCTGACAAACCCCTCGGTTGTCTTAGCGCTTCATCAAAAAGTGACAGCTGGTGATAATTAAAACAACAAGCTCCTCTCTTCTGATGGAGCTGATCGACATGGCAACAGGAGGATGACAACAAATGAATTGTAAACAAGCGCGAAGGAACAAATTGTGGAGTTTTTTCTTCTCCTTTATGCATATCACTCGGCCTTTTGTAAATGTATTGATAAGAACACCTGTAACCCTTTATGTTATATTACATTGTTCTTATCCCTGCGTAGGTATTCCTGTAAGATTCGTGTAATAGCTGTACAAAACGTACGTTCATCTTTGATTTGTCACACCATATAAAAAGAGAGGACGTCACCACAGTATGGAATGACATACTCCACTTCAGCTATCAGCCAGGTCCCCAGTAAAGTCCAGTTAGCCAGGTAGGAGGGTAATGAGAGGAGTTGGAAAATGGTTTATGAGTGATTTTTATCTGGCCTCACACCACACACACACCCACGCACGCACACACGCACACGCGCACACACACACACCCACACACTGACACATACACACAGACAGACAGACACACACAGAGAGGCCCATATGCTCTTTGCCCAAGGGTCTGAGCAATTTTCAATCGATAGCCACAGAGCTATTGCTCATCCCTAAGGCTTGAAGAGTGCGACTCTCGTGCTTTGTGTGTGTCGTCCTCTGGGACTCTATTTTTGTATTTATTTTTTTACATTTCATTTTTTCTCCAAGAGATTGCAGTGCAATATCTGGAAGTCAGCCAGCTGGTGTCTCCCTTCTGGGTGGTGGAAAGCATCTCAGAGACAGAGAGAGAGAGAGAGAGAGAGAGAGAGTTGTGAAGGGGTGTAAAACATGATGCTGCCTCTTTCTCGCTCTCTCTCTCTCTTTCTCTCTCTCTCTCTCTGTCTCTCTGCCTTTCTGTCTCTCTATCTCTCTGCCTCTCTCCCTCTCTCTCTCTGTCTCCAGGGAGAAACAGAGACTGTACTCGCTCTCCCCTTGTGCCAATATGTTTGAGATACCGAGGGAAGGTATGAGGGGGAAGAAATGAATGAATGCAATCATTACGGGTAGAGAATGGTAATGCTATTGCAACGCCGTTGAGGGAATGTCTTCATAAATGTCTGGTCTCAGGGGGACGGAGAGAAGGATGTGGGTTACGTGTGGCACGGTGCGTGGAGGGGCCTCTTTCTCTGTGTGGTCTGCATGAATAAATGCATGTGTTCCCGGTGAGGGTCTGTTTGCTTATTATGGATGCAGTTGGCTCTTCGGGCCATCCCAGGAGATTAAAGTTTGTAAACATGAATAATAATTAGGAGCAGGTCTTCGGGCAGGTAATCTACATGTGGGTTCCGCAGGCATGCTTACCTTACCCCACTCAATATGCATCCATTTGAGGGGGGATTGGATTAGCATTTTGTTTACACACACACACACACACACACACACACACACACACACACACACACACACACACACACACACACACACACACACACACACACACACACACACACACACACACACACACACACACACACACACACACACACACACACACACACACACAGGTAACGTTTGATCTCCTTTCAGGGCAAACAGAATAGATGTCATTTCTAGTTGGTTTTAAAGAAGATGATGCCCAATGTAAGGACAAATACAGAGCAAAGCAAAGACGAAAAGATTTCATCTTTACTAAGGCCAGCCCATGTTGTTGACTAGCGTTTAAAAAAAAAAAAAATCTGTTGGTAGAGACACACACCAGCAAGCTACCTGCAGCCAGACCTTGGTTGGGTCTGTTTGGGTCCGTCGAAAGGGCGCAATTTGTTTTTCTGCTGTTGTTATAAAGATATACAGTATAGTATGATTGGGGTATTCCAGCACACTACAACAGAGGTATTGTACACAACAACAAAGGTATTTGAGGATGCTTGAGCCGTGTGCTTTTTTCTCTGAGGAGGTAAAAAGTCAGTCTCTGGGCTTTGTGTAAAGATCCATCCTGGCACGTCCAGGAGTCTGCTGGGCATCAAGGGGACGGCTAAATGAGAACTCAGGGGCTTACAGATCTGATGCAGGGCCTCCCGTGCCCCTGGGTATCTGACTTATTGACACAAGGATAGGCTGCTGATGATTAATTAACAACATGGTATGTTATCGCTCTGGTTGGACCGCTGGAGAGATGGGAGATCTGGAGGTGACATTGGTGTTAGGAAGGAAGGAATCTAATCTTTGCTATTCTGTAGGAGTCTGGGTCTGCGTCCCAAATGGAACCCTATTCCCTTTATAGTGCACTACTTTTGACCAGGGCCCATGGGGGTCTGGTCAAAAGTAGTGCACTTTATAGAGGACGGAATGCCATTTGGGATGCTCCCAGAGCCACCCATTCCCCCTTTCCCTTCCCCGAGTGCTAACAAGCTCCAGTCTGACAGTAAACAAATCTTTGACAAGTCCCCTTCCCAAACCCGCCCCCCTTTTATAGATAGTCTTAAGACTTTAATCTGGAACCGGTGACAAGCTCATCCCCAGTCAATAGGGTAAATGGAAGCTCATGCTAGGGAAGTGATGTCTTGTCCAATGGCTGGTATGGGTGAACATGCCCTGCATCTTAAAACATAGGTCACCTTAAAGGAAGGGTATTGAAGGAAAGAGAGACAGCAAGTAGCAATACACCACTTTTTGGGCGACCCGGCCATATTCACATAGAAATGTGAGTTATAGATATACGCAACCAAAAGTATGTGGACACCTCCTCGTCAAACATCTCATTCCAAAATCATTGGCATGAATATAACAGCCTCCACTGTTCTGGGAAGGCTTTCCACTAGATGTTGGAACATTGCTGCGGGGACTTGCTTCCATTCGGCCACAAGAACATTAGTGAGGTCGGGTGTCATGTAAAAATCTTCCCAACTTGAAATTGTTCCCAATTGTTCTGATCGTGTTCTGATTGTGTTCTGATTGTGATGTCATGCTGTAAAATTTCTCCCAGCATGAAAATGTTCCCAGTTCAATAATTGCGCGCAAATCTCTTTATGTGGATGGCTGAGCTCGTTTGGATTGGATGCCTCCCTCTCACACCCTTCCTTGACCTCGAAAAACTATTCTGTATTCACGCGCATATGCTTCACACATCTTCTAATAAATGGTGGCCAGGAGCAGTCGACACTGATGAATCGGAAGCTTGTAGAGGCGTGAGATCAGCATATAAATACCGGGACTCACGCATCAAAGTGCTTTTTTGATTGACAGTGCATATATTTGTTAGTTAGTTAGCTAGCTAAATCAAGGGCGAGGGAGGTGTTAGATGGGGTTGAGGTCAGGGTTCTGTGCAGGCCAGTCAAGTTCTTTCACACTTATCTTGACAAACTATTTCTGTATAGACCTCGATTTGTGAAGGAAAAAGGAAAGGGCCTTCCCCCAAACTGTTGCCACAAAGTTGGAAGCACAGAATTGTCTGGAATGTTATTACATGCTATAGTGTTAAGATTTCCATTCAATGGAACTAAGGGGCTGAGCCCGAACCATGAAAACCAGCCCCAGACCATTATTCCTCTTCCACCAAGCTTTACAGTTGGCACTATGCATTCGGGCAGGTTGCGTTTACCTGGCATTTGCCAAACCCAGATTCGTCCGTCGGACTGCTCTGGAGTGATGAATGCTCCAGAGTGCTCCAGAGTCCAATTGCAGCAAGCTTTACACCACTCCAGCCGACATTTGGCATTGCGCATTGTGATCTTAGGCTTGTTTGAGACTGCTCGGCCATGGAAACCCATTTCATGAAGCTCCCGACAAACAGTTCTTGTGCTGACGCTGCTTCTAGAGGCAGTTTGGAACTCGGTAGTAATTGTTTCAACCGGGGACCAACAATTTTTTATGTATGGCTGTGTCCTCGATAGCCGAATCCAATAATTTGTCCACATGCTTTTGCATATACTGTATATTGTATCATTCTACTTGATTGCAAGTACAAGAAGTGGTAGATCTGTTCTATGTGCACTATTTCTATGCTTCCCATTCTTTAGTTTTGTTTTTGCGTCTTTTACTTTCAGTTCTGTACACCAGCTTCGAACAGCTGAAACAACAATTCCTCAGAGGAGGAAGGGAGGACCATCCTCCTCCTGTGAATTTCATGAAAATAAAAATTGTAAAGCATTCAAAAAAGTTAAGTATTGATATAACTATACTAAATAGAATCACATCACCAAATAATTGATTAAAACACACTATTTTGCAAAGAAGGTCTACAGTGCCTCAACAGCACTCTGTAGGATAGTACCATGGTGTAGCCAGAGGACACCTAGCTTCCATCCTCCTCTGCGTACATTGACTTCAAAACAAAACCTAGGAGGCTGATGGTTCTCAACCACTTCCATAGAATTACACAGTAATTATGACTTCCAGAAGACGTCCTCCAGCCTATCAGAACTCTTGCAGCAATAAATTGACATTTTGTCCACCCAATCAAAGGATCAGATAATTCATGTAGTACTGAAAGCATAAACTACAGCTAGCTATCACTGCACTGTAGCAAATGTCGTGAGTAGTTGACTCAAAGAGAAAGAAAGACAACAGTTTCGAACAAATTAATTTATTCCAAAATGAAGGAGAAGCACTTTCACAGCTAGCTAGTTTAGCCTACTGAAGAGAATCCTAGTCAGTTGTACAAATGAATGGCTGCCTCAATCATCATCCACATCTTTGGTGCCCAGTGAACAGTGGGTTAACTGCCTTGCTCAGGGGAAGAACAAAATATTTTTACCTTGTCAGCTCAGGGATTCGATCCAGCAACCTATTGGTTACTGGCCCAACACTCTAACCACTAGGCTACCTACCACCCCACTGAAATGCACTGCTCGCTATGACTTTTCAACACAACAATGGAACTCTTCCAAGTCAAGGTAAGCTTTTGGTTATATTCATTTATTGCCACCAGGATCCACTGGTGTAACTGCTTATTGAATGTACACTGTAACGTTACTGCATGATTGTAGAGGGTTTACTGACAAGTTAGTTCTATTAGCTAGTAATTATATTGTTACTTTAGCTAATATGGGGACAAGGATGTAGGCTGTGTGCAGTTGGATTGCCATGGAAAGGCTTACATCACAGCAAGAGCTAGAATTAAAGATTGAGCTCTTGTGTCTTTTACACATGTTGTACCGTTATCTGATATTATGTTAAGGTTACCAATGTTCTTGAACTTTCACGCGTGGGTACATAGTCTCAGTCTATGTTGTGTATGACTCGTCAGTCCTATCGGCATCGATCAATCTGTGTGCAGTCACATTCCTTTGATGTGGAGCATCTCTCTCCCTTTGGTTCCGCTGGTTATCAGTGTGCCCTACAGCTCCTAATCTGTCTTTGTTTGGCCCGCTGCGCCTGCTCTCGCTCCTGGCTCGCACAAGACGGATCACCCCCTCTCCAGCATCCAGCCTAGGTGCTAATATTACAACTCACATGCACTTTGTAATTGTCACAGGTGTCACTTTCGTTCAGCCCCTCGCCAAGTCTCTCAACCCGCATAGAGGTCTCAACGTGGGGCTCGTAAAAATGACAAGGGCGAGAGTGTGAGTTGGAATTTGAGTCACAGTTTCGTTTAAAGGGATACTGTGGTAGGTGACGGAATGGGGATATATTTCCTAATGCTAAGAAATAATGACTTCAAAATGGCAGGCCTTATTGTAAGAGCATTATTGGGTATATCAACACTCCCTGGAGGCTGAATCTGTTATGGTGGTGAAAGGATGTAGTCTGAGTGGCATAATTGCACGGTATATGGATGCGTCTTGTAACCTATTGTACCATTGCCCTCTCAAACCCTCTACTCATAGTGCTGGAGTTGTTAACCTGATGAAGATAGTCAATAGTCATCATTGGTTATCTTGTCTTCGTTAGCCTGTATGCACTCAAATTCAATATGCAGATTACAATCACATGTCATAGGTCAAAAGATCATACAGGGGATCACCTCCACGCGGACAAAACTGGTTGAAATGACATCATTACAACCGGAAGATGTTTGAAATGATGTAATACTGACGTCACTTCAAACAGTTTAGCATCACATTTTCTTCTTACACCTAACACTGAAAGTTACACATTATCATGCTATTCAACCGATCAAACTGATTGACCAAACTCTTCAAATGCACCCCTTCCATCATTTCTCAAAGGGAAGCTGTAGGTTAATCACTAGGCCAATATGGTGAGAAACAATTCTAAAGAGCCGCTACACAGATATCAATGAATTACCAGTAAAGACAAATTCAAGCCAAGGTCACGAGCCCAGTATATGACAGTCATTCTACAGTTGAGGTTCAGTCATTTAGCAGATGCTCATTTTAGAATGTCAGTGTACTTTCTAATCATGACTAGAAGGACCGCCTAAGTGCCAAATTATCCTAGGTAGATTTAAAACAGCACAATTCTGCGACTCTGGTGAGAACTGGCAAAATGTTTCACAAACTCACGCATGTTGAGGGAGCGCGCCCTCCTTGACTCAACACTGAGATTTCCGAGGTGACTTAACCTGTCATCAACCATTGTTGTCCTAAGGTGGGTTTTAATCAGTTTTAAAGCTGAGAAGCTTCTGTCGCAAGAAGCACTGCTGAATGGTGTAACAACAGACATCTTACAAAGTTGAAATAGCTCATGGAAGACCTCTTTATAAGGTTCTAGAAACACAACAAAGTCAAGGAGGGTAGACGGTCTGTCCACTTTTATTTCTCCTATCAAGAAGCCGCTTGGTTTGACGAACGTCATGTTTGAGGTCCTCTAAATCTGACTCACATGTCTGAGCAAAGGCAAACAGAGGCTCTTCATAATCTAGCAACTCTTCTTTGAAAAACGCCTCTGCAGCTCAGCTGTGAGTCTGTCAAGCACCTGATAAAAGATAGCTCTTTGAAAGCGCTCACAATCACTTTGGTCACTATTGTTTTAGGCTGTTTTTTACACACTGTTTGTACACTTATTTCGCAGGGCTCTGCAATCTCTTCAACCTCTTTCCATAGTTCTCCAAAGTAGCCCTCACGTCTGTAGTCCTGTATAATGTGTCTGTAAGGGCAACTACTAAACTCTACTAAACCCTTTTTTCAGGACCCTGCCTTTCAAAGATAATTCGTAAAAATCAAAATAACTTCACAGATCTTCATTGTAAAGGGTTTAAACACTGTTTCCCATATTTGTTCAATGAACAATTATTGAACATGCATCTGTGGAACGGTCGTTAAGACACTAACAGCTTACAGACGGTAGGCAATTAAGGTCACAGTTATGAACACTTAGGACACTAAAGAGGCATTTCTATTTTGGAAAACACCAAAATTAACATCCACAAGGTCCTTGCTCAACTGTGTGAACGTGCCTTAGGCATGCTGCAAGGAGGCATGAGGACTGCAAATGTGGCCAGGGCAATAAATTGAAATGTCCATACTGTGAGATGCCAAAGACAGCGCTACAGGTAGACAGGACGGGTAGCTGATCGTCCTTGCAGTGGCAGACCACGTGTATGTAACAACACCTGCACAGGATCGGTACATCCGAACATCACACCTGCGGGACAGGCAACAACAACTGCCCGAGTAACACCAGGAACGCACAATCCCTCCATCAGTGCTCAGACTGTCCGCAATAGGCTGAGAGAGGCTGCACTGAGGGCTTGTAGGCCTGTTGTAATGCAGGTCCTCACCAGACATCACCAGCAACAATGTTGCCTCTGGGCACAAACCCACTGTCGCTGGACCAGACAGGACTGGCACTGAAGAGTCGCGGATTTGTCTCACCAGGGGTGATGGTCGGATTCGCGTCTATCCTCGAAGGAATGAGTGTTACACCGAGGCCTGTACTTTGGAGTGGGATCGATTTGGAGGTGGAGCACATCTGCAATTGTTTTAATGTAAGTACAATTTTCCTCCACTTTCTTTTTCCGGTCCTCATCTAACATTGACGAGTTGCTGTCAATAGCCCTTCTATGCTGATTCCAAGCATACACACCTTCGAATGGAGAGTAAACCCAGAACCGTTCAACAGAGCCTGTTTCCAATTACAAAAACCTGACTGTGAAGTGAAGGCAGATTCAGGTGTATTGGGAAGAGAAAAATGCCTACAGGCGAAACACAAGTTGAAACTGGATTTACAGAATATTCAAGCCATGAATTGTCCTTATACCAGGAACTGTTGAAAGCCCTTTCCTAGTACCATGCTGAGTTCTGGGAAATGTTTTCAAACACGGCTATACAGGACCCTCTTCTCTGGATCTTGAAATACACGTTAAATAATGTGTCATATCTCCATGTAAATATGTAATTAAGGGATCCACAAGATTAGATACAGCTGCTAACTAAAATGTGTAGTTTAAAGTATAGGCCTGGCAGATGTATGATATCTCTCCCTTTCTTTTCATGTTTAATTGACCCGATTCAAAAATAAGATTTTAGTCCAATCTTAATTACAAATCCCCATTATCATGACTGTACCTTAAAATCAACTACCAGCCTAAGTTACTAGTTAGATCATGGCTAGCCCTACACTGCAGTAAGTATTTAACCTTTATTTAACCAGTCAAGTCAGTTTAAGAACAAATTCTTATTTACAATGACAGCCTAGGAACAGTGGGTTAACTGCCTTGTTCAGAGGCAGAACGACAGCTCAGGTATTCAATCTAGCAACCTTTCGGTTAGTAGCCTAATGCTCTAACCACTAGGCTACAAGCCACCCGTAAGTAACTTCGCTAGCTATAATTTCTTACACCTTTACGATAGCAAACAGGCTATCTGCAAATTGTGGTAATCTTTTGAGTAACGTTAACAGATTAATAATAACAATTGTTCGTTTTGAGTTCAAGCACAATAATCTCACTGAGTTAATGGATTTCAAATTGCTGAATGTTAGCTTGCTGAACACTGACAGCTGTAGCCTATTAGTTACCCCACATCAGAGCCAAAGGACTAACGTTAACTTACACAGCGACTCAACTTTCATAGAAGTTGGTCAGGAAACCTAAACCCGATGTTAAACCTTAAAACTTACTTCAAATATAATGCTTTCGCCAAATGCAAAAAGAGCTCATGGAGCTTCTTCTTCTTCTTCTTCTGTATCTCGCAACTAATATTAATATTCTCTCTTCCTCGTCCTCGATTTAAAAAATGTGCCGCCAAACATCAAAATAATTGCTTCTTTCAACAAGAGGTGAAATGAGACGTCAATCAGCATCGAACTGCCAGTAGCGAATAACATTTTGGGATGGCACTCGGGGTGGCCAATCAGATGTCAGGGGTGTCCAGTGCCACCTTTGACACCCCTCTGGCTCCGCCCTGCCGCCAGGCTACCTGCTGTCCTACAGTAACAGAGTACTTCAGGCTGGAGGATAACGATACAGTATGACCATGTCTGCTTAATCCCTCATTGGGAGGTGACCCTCTGAATAGCAGGTTCACTGTGACTCTCCAACATCCCTCATCCATCCCTCCATGCTCGTGCACTGCAGAATGTCTACTCGGTCCCAATGATCTCCCTCAGCAGCGAGTGGTTCAGGGCTCAGCCAGCCCCACTGGAAACGCTTCACGTGATTAGACTATAGAGTGGTTCCCAGAATTTATCGCTAAGTTGGATTACATAATCAAACGCTAGATAGACTAACACAGTGCCTTCAGAAAGTATGCATACCTCTTGACTTATTCCACATTTTTGTGTTATAGCTTAAATTCAAAATGGATTCAATAGATGTTTTCTCTCACCAATCTACACACAATACCCCGTAATGACAAAGTGAAAACATGTTTTTAGAAATGTTTGCAAATGTATTTACAGAAATATCCCATTTATCCCAACCATTGACTGCAGATAGCCTAGTGGCAGGTAGCCTAGTGGTTAGACCGTCATTGAAAATAATAATTTTTTCTTAACTGACTTGCCTAATTAAATAAAGGTACAAATTGACACCCCTTTGCTATGACAGTCCAAATTGAGCTCAGTTCAATTTCCTTTGATCATCCTTGAGATGTCACTACAACTTCATTGGAGTTGTTACGATAAACTAGGAGTGGTGGGTGGAATCAGGCGCAGAGAGCAGAGTTCAGTCGTTTGTCAATTTATTTCACCGGCGCAACAAAAACGGTCACGCCAACACACAAGTTCTCAGTCCAAACAACAGGACAAAATAGTCCGGAGAATAAAGACACGAACAAAAATAACACCATCCAAACAGAGTAACAAGAAACAAGAAACAAGCCCGCACAAATACCCAGCAGGCCTAGTGCCCTTAAATAGCCTACAAACAAACCCTAACACAAAAAAGGTGTACCCAATTACCCAATAATCAAAACAAACGGGAAGGGAATCGATGGCAGCTAATAGGCCGGCGACGACGACCGCCGAGCACCGCCCGAAGAGGAAGAGGCACCATCTTCGGCGAGGTTCGTGACAGGAGTCCACCTGTGGACAATTAAATTGCTTGGAAATGACTAACAAATAAACACAATTGTGTAAGGTCCTACAGTTGACAGTGCATGTCAGAGCAGAGACTATATCATGAAGTCCAAGGAACTCTCTGAGAATTGTGATGAGGCATACATCTGAGGAAGGGTGTAAAACTATTTCTAGAGTTTTGAAAGTTTCCAAGAGCACTTGGTTCTCCATCATTGGGAAATAGAGAAAAAAAATGGAACTACAAATGCTCTGCCATAGAGCTCTCCATCCAACCTAACTGAGCAACCGGGAAAGAAGGACCTTGGTCAAGGAGGAAACCAATGACCACCCTGACAGAAATACATAGTTCCTTGGCTGAGATGGGAGAACCTGCCAGAAGGACAGTAGTCTTTATAGCACTTCACCAATCTGGGCTTTATGGGAAAGTGGCCATATTGAAGCCACTCCTGAGAAAAAGGCACATTACAGCAAATCCTTGAGTTCGCAAGAAGGCATGTGAAAGACTCTAAATCGTAAGTCTGATGAGATTTGCACTTCAGAGTGCAAATGACCTTAGACTGGGTGCGAAGATTTATGTTCCAACAGGACAATGACCCCAAGCATACAGCCAAAGAAATGTTGGAATGGCTTCAGAACAAGAATATGTGTCACTCCCTGCCCATAGAGAGCCATTGTTTCTCTATGGTGTAGTAGGTCAGGGCGTGACTAGGGGGTATTCTAGTTGATTATTTATATGTTGTGTTCTAGTTTAGTTTTTCTATGTTGGTGTTTTGTATGATTCACAATTAGAGGCAGCTGGTAATTGTTGTCTCTAATTGGGGATCATATTTAAGTAGCTATTTTTACCACCTGTGTTTGTGGGATATTATGTTGTGTTTGTGCATGTGCACGTTCCGTTGTTTGTTTATTTGATTTATTTGTTTTTGGTTTAAGTTTCACTTTGGAGTAAATATGTGGAACTCAATATCCGCTGCGCCTTGGTCCTGTTCTTACGACAACCGTGCCAGAATATCCCACCAAAAGAGGACCAAGCAGCGTATCCACGAGGTAAAGGAGTTTTGGACATGGGAAGAAGTGATGGGTGGATGCGAAACCCTTCCTTGGCGGCAGATGGAAGGTAATAATGGAGAACAGCGACGACGCCAGCGTTCGCGGCCACAGAAAGCCCAAGGACAACCCCAAGATTTTTTTAGGGGGTGGCATAGGGGGTGGCCTGGCTGAGCCGTGGAAAGAGCCAGAGCACCCTTAGCAGGCAATAGAGAGGTGGTCGGTCGACCCAAGGAGAGAGCCAGAGCCCACCTGGGAGTCGATGGAGCAGTGTGAAGAGGGAACCTCCAGCGACGGGCAGCGGTTCGGAGCTTCCAGGCACAGCGTCCAGTCCAGCTCCATGGCCGAAGTCTTCCTCTGCGCCAATGTCCAGTCCAGGTGCGGTGTCAAGTCCCGCTCCAAGGTCGGAGTCTTCCTCGCCGCCGGTGTCCAGTCCAGGCAAGGCGTTCAGTCCTGCTCCAGGGCAGGAGCTTTCCTCAGTGCCGGTGCCCAGTCCAGACACGGCGACCAGCCAAGCTCCATGGCCGGAGCCTTCCTCAGCGCCGGTGCACCAGTCCAGGCACGGCGACCAGCCCAGCTCCAAGGCGGGGGAGCCTTCCTATGCGCCGATGCCCAGTCCAAGCACGGCATCCAGTCCAGCTCCATGACCGGAGCCTTCCTCAGCGCCGATGCCCAGTCCAGGCACGGTGTCCAGTTCCCACCCCAGGGCACGAGCCTTCCTCAGCGCCGGTGCCCAGTCCAGGCATGGTGTCCAGTCCAGCTCCATGACCGGAACCTTCCTCAGCGCCGATGCTCAGTCCAGGCACGGTGTCCAGTCCAGCTCCAGGGCCGGGACCTTCCTCTGCGCCGGTGCCCAGTCCAGGCACGGTGTCCAGTTCCCACTCCAAGGCACGAGCCGTCCTCTGCGCCGGTGCCCAGTCCAGGCACGGTGTCCAGTCCAGCTCCAGGGCCGGGACCTTCCTCTGCGCCAATGTCCAGTCCAGGTGCGGTGTCAAGTCCCGCTCCAAGGTCGGAGTCTTCCTCGCCGCCGGTGTCCAGTCCAGGCAAGGCGTTCAGTCCTGCTCCAGGGCAGGAGCTTTCCTCAGTGCCGGTGCCCAGTCCAGACACGGCGACCAGCCAAGCTCCATGGCCGGAGCCTTCCTCAGCGCCGGGGCACTAGTCCAGGCACGGCGACCAGCCCAGCTCCAAGGCGGGGGAGCCTTCCTATGCGCCGATGCCCAGTCCAAGCACGGCATCCAGTCCAGCTCCATGACCGGAGCCTTCCTCAGCGCCGATGCCCAGTCCAGGCACGGTGTCCAGTTCCCACCCCAGGGCACGAGCCTTCCTCAGCGCCGGTGCCCAGTCCAGGCATGGTGTCCAGTCCAGCTCCATGACCGGAACCTTCCTCAGCGCCGATGCTCAGTCCAGGCACGGTGTCCAGTCCAGCTCCAGGGCCGGGACCTTCCTCTGCGCCGGTGCCCAGTCCAGGCACGGTGTCCAGTTCCCACTCCAGGGCACGAGCCTTCCTCAGCACCGATGCCCAGTCCAGGCACAGTGTCCAGTCCAGATCCCAGGGCCGGGACCTTCCTCTGCGCCGGTGCCCAGTCCAGGCACGGTGTCCAGTTCCCACTCCAAGGCACGAGCCGTCCTCTGCGCCGGTGCCCAGTCCAGGCACGGTGTCCAGTCCAGCTCCAGGGCCGGGACCTTCCTCTGCGCCGGTGCTCAGTCCAGGCACGGTGTCCAGTTCCCACTCCAGGGCACGAGCCTTCCTCAGCGCCGATGCCCAGTCCAGGCACGGTGTCCAGTCCAGCTTCAGGGCCGGTACCTTCCTCTGCGCCGGTGCCCAGCCCTGACCGTAGAGAGCCAGTGTTTCTCTATGGTGAAGTAGGTCAGGGCGTGATTAGGGGTATTCTAGTTTATTATTTATATGTTGTGTTCCAGTTTATTTTTTCTATGTTGGTATTTTGTATGAATACCAATTAGAGGCAGCTGGTAATCGTCTCTAATTGGGGATCATATTTAAGTAGCTATTTTTCCCACCTGTGTTTGTGGGATATTATTTTGTGTTTGTGCATGTGCACCACGTAGTCACGTTCCGTTGTTTGTTTATTTGATTTATTTATTTAAAGTTTCACTTTGGAATAAATATGTGGAACACAATATTCGCTGCGCCTTGGTCCCATTCTTACGACAACCGTGACAATATGAAAGTCCTTGAGTGGCCCAGCCAAAGCCCAGCCTTGAATCCCATTGAAAATCTGTGGAAAGAATTGAAGATTGCTGTTCACCACCACTCCCCATCTAACTTAACAGAGTTTGAGAAAATCTGCAGAGAAGAATGGGAGAAAATCCCCAATTCTAGATGTGCTACAGACATACTCAAGACGACTCAAAGCTGTAATCGCTGCCTCAGGGTTGTGAATACTTGTAAATGAGAGATTTCTGTATTACATTTTTTATACATTTGCTAACATTTCTAAAAACATGTTTTCACTTTGTCATTATGAGGTATTGTGTAGAAAAAAATACATTTAATCAAATTTTAATTCAGGCTGTAACACAACAAAATGTGGAATAAGTCAGGGGGTATGAATACTTTCTGAAGGCACTGTACTTGAACAATGTACAAGTGACATTAATCCTGTTGTTTCCCCTTCTAAAAATTCAGTCGTAAAAGTGGTGGATTGTGGATTGTCACCTTTCCTCGTTTGAATGGGATGGAGTCAAGGCGAAGGCTGAGCTAACGCAATGTGACATTGTCGTGAGTGGCTTTTCACACCTCTTTCATGCCATAATGTGATCCTGTTCAAGAATTACAAATCGATTTTTTGTGTGAAATACATTGTGATTTGAAAGGAACATAACAAAAAAGAACAACTCCAACGTGTAGGAATATACCATAGATTGCTAACATACAACATCATTCACGTATTTAGATTTACGAGAGAATATGCAAAATTAGACAATGTAAAACAAACACGTGCACATTTGAATATTCAACTTCACCTTGTGGGGGAGAGAAGCTGTAGGAAGCGTCCCTGTTGCAGTCCTGAGTTGGCCCTCCATGTGAGTGGATGAGGGTACACTAATTTGATTTCACGGCATGACGTTGAAGATGCATTAATCTTTCCTAGACCATCGCACGGCCCTCAGCAGCTGGAGAAAGAGGGGCGAGTGAGACGAAGGGAGAGAGGAAAGCGGGGTCGGAGTGAGGGAGTTACGTGCCTCCCATGCTAATAACGTTCTCCTGCCAACAGAAGAGCAGAGCTGAGCAGAGCATCCCTCTAGGCATGCAGTGTAAACAGTGCACACCATCTCTAAATCACATTCACACCATCATAGACTGACATTCTCTCTCATCTCTCTCTCTTTCTCTCTCTCTCTCCCTTGTTCTTTATTTTTCTCTCATTTGTTCTCTGTCTCCCAATCTCTCTCCATCCCCTGCACAGCACTCTAGCAATGAAAGCCGGGAGCGAGAGAGATGGTCAGTTTGATTCTCCTGGCTATGTCAGTATATTAGTGTTTTTCTTTATATAATGTTGACTGTTGTGGGTCTCGCAATTTTATCAAGGTTTACGAACAGCTATGGTGCTGTCGAATCTAGATTTTTCTACTTTGAAAACCTATATACTTCGACTAAAAGATTCAAAGTTGTCTTGCAATTACTAAAGATTTAGTAATCTCAAGAGCATCTCATTCCAAAATCATGGGAATTAATATGGAGTTGGTCCCCCCTTTGCTGATATAACAGCCTCCACTCGTCTG
This sequence comes from Oncorhynchus masou masou, assembly GCF_036934945.1. Lineage (NCBI taxonomy): Eukaryota > Metazoa > Chordata > Actinopteri > Salmoniformes > Salmonidae > Oncorhynchus > Oncorhynchus masou. The sequence continues at coordinate 33,418,426 of NC_088244.1, forward strand.
GGAAGGCTTTCCACTAGATGTTGGAACATTGCTGTGGGGACTTGCTTCCATTCAGCCACAAGAGCATTAGTGAAGTCGGCACTGATGTAGGGGTGATTAGGCCTGGCTCGCAGTCAAGGTTCCAATTCACCCCAAAGGTTTTTGATGGGGTTGAGGTCAGGGCTCTGTGCAAGCCAGTCAAGTTCTTCCACACTGATCTCAACAAACCATTTCTGTATGGACCTCACATTGTGCACGGGGTTCATTGTCATGCTGAAACTGGAAAGGGCTTCCCCAAACTTTTGACACAAAGTTGGAAGCACAGAATCATCTAGAATGTCATTGTATGCTGTAGCGTTAACATTTCCCTTCACTGGAACTAAGGGGCCTGGCCCAAACCATGAAAAACAGCCCCACACCATTATTCCTCATCCACCAAACTTTACAGTTGGCACTATGCTTTTGGGAATTAAGAGGTCTTCTGGCATCCGCTAAACCCAGATTTGTCTGTCGGACTGCCAGAGGGTGAAGCATGATTCATCACTCCAGAGAACGCATTTCAACTGCTCCAGAGTCCAATTGCAGCAAGCTTTACACCACTCCAGCCAATGCTTGGCATTGTGCATGGTGATCTTAGGCTTTTGTGCAGCTGTACGGCCATGGAAACCCATTTCATGATGCTTCTAACGAACAGTTGTTGTGCTTCCAGGGGCAGTTTGGAACTTGGTAGTGAGTGTTGCAACCGAGGACATACGTTTTTTACGCACTACTTGCTTCAGCACTCGTGGTCCCGTTCTGTGAACTTGTGTGGCCTACCACTTTGCGGCTGAGCTATTGTTGCTCCTAATCATTTCCACTTCACGATAACAGCACTTACAGTTGCCTGGGGCAGCTCTAGCAGGGCAGAAATTTGATGAACTGGCATGTTGGAAAGGTGGCACCTTATGACGGTGCCACGTTGAAAGTCACTGAGCTCTTCAGGAAGGCCATTCTACTGCCAATGTTTCTCTGTGGAGATTGCATGGCTGTGGCTAAAATAGCTGAATCCACTCATTTGAAGGGGTATTCACACACTTTTGGATATATAGTGTATGTTGTAGTATTTCTAAGACTGGTATTATTTGCTATATGATAATCTGGTTTTCAAAGTATTTTGTTGCATTTCAAAGATCACTGCAATGAGTGTAACAGAGAGCTATTAGTATGCTACGTGCTAGGCCATCTATCATCCATATTTTGCCTGCATCCTATAGGCTGGCCCCCAGACAACTGTGTGCAATGATAACTGGTGTCACATAATCAAAGCAAATCCATGGCCTGGAGGCTATACTTCTCATATCGCACTTTGGAGCAAAGTGAGGGGGAAAAAAAGATCCTTAGATGAGAAATGTCCCCAGGTCGGTTTTTGGTCAGTTGAAATCAAAGAATCAGAGGGAGGGGAGAGGAATGAGATAAATGTTGTCTTGCTACCACAGTTAATGGTCTGACTGGAAACCTCCCACCACAGCCCACAGCCCACACCAACCCCCACCCCCTGTCCTATTGGCCCACCCAACTGCCATTTGGCTCTGGGGCTCTGAGCTGAGCTGTCTGCCAACGGCTTCTTTCTTTTCTTGTTCCGGATCCATTTGAACTACTCGGCCGGCGGTGGAAGCATCAAACGCCACGTGTCATGCAGGATCCAGACCCCTTCCCCAAAGAAAATTATTAAGGCATGGAAATATTAATATGCTCTTCACAGGGGTCTGTGAGGAGGCAATTTCCATCATGCCCATGTATATTTCGCCATGTGGAAGAAAAAAAACACACATTTCTCTGATGTTTCTGCACACAGAACAGTGGCGAGTCTGCTGATACTGAAGCTTGCAGAGAGGTGTAAACCCGATTGGCCTGGTATTAAATTAGGGGGGGGTGACAGGAGTTTTTTTTATCACTCTGTAATTTGGTTAACGCCCCTGGAGTATGTAATCATATCGATGGCAACGTCCTGGACTGGTTCGTTAGTATATTCATGGATCCAGGGATATTTGTTCAAATAAACTTTGGTCGTTTGCCTTGTGGATCAATTCTGACAAGTCTTTTGATTATGGTTTTATGGGGAACCTACTTTATAGTGTGAGCTTTATTGTGATTTTAGCTGGCGTAGTCGGCTAGCTAGAGAGTACAACTACATTACTCTGTTCTGTGGTCCAGAATTCAAGTGAGAATAATCAATTCATAATCAGTGTCCTCCAGTATTCACACAGGAATATTTCACGGACGGTCATTGAACATGGTAATTGAAAAAACAATCCATCTCCATGGTTGAGTTAAGGAGCTAAATTCAAGAGCTATATGCATGAAGGACAGCTCGGCATGTCCGAATTTGATTAGCTGCTTTTGCTGGGTAAATAAATGAATTAATCCTGCCTATTGTCCTTCAGATGCATTCACCTAGATCCCTCGTGGGAGAAAGGAAGTTAATTAAGATCATGGTAAAGGTGCGTTTCTGTGCCGTTGCTTGTAAATGTTGTGGTTCCTTAAGCCTGCATCAGCCATCTGAAAAAGTACGTAATAGTAGGTGAAAGTGGCACTTTGTGAAGGAAATATTATTTTCTCCATTTCATATAAATGTATCGCAATCATGATTTATATCTTGACTTTAATATTGTTGTTAATTTTTAGAATGGAAGAGTGGTGTGGGAAATTCTAACAATTTCAAAGTTTTCATGTTTGGATTGTTTCAAGAGTTCATAAAAGCTACGGATTTTGATATGTTTTATTGTACTGTAAGTGCTATTTATTGTTACAGGGAAGCTGTTTGTCTGATGGCGGTCAGCTCGAAGAGGAACTACACAGGTGCGCTCCTACAGTATCATACAGTTTTGGGGTGTGGTGATTACTTTAGAGAATTCGTGTGAGGTTTTATGCCTTTTGTTTTAATGTTTTGGGCCATGCAAAGTTATGCTAATTAGACGTGAGGAGATACTGGGATTTGGCACTCTTAAAATAATAATAATAATAATATTATATTATGATAATTTATTATAATAATAATAAAATCTGGGTTGAAATTTCTAGGAATGATTTTCTTGGATTATTATTTGGTGAATGGTCTAATGGTAGATGTTACTACACACAGCATATACATTGCATTCAGAATGTATTCATACCCCTTCCCCTTTCCACATTTTATTATGTATTATTTATTTATTATTATTCTAAAATTAATTAAATAAAACATTTTCCTCATCAATGTACACACAATACCCCATAGTGACAAAGTGAAAACAGTTTAATATTTTGTCACAGATGTATAAAAAATGTGAAACATAAATACCTTATTTAAATACATGTTCAGAACCTTTGAAATGAGTCTAGAAATTGACCTTAGGTGCATCCTGTTTCCATGTATCATCCTGGAGATGTTTCTACAACTTGATTGGAATCCATCTGTGGTAAATTCAATTGATTGGTCATGATTTGGAAAGGCACACACCTGTCTGCATAAGGTCCCACAGTTGACAGTGCATGTCAGAGCAAAAACCAAGCCACAAGGTTGAAGGAATTGTGCGTAGAGCTCCGAGACTGGATTGTGTCGATGCACAGATCAGGGGAAGGATACCAAAAAATGTCTGCAGCATTGAAGCTCCCTAAGAATGTTCTCCATCCATCATTCTTAAATGGAAGAAGTTTGGAACCACCAAGGCCCTTCTCGGAGGAGAAGGGCCTTGGTCAGGGAGGTGAAAAAAAGTGACCCAATGGTCACTCTGACCTAGATCCAGAGTTCATCTGTGGAGATGGGAGAACCTTTCAGAATGACAACCATCTCTGCAGCACTCCACCAACCAGGACTTTATGATAGAGTGGCCAGATGGAAGCTACTCCTCAGTAAAAGGCACTTGACAGCCTGCTTGGAGTTTACCAAGAGGCACCTAAAGGACTCTCAGACCATGAGAAACAAGATTCTCTGGTCTGATGAAACCAAGATTGCACTATTTGGCCTGAATGCGAAATGTCTCGTCTGGAGGAAACCTGGCACCATTCCCACTGTGAAGCATGGGGTGGCAGCATCATGCTGTGGGGATGTTTTTCAGCGGCAGGGAGACTAGTCAGGACGGAGGGAAAGGTGAACGGAGCAAAGTACAGAGGGGACAGGGCCACGGGCACGCACTACGATGAAAACCTGCTCCAGAGTGCTCAGTACCTCAGACTGGTGTGAAGGTTCAACAACCGTAAGCACACAGCCAAGACAATGCAGGAGTGGCTTCTGGACAAGTCCCTGAATGTCCTTGAGTGGCCCAGCCAGAGCCCGGACTTGAACCCAATCGAACATCTCTGGGGAGACCTGAAAACAGCTGTGCAGCGACGCTCCCCATCCAACCTGACAGGGCTTGAGAGGATCTGCAGATAAGATGGGGGGATGGGAGAATGGGAGAAACTCCCCAAATACAGAATGGGAGAAACTCCCCAAATACAGGTGTGACAAGCTTGTAGCGTCATACCCAAGAGGACTCAAAGCTGTAATTTCTGCCAAAGGTGTTTCAAAATGAGTAAAGGGTCTGAATACTTATGTAAATGTGATATACATTTTTTTTTTCAGTCAATCTGCACACAAAAAAATTCAACCTGTTTTTACTTTGTCATTGTGGGGTATTGTGTGCAGATTGATGCAGAAATACAACTATTTAATCCATAACGTAGCATAATGTGGAAAAAGTTAAGGGGTGTAACTATGCAGCTCTGAGCGAAGGTTAACTCAATCATTTAATGCTGGGACGTTGATTGCAAGATATTAACAACAAAAATAAAAATATAAACACAACATGCAACAATTTCAAAGATTTTACTCAGTTACAGTTCACATAAGGAAATCAGTCAAATTGAAATAAATTAATTCATCCCTAATCTCTGGATTTCACAAAACTGGAAATACAGATATGCATCTGTTGGTCAAAGATACTATTAAAAAATATAAACTATTGGCGTGGATCAGAAAACCAGTCAGTGTCTGGTGTGACCACCATTTGCCTCATGTAGCGCAACACATCTCCTTGATCAGGCTGTTGATTGTGGCCTGTGGAATGTTGTCCCACTCTTCTTCAATGGCTGTGCGAAGATGCTGGATATGGGTGGGAACTGGAACACGCTGTTGTACACGTCCATCCAGAGCATCCCAAACATGCTCAATGGGTGACATGTCTGATGAGTATGCAGGCCATAGAAGAACCGGGACATTTTCAGCTTCCAGGAATTGTGTTCAGATCCTTGAGACATGGGGCCGTGCATTATCATGCTGAAACTTGAGGAGATGGCGGTGGATGAATGGCACGGCAATGGGTCTCTGGATCTCGTCATGGTATCTCTGTGCATTCGAATTGCCATATTTTAAAACGCAATTGTGTTTGTTGTCTGTAGCTTATGCCTGCACACTCAATAACCCCACCACCATCATGGGGCACTCTGTTCACAACGTTGACATCAGCAAACCGCTTGCCAACACAACGCGCACACTTCTGCCATCTTTTCCTGGTACAGTTAAAACTGGGATTCATCTGTGAAGATTTCTCCAGCGTGTGAGTGGCCATCGAAGGTGAGTATTCTCCCACTGAAGTCGGTTAAAATGTCGAGACCCTGGTAAGGACAATGAGCTTCCCTGAGACGGTTTCTGACAGTTTGTGCAGAAATTCTTTGCTTATGCAAACCAACAGTTTCATCAGCTATCCGGATGGCTGGTCTCAGACGAAGAAGCCGGATGTGGAGGTCCTGGGCTGGTGTGGTTACACGTGGTCTGTGGTTGTGAAACCGGTTGGACGTACTGCCAAATTCTCTAAAATTACGTTGGCTGCGTCTTATGGTAGAGAAATGAACATTCAGTTCTCTGGCAACAGCTCTGGTGGACATTCCTGCAGTTAGCATGCCAATTACACTCTCCCTCAAAACTTGAGACATCTGTATTGTGTGAAAAAACTTCACATTTTAGAGTGTCCTTTAATTGTCCCCAGCACAAGGTGCACCTGTGTAATGATCATGCTGTTTAATCAGCTTCTTGATATGCCACACCTGTCGGGTGGATGGATTATCTTGTGCACAAAATTTGAGAGAACTAAGCTTTTTGTGCATATGGAACATTTCTGGGATCTTTTATTTCACCACATGAAACATGGGACCAAACACTTCACATGTTGCATTTATATTTTGTTCAGTATAATTGCTTGACGGTTATATTGGACACGTAACTTATAGTATTCCGACACGTAACTTATAGTATTCCGCTTGCTACCTTGGCTTGACCTATTGGATACGCTTATGGTCCTATAGCATTCAGATTAAGTCATACTGAAGATTATATTATGGTCAAATTCCTGCTACGCTAATTCTCTGTCATCCTCAGTCGAAGTGGAATTTCACCAATCTACACTGACAATAGAATGATAGTGAATGATTTTGCAGTCTGAACTTGAGTCTAATGCCAAAAGAAGGTGTCAAAAGATAATGTGAAGGGCTTTGTAGTCAATTGGGCTCAGCGTCAGACTGCTTCTGGGATTGGAGAATATCTGTCTGTATTTGCTAATATTAATACTCAGATCAATGTGTGTTCTGGCTGTGGAGGAGACTGGTGTAATTCCGGTCTTTAGTAAGGAATTATTGTCTGGAGATCATTTCTGTTCCACATCTCCCTAAGCCTTTGTTGGGGAATCCTGGGTCTGTGAAGAATTTGTGAGAAATGTATGGCATTATAAAATAGAAAACAACACCAACTCAAATGGGTATTGGTGTTTTTACCTGTGTAGAGACATGCGGATATAAGTGATAACATTTTTAGATATAAGCAGAGATTTGAAGATAAAATACAGATTTTGCAGTTTATTTGTTCTTCAATCAAGTCATGAAATCATGGGTTTTCAATTTTCTGACAATAGCAAAATGGCAAAACTTAGATGATAGGGCTGACAAATTGCATGGAGAGAGTAGACCCTTCCTTGAACATGCCAGGTAATCTGGTTAAAAGCCTTGACACGGGTCAATAAAGTACAGTCTCTAGGGGAATAGTGTGCGCTGTGCAGCAGATAGAGGCCCTGTCGCTGCATAGACATGCTACAGTATAGACTAGAGGTGATTGAAGTGAAGCCCTTAGCTAGTGACAGCCCCTGGCTAGATGTCAAAGTAAGCCAGCTTAATTGCACATGGCATTAAGAAAATGCATGTGCTAACAGGGAGTGCACACATCATTATTTCTCAGCATAACACCTCATTAATATTTGTTTTTTGTTGTGTTATTCCCCTCCCCCTCCCCTGATTCTGTGAGGAGGGTTGCACTGTTAAACTGGATTGGGAATGACAGGGAGATGAATCTTCTTGACTCCAGGCATGTGTTTCCTGTTTTGCATTCTAATTAGGCGACACACCCCACCGCCTGTCGGCCCCAGCAACATGGCCTCTGGAAAAAGTGTCACGCTGGCGGTGGAAGATCATAAAGTACAAGAGTCCTGGCGTCTTCTCAAAGTGGCGTGTGTGCTGTGTGTGGGATTCGTCGCTTTATGGAAAAGGTCATGTGGCTGAAAGCGAGGTGTGATCTATTCATCAAAGTCATGGGGCGGAATTGCCGCCACCTCATTCCTCATTCCTGTTCCTCGCCCTTTCGTCAGGTGGTTTGGGGTCAGGTGTGTTGTGACCTGCAGTTAGCAGCAGTGCCTGTGAAAGGCACATTGCCTGGTACTACTCCAACCCATAGAGTAAGAACTGTGGAGATCCTATCAGCCAAAAGCGTGTCAGATAAAATAAGCCTTTTGAGTTGGATTGGATCATCTCTGTATGAAAATATCCTCTCTTCACACGTAACAGTGCAGTTTGGCTTAGCAAGCGAAATGTTGATGACTCATCACTCATGTTGTACACTATCCACAATTAACAGTGTGCGGTAGATTACCTTGTTTCCCTTCTACTCCTGTTGAGGGGAGAATCAATTCTGCATTCTGTAATGTGCAACTGCGTGCTAAACACCATCTTTGATACAATGCTGTTAGGGTAGAGGTCAGACTGGCATACAGGAATAATACAAATACATCACGTTAGATAAGAAAATGTACAGGCCGACTCCTTTGTATATCTCGCAGGTGCAGTAAACGGAAATGTCGATAAAGATTTTCTTACAATGTAATACCTGAGCCTCAAGATGTTGCTCACTGTCTGTATTTTTGATGCTTATACAATTCCAATTCTTAACCAATCCCTACGTTTTTCTACGTTATTTTGTGCCTTTCCCATCCTCCCTTAAAAATGAGAAGTCTGATCAACGGGAGAGGGACTTCCCTACCACTGTCGCCCCAAAAGAACCCTGGATTCTCTAATCCCAGATTCCATTAAGTTTCTTCATTGTTCCTTCTCTCCGTTCCTTCTTTTTGGTAGAAATATTAAACCGCCTTCCTCAATAAGCTGCAAATCTCATCATCAGCCTAAAAGAAAGAGCTGTTATTCTTTCTCCTGCTGCTGTTATTCTCCTCTCCTAATTATGCAGAACGTTGTCAAGTTTCCAATATTATCCTGCTGCTACACAGACAGGGTATAATTTCTACTGAGAGAATAATGTACTGTCCTGATGGTTTCTAATGCCATAGATGAAGAAATGTGTTATATTGCAAAGGCAAATTATGTTTAATGTTGTATTTGTACGCATGTGTGGTTATTTCAGTTCAGTGTTTCCCGTACAGCACATGGGGTTGATGGTTGATGGCATCAGCCCTTCAGTGTGGAGAGATAACAGTCAGACAGTGTGCTTTTAGAGAAACTATTCTGACATTGTGGAGATGGGGAATGTTCTTGACATGTTTCCCACAGGCGGTCCAAACTTAAAGGCCATCTTATGTGAGAGAAAGTCGCAGTTCAGCAAATGATCTAGTTGTCTAAGATTATACTTCTAAAACATTTTAGTTTGCAGCTAATTTAACTATTCATTGGGGATAAAAGTAATGCTACTTTTACAAGCTCCTACAACCTCCTCTCGGTTTATATTGTTATTTTTATTTCTTATTGTTTCATTCACACTTACACTGTTGGAGCTCGGCGCTTAAGTATTTGTACTCTGCAACAACCCTGTGCATGTGACTAAATACAAAATAAAAATAAATAAATAAAATTGCCTCAATCATTTCAAAAAAAATCTAATCTATTTATGTACACTGAAATAAAAATAGAATTGCCGCAAGAATTCGAAACTGAAAACGAGTGCCTCGGGCAGTGGCGAGTTTGCTGGTCTACTTCTGTACACCCTCTTTATAAACAATGAAATTGGCCCCGCTTTTCTGTTGTGGCAATCTCACACTATAACATGAATGTACAGCTTTGTTTACTGCTTTGACCCACACTGCTGCAACAGTGATTCATCTTCGACACCTTATTACAGTTACTTGCAATGAGATTACAATTTCAGTGCCGTTTTCTGGAATCTAACTAGACCTACTGGGAATATGTTAGTTGAGAACGATATGAGTGGGAGACATTGCCATCCTTCCTGTCCTGTATTACTGTCGTGTTATAGAGCCCAGATACAATTATGCATTTGAATAATGCTGTGCAATATCTCCTTCTAAGTGATCGGGTAGGCTAAATGATTGGCCTCTCAATGTAATTTCAGCCTCTCTGAATAGAACGTTATTTGATAAATTAGTTTTTAGGCCTAGATTGTCATCTCTCACATTTAATTTCTCACTATATCATGTTCTTTGACAACAATTCAATGGAGGCTGCAGTTCAGAAATGGAATTGACCACTATGTCTGACTACAAGGCATGCGGTGTGCCCAGAGAGAAATCTGGGCAGAAATGTGTCTATTTATTACGAGTTCTTTGTTAGAGTTATGGTCCAGTTACCTCAGGATCGCAAAAGTTAAGTGAAGAAAGTGTAAGCATTGAACATAAATAAATGTATTTCACTATAAACTACTTCAGATTATTGTAATGCACCCTAAGAACCTTGATTAAGATTGATGATAATTGTAACTTTATTTGTAAGGTCTGGAACCTGAGATGTAACCTGAATGATTATAATGACTGTAATCAGGTAAGATTGCCATCAGTTAGCAGAACTCTGACCTCACGTGTTTTTTTCTCTGAGCTATGAAGAGGCCACACTGTATTTAGAGGGAAATCTCACTGTGGATAGGCCACACTGTATTTAGAGGGAAATCTCACTGTGGATAGGCCACACTGTATTTAGAGGGAAATCTCACTGTGGATAGGCCACACTGTATTTAGAGGGAAATCTCACTGTGGATATGCATTTCACATGATTTCGACCTTGTTGTAAAATTTAGTGGTCACAAAATTTTTGTTCTCAACTATTCTCCATTTTATTTATACTGTACCGTCCCAAAGGAATTGTTATACAAACCACATTGTACTGTAATTCCAGGATTATTCTTTGCATTACCACTTCTAAAATACTAGCAAAAGTACTTGGATTCCCCTGAGGTGATAACACCACCTGTATCTGCTTCTCGTTGGTTGGCTCTCCCTGAGGGACTGGAGTCTTCTCCAAATATAGACCACTAATATGCAAACATTTTAATGAGGGGACTTATCTGTTCCTGGTCCTCGTTTTAGCATCTTAGCTCTACTTCTGCCCTGTATTAACATATTTCCCCCCTTACTCTGAGATCATAATCCAATTGTATGTCCTTGAAAGTGGATAAACCAATAAAAAATGGTCTTCTTTTTTTTTGGCAACGGCACGGAAATTCATAGCGTAGCGCACCAGTAATCCAATAAATAATAGCACTCAGCAGCCACATTTAAATGAGGGGACCTTCCACCTCTCTCCTGATGCCATCCATGCTCACAGTTGGGGGTTGTCTGCCAGTATTACCCACTGTGGGTGGCCTGCCAGGCTTCGGGCCTATCAGAGGAGAAGGCCTGAGCCATCGTAAGTACACACTCTGCTCTCCAGTTAACCTATCTTTCTGTATGGCTCAGCATTGTCGCCAACTAAGCATATCCATATTTTTAATTTATCTAACATTCTCAGTGTGTGGGGACACATTATACATTGCACACAATATTGTCTTCTCTTCTCTGTTAAGACCATGATGTCTAGATGGATCGTTATCTTCCGACACATCTTTCTTTTGTTTCCTACCTTGTGCTCATTAGTCAGCCGCCACAAAAGGAATTGCTGTCGCAATTCAGCCGGTGTTAATTTCTCATGGAATATCAATTATGCTCCATAATGGGAAGCAGCACTGCGCACAACCTGGAGGGGATCAGGGTCCCTCTCTCTGCAATCATCCCAAATCACCCATCCATTGCTCTCTCCCTCCTATCCCTCTCTCCCATCTTCTCCTCCCTTCGTCAGTTCATTGAGAGACTCATACTTTCTAATTAGTACCAATGAGGAAAGGGACTTCATTACCGGCCGACGATGAATCATTATCTGATGTAATTGGCCCTCCATTCCCCTAGGAGGTGCCCTGCTCCAGCCTGCACAGCTGGAAGAGCCTTCAATGTGACTGCAGGAGGCCTGGGGACTGTTCCAATAATCTCTCCTTCCTCCTGAAGTGTACGTTTGTTCTCTACTTCCCACACTTTTAAAAGCATTGTATTGGTGTTGGCATGTGCTAAAGTGATTTTCCATATACCAGTAATTTCCTTTAAAATGCATGAAGGTTGGGAGGAAAGATAGATAATTGGGACATAGCCCTACAGTCTGTGCAGTTCTGATGATGACCAACTTTCTCTGCTGCAGCGATGTCATTAATAATTTCTATGTCAGCATGTGCTAACAGATTCCTATTAATCATAGTTTAGGAAGTGTTTGGATGTGGTGCGGCTCTGTCTTACAGGCCCAGTGAAGTCAAAAACTAGATTTCTTTGTGTTTTATATATCTTTCCACACTATGAGGTTAGAATAATACTGTAACTTTAGTTTAAGTGTAAAAGTTGAAAAGACCACCTGAAATTACAGCCTGTTTTGGTGGGATGGAGTTTTGGCCTGCCTGGTGACATCACCAAGTGACAAATTAGTTAATAGACTAATAAGAAAGAGTTCCAAACCTCTCTGCCAATAACAGCAAATGTTCAGTAAGAATCATTATCCTAGGTCCTGGCAAAATTCTTGCTTGAGAAATTGCTCTTGCTAAGATGCTATATTTGTTTCTTTTACACCATTTTAATTTAAAACAATCAAAGTCAGGTCCAATTGTTACCCAGAAATGATTTGATATTGAGATCAAAATGGCTGCATTGGGCCTTTAAGGAGATTCATTTGATATGAAATGTATTCTGTGTCACTAATGGGCATGTTGTTGCTTGGTAATGTGTTACTATGTTGGCGAGGCTAGCTTCCTCATTCATGGTGATTCATTTGAATGACTTATAAATATGATTACATTTGCTTCATACCACCATGATCCGAAAAATACTTACTTACTTTGTAATGGTTGTCCGTGTCCAACCCAGCTAATGTTTTGTCTGCATAAAATACAATAGTGTGGGCAACATTTGCAAACAATAAAGCATCAGGAGATAGGCCTAATCTAAATGGAGATTCATCTCCCGTTCCATTTCATCACCAGTGGTGAATTAGCATGTGCTAATGACCTCAGGAATGTTGATTGGTGCCAAATCTTCTGTTTGCTTCCGAAAACCAAGAGGTGATCTGCTCAACCAGAGAGAGAGAGAGAGAGAGAGAGAGAGAGAGAGAGAGAGAGAGAGAGAGACTGGCTGGCTAGCTAGCTAGCTAGTGCCCGGCACATCACTCTCCAACACATCAATCTCCTGCCTCTGTCAGCCTCAATTTAATAATTAGCCCGCTAAGATTACACTCAGAACATTTCTAAAGTGAGCTTTCTTTCTCTTCTTGCTTTTTCCAGGTCCTGCATGCTCGGTCCATCTCATTTACAGGGTGATTAGCATGTCTGACTGTGCCCTGTGATCCAGTTTAGTCTGTCTAAAAATGAGTTCCTAATGCTAATTGCTAATTGAAAAATTAGAAAGTCAATTAGAGTGCTGGAGATCTAATTAAGGGGGAATTGAATGAAAATCTCACTCCAAACTCGATTGGCTTCCTCCAATTTATAATCTCCTCAAGGCTCAAATTTACTCTGATGGTGTGTGTGTGCACTGCGGTGCTTCGTCCCCAAAAAAATGCAATTGACTTTCGGTCACACTTTATTTAGATAGTCCAGATATCAACAAACTATCTATTGATAAGAAACTGGTTGCTAAGGTTACGATTAGGTTTTGAATAAGGGTTAGGCTAAGGGTTAAGTTCAAGGTTAGGATAAGGGTAAAGGTTAGGCAAAGAGCTAGGATTAGGGTTAGTAGATAGTTAGTTGGAATGTTACTGAAGAGCATCTTCAGATGGACTATTCAAATGAAGTGTTACCTGACATTCAAAGCACAAGCGTCTGACTGATTGATTTGGATCCAATCACTGCCACTTCCCTGTCTCTCTGCGAAAGATTTTAAAAAAAATAATGTAAACTTACTACTTGAATGCTTTCAGGAAAGCCTATTCTAAACAAGATAGGAAAACGCAGTAGAGCCACTCATTTAAGGCCTTAACACTGTGGCCTAGTGATGTTAGGAGCCGAGCTGCTTCTTTTTAGTCACGAAAGAGCGGCACCTAAAATGTCTTAGTTAAGCACCTCACCACCATTCTGGTAGGAGTCGACGGTGAAAGGAAGATGTCACTCATGACAAACTGGTCTGCGAACACAAGCCTGCTACTCATCAGATATATTGTCAGAGGGTGGTGTGTGCTCTGTCTGTCTAAGAGCTATAACTCCCTGGTAGCACTGTCGCCATCTCACATCATTGTTTACCTGTTGGTGCACCTCGTGGACGAGGAAGAGGCGGACGTTTTGTGATTATAAATAACATAGCAGAGGCAGATAATGCGTCAACACGCCTAGTTGATGCATGATGCAGTGAAGGCACTTTGTAGCATCATTGTAGGGGTTCTGTGATAAACAGCTGCATGAGAAATTAAGTAAATTGAAATCAATTCATTAGGCCTTGATCTATGGATTTCACATGACTGGGAATACAGATATGCGTCTGTTAGTCACAAATACCTTTAGAAAAAGGTAGTGGATCAGAAAATCAGTCATTATCTGGTATGACCACCATTTGCCTCATGCAGCGCGACACATCTCCTTCGCATAGAGTTGATCAGGCTGTTGATTGTGGCCTGTGGTATGTTGTCCCAATACTCTTCAATGGCTGTGCGAAGTTGCTGGATATTGGCGGTAACTGGAACAGTCTGTTGTACACGTCGATTCAGAGCATCCCAAACATGCTCATTGGGTGACATGTCTGATGAGTATTCAGGTCATGGATGAACTGGGACGTTTTCAGCTTCCATGAATTGTGTACAGATCCTTGAATCATGGGGCCGTGCACTATCATGCTGAAACATGAGGTGATGATGGTGGATGAATGGCACGACAATGGGTCCTCGTCGCGGTATCTGTGTGCATTCAAATTGCCATCGAAAAAGTGCAATTGTGTTGGTTGTCTGTAGTTTTTGCCTGCCCATACCATAACCCCACCTCCATGTTGTCACAACATTGACAACAGCAAACCGCTCACGCACATAACGCCATACACGCTATCTGCCATCTGCCCGAGATTCATCCATGAAGAGCACACTTCTCCAGCGTGCCAGTGGCCATCGAAGGTGAGCATTTGCCCACTGAAGTTGGTTACGACACCGAACTGCAGTCAGGTCAAGACCCTGGTGAGGACGATGAGCACGCACATGAGCTTCCCTTAGGTGGTTTATGACCGTTTGTGCAGAAAGTCTTCGGTTTTGCAAAGCAACAGTTTCATCAGCTGTCCGGGTAGCTGGTCTCAGATGATCCTGCAGGTGAAGAAGCAGGATGTGGAGGTCCTGGACTGGCGTGGTTACATGTGGTCTGCGGTTGTGAGGCCAGTTGGACTTACTGCCGAATTCTCTAAAACAACATTGGAGGTGCCTTATTAATTCTCTGGCAACAGCTCTGGTGGACATTTCTGCAGTCAAGCATGCCAATTGCACGCTCCTTCAAATCTGAGACATCTGTGGCATTGTGTTGTGTTTTAGGAGTGCCATTTTATTGTCCTCAGCACAAGGTGCCCCTGTGTAATGATCATGCTGTTTAATCAGCTTCTTGACATGTGGATGGATTATCTTGGCAAAGGAGAAATTCTCACTAACAGGGATGTAAACCAATTGTTTGGGACAAAAATTGAGAGAACTAAGCTTTTTGTGCATGTGGAACATTTCTGGGATCTTATATTTCAGCTCATGAAACATGGGACCAACACTCCCCGTGTTGCGTTTATATATTTTTGTTCAGTATGCTATGAAAAACAGAGATACATGTTTTTTTTTAAATAGAATCTGGAACATAACTCCAAGGCCAAAGGTGACATTTCGATATGATCTAATCCTTAAGTGGAGCACACGGCTCCTCTCTCTCTGTGCTTTTAAATCCACAATGTGTTAAAAAAAGCCCTGCAAACATTATGAATATTCATTGGCTCCGTGTTCTGTGGGCTCTGTTAAGCTGATTCCCCTGTGGGGATCTAAAGCAGCTTCCCTCATTGACTGTGAAACTCTAGGACAAAACCCCTCACCTTCACTTTCCCTCCTGCTTGCTCTGCTTCCTTTCTCCGTGGTCGACAGAGAGATCGCTGGAACAGGAGGTGAATTTTCTCAGCAGTTTTCTGCTAAAGTCCTTTCTATGAAATGCCAGCCATGACAAATGAGACTACTGTTTCAAAACCAGACTGCTGATCTAGCTTTCATTGTTTAGTTGTAATGCATGGTACACGCCTGTGGACAACGTGCACTTTCTTGTGTGCGCGTGCCTGTCCATCAGTCCCTGCATGCGTGTGTGTAAGGTAATTCATTTGGCACATTTTGGTGTTCTGTCTCTTCTTACCAATGACGTGTCAGTCTACTACAGTATACCTTCAGGTGCTGCTTGAGAAAGGAGGCCACTCTCAAATTCTGCTCTTGATGTCTAGTCCAGATACTTACATTTAATGGTGTCTAGGTGTGTTACTGGTAGCATGTTGTCCTGCCCAGAATCAACTCTTCTTTGCAGGAAATGTGTTTGGACTTCCCAGAACATTCTGTGTTTGGATCCCTAATCTCTCTAATCCATTAGATTGGTTAATGGTCATTATATAGGAGTTCCATTGATAATGGCCCTTTAAGAAACCATTAGGGAGTCAACAGTCATAAATAATGAACAATACTGTAATGAGCTTCGGCCTGCGAAAGAGAGAGCCAGGAACTCCATAGTGCTTGTTAATAATGACTGGTCACAGACACTTCATTTGAAGTAACTGTCCAGTGACGATCCTAATTTTAAAAGTAAGGGTATGTTAACCCTACACTCAAATACTGTTGTTGACTAATCTTATAGTCATAATTGTTGCCAAGCATAAATTGGAGGGAAAAAAACACTTCAAAAACCCCAACTCAAACTTTTTTTTTACGTGTTAAATGTAACCTTTATTTAACGAGGCAAGTCAGTTAAGAACAAATTCTTATTTACAATGACCGCCTACACCAGCCAAACCCGGATGGCGTTGGTGCCAATTGTGCGCCACCCTATGTGACTCCCAATCATGGCCGGTTGTGATACAGCCTGGAATCGAACCAGGGTGTCTGTAGTGACGCCTCAAGCACTGCGATGCAGTGCCTTAGACTGCTGTGCCTCTCAGGAGCCCAGACCATTTCAAAATGGCATGCTATTTCCTCATAGAATATGATGTCATACTAGAGGAGGCTGAGCTGGCCTATCAGCGATCTAGAGGATGATGACCTGCCAAATCAGCAGTCTACTCGCAATATTATTGTTAATGACCGGTATACACCCACACCATTCTGTTGTTGGGGTACACCCACACCATCCCATCACAGAAAAGCTACTTAATTGCAATGGTTTGAAAGGAAAAAGATTTCACTCATATTGTAAGTAATTATAGGTCATATATCATAGAAATCTGGAAACACTGGACAATTACTTTAAAACATTAACTCTGATTAATTTGTAAATATGTATTAGAGTAGGGATAGTGGAGTGTATGAGGGATGACTGACGGGGGAACAGGAATAATATAGAAAATGACTTCCTGTATGACTCTCCAAGCAGCAACTCTTAACTAAGTCCATAAATGAACTCACACTAATAGTAATATTAGAGTTTGCCCGCAGGAGCTGTATTATTAGCTTTGTTGTATAAGCATTGAGTTGGTTACAATACAGACAATTTCCTCGCATAAGTCTACTAATAGGAGCTATACTGTGCACTGAAGAAGAAGAAGAAGAAGAAGAAGAGAGTTTGTAATGTAGAATAAAGAAGGGACAGGGAAGTGGTGGGTGCACAGTAGAGAGCAGAGAGTTTCCTCCTGGCTGTTGTTCTCATCTTCCTTCTCTGTGTCCTGTGGGTAGGTAGACCAGCATGTCCCAGCTGTATGTCTCCTGTGGGTACACTAGTATCATCCTCTCTCATGTGGGGTAGAGCAGCATGGCCCAGCTCTCCGTGGGGCCATTGTCCCCTCTGACAGAGAAGGCCCCCACAGCCGTAAGTGACAGGCCTGGAGAGAGGGGAGAGCGGAGAGGGGGGAAAAGTCACTCCCATCTGGTTCAGCCGGATCAGCCTGGTCAAAGCAGTGGCCAGAGAGGGGCAGAAGGGGCCATGTGTCCCCCCACGTCAGTACCATCCCTCCTCTCTCTTTCTCCAGATGCACTGTCCACTTCGAAAGATACATTCCCTGTCTGTTTATGTGGAACAAAGTAAGGGAAGGCTTGGAAGTGGTTTCTGGAGATTTCTCATTTCCACATTTTCCCCCACGGTAGGCTTCATCCAAAACTGGCGTTGGTATATTTCTCACTGTTTATGTGAGCTGTTTAAAGTAGGGCAGATTTCACGCTACACTAAGTACTGGTGAATATCAACGTTCCTCGCAGTCATTCAGATGAAATATCCTCATGTGATGGTCATGCCCTTAGCGTGTTGCCAGGGTCAACACAGACACCCTGGACTTAATAGGCTCTCATTTTCTTATTTAACCAACCCGAGATGATGAAGGCTGCCAGCCAATGTTTCTGATAACCATGGCTAGCTGTGATTGCAGTGGTTGTTGTTTCGCATTGAATCCCAGTGCAGACTAGGCTCTCTTCCTGGTTCCCCTTAAAGGCCTTTTTTAACAACATGCTCAGTTGAGCTCTTTGAACGCATCCGCACAAATATCCACCAAAGCGGGAGAAAATAAACAAACGAATTGGCTGTCCTTTCTATGAATTGAGGACACATCACAGAAACATTTGCTACACACTTTTCATAATGTGTCAAATGCATGGGTATTCAGCTCTAGTAGAACGATAGGATGGAGATGAATAAAAATGTCCCCTGGAAAATGACATGTAATTTCAGTGGCAAAAACATTTATTCATGCTCAAGATGTAATTTTTTACAATTTTGATTGTATATTGTGATTCTTATAAAATACATGCTCATCCTCTCTGAAATTGACAAATGAACACACAAAGAGATACATCAGCATATATTTTTTAATGAGAGGGATTATTTCCTATCTATCTCCGAAAATGAAGACTAGAGCCACATAAATACTTACCCTTAACCCATTCCCTGTCTTATTTTCTCCACATTTTGGTTCCTATCTGATTCTACCTTCCCATACTATGCACCCTCCTCTCTGTCTCTGGCTTACAGTTCCTTCAGAAAGTATTCACACCCCTTGACTTTTCCCACATTTTGTTGTGATACAGCTTTTAAAGTTGATTAAATTTAGATTTTTGGTCACTGGCCTGCACACAATACCCTATAATATCAAAGTGGAATGTTTACACATTAATTAGAAAAGAAAAGCTGAAATGTCTTGAATCATTAAGTATTCAACCCCTTTGTTATGGCAATGGAGTCCATTTGTTTAAGTCACATAATGAGTTGCATGAACTCACTCAGTGTGCAAAAATCATGTTTAACATGATTTGTGAATGACTACCTCATCTCTGTATCGCACGCCGACATTATCTCTAAGGTCCCTCTGTCGAGCAGTGCATTTCAAACACAGATGCAACCACAAAGACTTATAAAAGTTGTTTTGATTTGATTTGAAAGACCAGGGAGGTTTTCCAATGCCTCGCAAAGAAGGGCACCTATTGGTAGATCACTTTGTTTTTTTAAAGCAGACATTGAGTGTCCATTTGAGCATAGTGAAGTTATTAATGACACTTTAGATGGGTTATCAATATAAACCGCTTAGGGATTTCACCAATAGAGCAATGGTGACTTTAAAACAGTTACAGAGTTTATTGGTTGTGACAGTGTAATGAGCGCACTGAGAGTCGGGAAGCAAGTTCAGGGAGCGAGTGTTTTAATAAATAAATGAAACAATAAACACTTAACACAACCAATGTACCGACATGAAACAGAGTCAATAACACCTGAGGAAAAAACCAAGGGGAGAGACAGATACAGGGAAGATAATCAAGGAGGTGATGGAGTCCAGGTGAGTGTCATGAGGCACAGCTGCGCGAGACGACGGTGACAGGTGTGCAGGATAATCAGCAGCCTGATGACCTAGAGGCCGGAGAGGGAGTCTAAGTGACAGACAGAAGGAAACTGAGGATGGATCAACAACATTGTAGTTACTCCACAATATTAGCCTAAAGACAGAGTGAAAAGACAGAAGCCTGTACAGAATAAAACTATTCCAAAACATGCATCCTGTTTGCAACAAGGCACAAAAGTCAGGAGTTAAAATACTTCAGTAGAAATACCTTAAAGTACTACTTAAGTAGTTTTTGGGGTTATTTGCACTTTACTTTACTATTTATTTTTTTGACAACTTTTACTTTTACTTCACTACATTCCTACATTCCTTTTACACCAAAAAGTACTCATTACATTTTGAATGCTTAGCAGGACAGGAAAATGGTCCAATTCACACGCTTATCAAGAGATCATCCTTTGTCATCCTTGCTGCCTCTGATCTCGGCCAGACTAACTTAACACAAATGCTTCATTTGTCAATGATGTGTGTTGGAGTGTGCCCCTGGCTATCTGTAGTTAAAAAAACAAGAGCATTGTGTTGTTTGCTTAATATAATCAATTTGAAATGACTTGTACTTTTACTTTTGATACTTAAGTATATTTTTGCAGTTACACTTCTTTTGATACTTGGGTATATTTAAAACCAAATATTTATAGACTTTTACTCAAGTAGTATTTTACCGGGTGACTTTTACTTGAGTAATTTTCTTTTAAGTTATCTTTACTTTAATTCAAGTATGACAATTGTGTACTTTTTACACCACTGACTAAAGTAATACTGCAAGAAAATTGGCAAAGCAATTCACTTTGTCCTGAATACAAAGTGTTATGTTTGGGACAAATCCAGTACAACACATTACTGAGTACTACTCCATATTTTCAAGCATAGTGGTGGCTGCGTCATGTTATTGTTATGCTTATAATCGTTAAGGACTGGGGAGTTTTTCAGGATATAAAATAAACAGAATGGGGAAAAAATCCTAGAGGAAAACCTGGTTCAATCTGCTTTCCCCAGACACTGGGCGATGAATTCACCTTTCAGCTGGACAATAACCTAAAACACAAGGCCAAATCTACACTGGAATTGCTTACCAAGAAGACAGCGAATGTTCCTGAGTGTCTGAGTTACAGTTTTGACTTAAATCTACTCGAAAATATATGTCAAGACTTGAAAATGGTTGTTAAGCCATGATAAACAATCAATTTGAAAGAGCTTGAAGACTTTTGAAAAGAATAGTGGGCAAATGTTGCACAACCCACGTGTGGAAAGCTCTTAGACTCAAACCCAGAAAGACTAAAACCTGCAATCACTGCCAAAGGTGCTTCTACAAAATATTGACTTAGGGGTGTGAATACTTATGTAAATGAGATATTTCATTTTCAATAAACTAGCAAAAATGTTAAACTAGCAAAAAAACATGTTTTCAGATGGTCATTTGGGGGTATTGTGTGTAGATGGGGGAGAAATAAAATCAATGTAATCCATTTTGAATTCAGGCTGTAACACAACACAATGTGGAATAAGTCAAGGGGTATGAATACTTTCTGAAGGCATTGCATGTGCCAGTAGGTAATTGCTCGTTGAGCATTGGGTTGCCTG
Organism: Oncorhynchus masou masou; assembly: GCF_036934945.1. Lineage (NCBI taxonomy): Eukaryota > Metazoa > Chordata > Actinopteri > Salmoniformes > Salmonidae > Oncorhynchus > Oncorhynchus masou. Next base: position 33,439,557 of record NC_088244.1, read on the forward strand.
TGGGCAGCAATGCCACGTTTCCGGGGGTGCCCTAGTGTGAAGGGCGCACACAGAGCATAGAAGGCTGCCTATGTGTTTAATTATGCCAATGCAAAGTGCCCCATGCTCGTTAGTGTCTGGGCCACAGTACCACGCCAGCTGCCCCACCTCATTCCCTCTCTGTATCCCTGTTATCAATAACTCTATCACGGACTAAAACTGCATGGCAGCATTGTACTGTAGGCATCCCCATGTTGCTTTGTATTGTCCCCCAAACAAAAATATGAATGTTGGGTAGGTAGACATGCCAATACTAGATTTCTCATTTAAGTTGTATTCTAAGCTAAACAACAGGTTAAATAGAGGTTTGGATCAACTGTAGAATTACCCATTAAAAAAAGAAAATAGTATATAACTTCCGATCAGGTTAACCCTCTCTCTCTGGCCCCAAACCGAGGCTTCTAAGGATGGATCTCATGGAACTGCTCACATTGTAATGGTTTGAAACCAAAATATTATAAGGAATTATGAGAATACAATTAAAAAAGGAATTATTCTGTAGTAGTATGAGTAGTATTCTACTGACACAATTGTGAACTGATACAGAAAGAAATAAATGTATTCAGAGCATGAAATTATGTAAAAGAGAGGGTTAGCTATCTCCAGCAGTGAGATTAAACACAATAGAGGTCACAGAGTACAAACTCTAAAGAAATCAACATAATAGTATTTTTCACTAAGATCGTCTTGATTGTGCTGTATATTTGGATAAAACCTTTTTGAGGGATTTATTTATTATTTTTCTGCTAAAGTACTTTTCGAGGTGGCCCAGACCAGAGAAAGTCCCCCGTTGTCATGACAAATGGATGTCTTAGTTCTCTGCTCTGCCATTTCTGCAAATCAAAAGGCAGAACGGTAATGAAAGTGAACAAATGAAATCTAATAAAATAGGGTCACACATCACTGGAAGGGCAACAAATGGGCACTGGAATGGAAGTCCTTTTTTTTCCTCTTGTTTCAACAAAAAAACGGGGGGAAAAAGCCATCAGCTCTGGTCAAAAAAGCAAGTTGTTATTTCGCCTGAAGCACAGCTAACTGCATCAACAAAAATATAGGTCTGCGTGGAACTTGGGATGACAGGGGAGGGGTCGTTCATTTTAATGCAGAAGGACAGTTCTTTTGTGAAAAAGCGCTGAGCGATCCAAAACCCAGGCAAAATAGAAAATGTGTGAATAACCTGAATCTTATTCAAACTGATTTCTCCTTTCCTCCATCGGAAGACCGACTGACGGAGGTCTTTTTCAAAGCTTGCTATTTCTCTAAGTGATCTGCAGGCAAAAGAGGACTGGTTTTTAGACATTTTCTGATATAATTGAACAAATTGTTAAGTTGAAGAACAGTGGGATATGCCCTCATCATGTGATCTGTAAGCACTCAGTGCTTTTCCATGTATGCTTTCAGCTCCTAAATGCAATTGATATAATCTTCTTCAATTGGTTTAATTTTCTTCTACTTTGGATTATAATGCACATATCAATAAAGAAATACCAAGGACAAAAGTAGTGGAGTCCCTGGAGATGATTGCATTCATATCTAGTTATTCAAGTTCAAAGAGCCCTGTTTCAGGACTGATTGCTTAATATACTGAACATCATTGGCATTCGTTTTAATCAGAACATACCTTACTATTGTTTTTTGTATTTATTTTTTGCAAAAACATGAAAATGACAGGCTATTGTATGTGACAATATACAAACGTTTTGAGAAAGATAATTTGAAAGATACAATTTTATTGAGTAAATCTATTTATTGGTTTCTTTTCATTATGACAATTTATTGATATTTGTTGACGTAAAAATCTAAATGTACAGATTTTTAAGGTTGTGTCATTGGATTTGGGGTGGGGTCACAAGAAAATATTGGGAAGAAAATGGAGTCGCCAGAAATTCTGGCCGAAAAAAATTGCCTTATCAGAAGATTGTGAATGTTATTGTGTCTGTTCAGAACATCATTTTCCAAGTCCACATTTTTTACTTTGACTTATTAATTATTTGACGCCTTAGCAGAACTTTCATTCGGCTCTTGGTTTGTTTGTTTCATTACATTTCTTTCTGAACCCCGAAAGATAAAGTGAACCGGACAGACTTGACTACTCTGGTCTCTGGCTGAATATGTGCTTTGAAACCTCCATTACACACAGACCCAAGGAAAGAGCCGTGTGATGTTGTGGTGGATGGCTGCAACAGGAAAAAACAGTCTGCCGTCCCCTAGTGTTAACTTATTTTGACAGTTGTGAAGGAGCTGTGTTCTCTGAAAATAAATCATATAAATTGAATGAATAGCTGGAGATCACACAAGGAAATAAACGGTCCAAATTGTGTGTTGTGGTTGAGCTGCCATTTTCTACTGTTTACAGATCATTGCAAGAGTCTTAAGGGTGGAGGGACTGTGGTCACATATTCCCAGAATCATTGATTTGATTTATTCTCACCTATAAACCTTTTGAAACCCTTATATTCAGTTTCTTATGTAAGTCGTTATAAATACTCTTTGACACACCTGTAGTATTTACTTTCACAATTCGCAATATTGTGTTACGTTTTGTTTGTAATGCATTCATTTTAATGAACCTTTATTTAACTAGGCAAGTCAGTTAAGAACCAATTCTTATTTACAATGACGACCTACCAAAAGGCAAAAGGCCTCCTGCGGGGACAGGCGATCTCCATTTACTCTTATCACAGGGCCGACATTTACCCAAAGAAAAAGAAGCCTTCAACCCTGATTGATTTTATTCAGTTGCATGCTTAGGTCCGGATGTGAGGGATTTTCCTCTCTTCATTCCTCTGAGATATGCTCTGTAATTTCAGCAGCAGCTGTATAATAATGCCCAGCCAGCAGAAGCCATTCTAATATATTCTCTCCTCGCTACCTGATGCCAAGCATTACATGGAGAGGATGGATGGAAGGATGCATAGTAGGTGTGCATATAGGATCTTGAGTTTCCTTGTTGTCATGTGTTTTCCTGTATGGGGGATTTTTTCTCTCTCGTGCTTTTAGAAAAGGGCATTCCAGAGAGAAGAAATGGGATGAGCCATACAGAGGTCTTATCCTAAATGGATCGTCTGTGTTCTGATAGAACACAATACAGCAACAAACAGCAGCCTAGCTGCATGCTGTAGGGTGTTGGTTTGCTGTTGTGCCTCATGATACACTGCTGAATCCTTCCAATCAACAGCTGTATGCGGAGGATAGCGCGCAGTAGGTTACAATGTATAACTGTTGTTAAATAAGATACAGTAACCAATCAAAAGTTTGATACCAGCAGGTATGTGCTACCATATGCATGTGATGTATATATTTGTTTACGTGGTTTCCCAACCACCCACCCACCCACCCATTCTCATGTCTTTCATGAGAAGGTATTTGCCTGGTGTTAGTTTTAAAATAAACCTTCCAGGGTGCGGATCCACATTCATGCACACTGCCCACCACACATCTCTTCTCCAGGGGGGATAAAACATGCAAGAACCAGCTAACGGTGGGAAAGGTGCTCTCACCTCTCCTCTAATGAGGAAGGCCCAGTGCTCAGCCTGTATAGTGAGTCACGTCCCGGGTGGGTACAGGCCTCGTTTTCCCACTACAGTGTCGTCCACAGTCTGGATATAAGCACTACATGTCTCACTGGCATCCACAGCCATTCACAACCCTTACCTAATAGTCTACCCATTCTCCCTCTTCCATCTCTCTGTCTGTCACTAACACTCTGTCTCTCTCTCCATGGGATCATTGCTCTCCAAACGGACTGTAGAGTCAGCATTAACCTTCTAACACCCTATGAACGTACAAATTGTTCAAAGAGAGAAGGAGCTAAAAAATGCATGTGCATAAAAGCTGACTGTCAATGGAATGTCAGTCTTTTCACAGCATATCTTTGTTTTGGGAATCCCAGTGGGTCCAGGCTAGGTTGTTTTCATTTCATTATTGATTACATCACAGCTGGTATTTTTACCTCGGGAGTCTTAATAAATCCCCTTGAGGATTAGCCCCCTTTTTTTTTCAATTTTCGCCTAAAATGACATCCCAAAATCTGACTGCCTGTAGTTCAGGCCCTGAAGCAAGGATATGCATATTCTTGGTACCATTTGAAAGGAAACACTTTGAAGTTTATGTAAATGTGAAAGGAATATAGTGGAATATAACACATATATGATAAAAGATAGTACAAAGAAACACACAACCCTTCTTTTGCATTTTTTTTGTACGATTAAGTTTGAAATGCAAGAGAAAGATCATAATAGATTATTCCAGCCCAGGTGCAATTTAGATTTTGGCCACTAGGTGGCATTGGTGTATGTGCAAAGTTTCAGACTGATCCAATGAACCATTGTATTTCTGTTCAAAGTTTTGTATCAAGACTGCCCAAATGTGCCTAATTTGTTTATTAATAACTTTTCATGTTCAAAATTGTGCACTCTCCTCAAACAATACCATGATATTCTTTCACTGTAATAGCTACTGTAAATTGGACAGTGCAGTTAGATTAACAAGAATTTAAGCTTTCTGCAAATATCAGATATGTCTATATCCTGGGAAATGTTCTTGTTACTTACAACATCATGCTAATCGCATTAGCCTACGTTAGCTCAACCGTCCAGTTGGGGTTTCCTTCCAGGGGGTAAAGGGTTATCTAAATCTTCAATATTTTGCCATTCTTTGACCCACTCACAACCTCATAAACTTCTCTTCATCTTTGTAGAGCCTGATGTCACTTTTGAGACACAGGAAGAGCCAGACTCATCTGAGGGGGTGGAGAGGTAGTCACCGTGACTAAAGGGCCTGTTCCTATGGCTACCCCAAACCCAGGCCACATCCAGCCAAAGGTGGATTAGCCTCCCACAACTCCATTCCTCATAGACTTTGCTTTTCATATGTGAAGGATGAGCCTGACTCATCTGTGGAGATCTCCCTATGGCCACCCCAAACGCAGGTCACATCATGCCATAGATGGAGAGCCTCTCCTCCACCTCTTCCCCGCGCTCCTCTCCAGTCCTCCAGTCCTGGCACATGTGTGACATATAATTGAATCATTATTAATTTGAGCAGATGTTGCAGTCCCAGGTTGGCAGTGGGCCAGTAGATTTCCACGAACACCAACCTTGATGCCAGTGTCCTGCATCCATCCTACCTTGAAATGTCCGCTGACATTGAATGACATACGGTTAGTCATCAAATCAAATTTTATTCACCCCATATACAATTTACATCAGGTATAAACAGTGCAGTGAAATGCTTATTTGCAAGCTCCATCAACAGTGCAGTACATTAACAATAATAATCAAGCTCCATCAAGGTTGCAGTACATTAACAATAATAATCAAGCTCCATCAAGGGTGCAGTACATTAACAATAATAATCAAGCTCCATCAAGGGTGCAGTAGATTAACAATAATAATCAAGCTCCATCAAGGGTGCAGTAGATTAACAATAATAATCAAGCTGTCACACCCTGATCTGTTTCACCCGTCCTTGTGCATGTCTCCATCCCTTCCAGGTGTCGCCCGTCTGCTCCATTATCACCTGTGCATTCATGTGTTGTCTGTTTGTCTGGTGCCAGTTTGAGTTGTTTGTCAAGTCAACCAGCGTTTTTGTTCTCAGCTCCTGCTTTTCCCAGTCGCTGTCTTTCTCACAGTCCTGGTTTTGACCATTGCCTGACAGGACAAATAGTCTCTAAGGTGCAGGTCTGAGCAGGTAGACAGCTAGGGTTAGCTGTTGCAACAGTCTGATGGCCAGTGTGTAGAAGCTGACTCGGAGCCTGTTGGTCCGAGACCCGATGCGCCGATACCGTTTGCCAGATGGTAACAAAATGAACAGTCCGTGGCCCGGGTGACTGGAGTCCTTGATGATCTTCCAGGCATGGTGATCATAATAATGATAATAATATTCATTTATTAATCTTTTTTGTATCTTTTTTTTTCATTAAAAAATGTGTCTTCTTCTTATCATTGGTGATCACAGCTTGTAGATGAGTTTTTATAGAGATGTTTTGCTCTACCTCCAGTACCACAAGAATTTATGTCATACGAACCAATACCCGTGGCCTCTGAGTTGCTCTCATTAGTTCTGTAGGTGTGTATACTGTGGGGAGAACTCCTCCAGACTGTAATTTAGTTGTGCTAATGTGCAGAATAAGTGGTAATGCGTTGTCAGATTCCACTGAATCTGAATGTGAGTGTGAATGAATCCGTCTGTGCTTGGAGCATACTGAACATGCAGAGGCAATTAGTCCTAATATTCAACACATTATCATTATCTTTCAAGGACGACAAGGGGTCCTCACCTCCTGTTGTTGAAACCACAAAGTCTGGTGACACTACGCATAATATCAGGTCTCCGTTAATCTCAGAGGATAGGAAGTCCCACTGTGCTCCTCTGAGAGAGGCCACCACCTCGGGACACTTTGCATGCTACAGCTAAATGTCACCCATCTCCGCTGTAGCAACAAGCCGCAACCACAATGAAGTCTTAATGTCAGATAGACAGCAGGAGGCTCAAGGAGAGAAGATCAGTTTTCTGAACGGATCATAAGGATTGTAGCTCAAAACGGCAGAGGTGACTTTCTGTTCTGGTGAGATGGAGAGGAGAGCTTTCAAACCCACGTTGTAGGTGCTAATTAATCACTCTTTGTTGGCAGTCTCCCGCAGCAATCCATTAGAGTTTAATTTCTAGAAGTCACGGTGCCTCACCGTAGTACCGCCGATCGCGTCTCCGTTGTTGGAGATGGTTTTGTAATAATGTGAGTGTGGATCGGTCACACTAGAGGTCTGAATAGGGATAACATGTCGAGAGGGATAATAATCTAACCACCTCCTTCCTCTCGTCTTTGCAGCGATGTGGACCTCAGACAAAAGAGTCATGGAAAACAATAGTTTCAGTCGTGAATCTATTGAAATTCAACTGGCTATTGTGATTGTGTTATTCGTCAGTTTGATGTCAAACCATCTGGTAACACCAACAGTAATACTGTAGGCCTATTGTCATATGTTACATCACACTTCTGCACTTAGCAGCGAAGACAACACATAGGAATGCTCTGTTTTCCATTTGAGGTGAGAAACAGGGTTATCTAGGCTAGGTCTCTCCGATTCAGTCAGACTCCCCGTGGGGCCTGTGGAACGCACCCTTGATAGGAGCAGCCTGGCGTAAATAAAAAACGAGGACCACAAACAGTCTGCTAATTTCCTCTGCTCTGCTCTGCTTGCCTGCTAGGGCTCTCATGACGGCTGACTAGCTGACTGTTGGGCCAGGAGCCTGGCTACAAGGGAGGCGGGGGAGTAGACGGATGCCCCTGCTGTGTCTCCTGCTGAGGAAAACATGCAGATTTATTTTTCTTAATGATGGCTAATCGTTTCCAGTAGATTACATTCTGGGGAATGACAAACACCCTCCTTTCCCCCTCCCGTCTCATGACCCCGTGGGATGGTGCACGCTGGTTCCCTTCAGTTCAGCTGTCACTGCTGTACTACCACTCAGGGTACTGATGGCTGCAGACTGCGTCAGCTCATCGTAGGGGGGGTTTTTGCTGCTGTGCTTTTTCAGTCCCGAGCATAGACATCTAAATTAGTCACATTCCTCTCATGTTGTTACTATATGTCAGCACAATATGGAGAAAATAATGGAAAAGTATACCCCTTTGTATTGAAGTGTAAAAGCTCATGTCATAGCACACTTGGCTTATTTTAAGGGTTAAGATTGTGTTCATTTGCCTTGATGGTGTGATTGAGGGTAAATGGGTTCGATACATTTACAGTATGATAACGTACTGCACACGGTTATGAAGCTATAATCAAGGAACTCTTCTCTAAGTCTCCTCCACCCTGGTTCCTCCTGAGTGGACAGTATTTTTTTAATGCTTGTGTCAGTAGAAAGTTTGTGGCTTAGGTCTATTTTCTTGCATGGCCATGGGGTAACTCTGGAAAACCCACCCCGGGCTTAACACCTCAGGTCTCATTAATGCAAATCTGTCTCCAGCAGACAGGGAGGAAATTGGCTGCCTCCATCGCCGAGCTGGGGTAGAGGTAGGAGAAAGGTGGCGAAAGCACAGAGAGGTTAAGTAGACTGGGACAAAGTTTGTGGAGAGCCAGCAGCATTAGGATTTGGGAGTACCCATTTTGTATCCATCAACTTGTGACACCTGGAATTTTCCAGCTTAAGAAAATTGAAGATGATCGTGGTGGGAGATGGATGAGGCTGGGTAGTTTTTATTCCGCCATCTTGGTTTGTATAGTGGGCCACCCAAACACCACTAATAATAATGTGTCACTACTCAATAGAGGCCTTGCCTGTCTCAGGCAGAAGTGTAGGCGAGAGGATAATCACTTTAACAATGGCAGGGATTTCTGCTCTGCCCACGTTACTAATATTACATTGTTGTATGTTAATCTTGTTGTTTTGCTTTATTTTCAGTATGAGGTTCTTGGATGTCCTCCTGTCAACGTCTCACAATCAGCTTGTGGATTTTACAACGAAAGGGATTTGGAGTGTAAACAGTCACGTGTGCACGCACTCACATGCGTATCGTATACACAAGTTTGGCCATGAAGGCCTCTGAAGAGTTGATGTTGAGATGTGTCTGTTGAACTCTGTGAAGCATTTATTTGGGCTGCAATTTCTGAGGTGCAGTTAGCTCTAATGAACTTATCCTCTGCAGCAGAGGTAACTCTGGGTCTTTTTTTCCTGTGGCGGTGCTCATGAGAGCCAGTTTCATCATAGCTCTTCATGGTTTTTGCGACTGCACTTGACATTTTCCAGATCGACTGACCTTCATGTTATAAAGTAACGATTTACTGCCATTTCCCTTTGCTTATTTGAGCTGTTCTTGACATAACATGGACTTGGTATTTTACTAAATATGGCTATCTTCTGTATACCACCCCTACCTTGTCACAACAAAACTGATTAGCTCAAACGCATTAAGAAGGAATGAAATTCCACAAATTAACTTTTAACATGGTACACCTGTTAATTGAAATGCATTCCAGGGGACTACGTCATGAAGCTGGTTGAGAGAATGCCAGGAGTGTGCAAAGCTGTCATCAAGGCAAAGGGAGTCTACTTTGAAGAATCTCAAATATAAAACATGTTTTGATTTGTTTAACACTTTTTTGGTTACTACATGATTCCATATGTGTTATTTCATAGTTTTGATGTCTACACTATTATTCTACAGTGTAGAAAATAGTAAAAAAATAAAGAAAAACCCTTGAATGAGTCGGTGTGTCCAAACCTTTGACTGGTACTGTATATGTACACATTGTATTACTGTCTTAGAGTCACGTTGAAACACTGTGAACACAAAGAAGCCAAATATTCTGCTCGGATCTGTCCAACTGAGTCAGTGATACATCTTCGATAATGATTATTTTCATAGTGTTTGTATCAATCTTGTTGTGTAGGCCCAGAAACAGTACAGTGCACACCCAGCAATGGGAACTACTAATGCCTTCATGAAACACTTTAAACCTAATCATAAGAAGCAGCAAGGGTATATCAAGCAGAAAGGAGTTCAGTGTCTCTGCACACTACTCGACTGTCCAGTCTCATTTGGTTGTGTCCCATAGAATCATTACACTGTAGTTCTGTTTACGTCAAAGAGTGCCTTTGGGTTACATTTCCTGTGTTGGGTTTCAATGCTAATGGCTAATCTATATTGCTGTGCGAATATTTTGTTTGCAAACTCTTCTAAAAGAAAATGTCACCCTGCGTTAATAACATCGCCAAATGGTTATGTGTATCATTAATGTGTGCGGATAATTAATGAAGTCAGACAGAATGGGGTGGATGGAAGATTAGATTCATGATGTGCTGTTCACGGTTACATCGCAATATGCATGTATAACAAACACCAAACAATACATTAAAAAGTAGAAATGGAAGCGAAGCAATTAGGCACCATACTAGATTAATATCTTCTACAAAAAAACAAGCATTTCTGGACATCAACTGGTCGATTGAGTAACCGACTGCTTCCTTTCATTATACAAATAAGAAAGACAAAAAAATATATGTGACGAAAATGTAACCTGATTTCCAAACAATACATGTTATTTTTACTGAAGCCTAAGCTATATGCATCACACGTGACCGTGTGTCATGATATTACTTCAGGCACTGAAGGGTGAGGGCCTGCCATGCATGTATGCATTCATTATGTTTTAACACATGGATTAACTACATTCATTTCTCGGAAGACAGAGACAGACACTTTCTCTGCCGATGAAAGGAGACGGTAAAAAGCATTGCAAAGCAGCCACGGGTGTTTTTGGGGTCTGGAGGAACGGAGGCCATCCCTGTGTGTGTGTGTGCCTGTGCGCGTGTGTGTGTGTTTGTGTGTGCATTCGCGTGCATGACTGCCTGCCTTTCTGCCTGTGTGCGTGTGCCTTGCTCCCTGGCTACCGCTCCATTATCAGAGACACAGCAATACTGCAGGTTAACATTCAGTCCCATCTCCTGAAGCCACCGTGTCAATATGGATTAGAGGAACTTCCATTGCCCAAGAGGGTAAAATCCTCCCCCATCTTCAATTACAATAAGCAAACAGCTCGTGGGCACGAGGGAGGGCGCAAGAGGGTAGAGAATGCACTCACTCACTTACTCACCAGCGCATCCCCGGTTGACTTGCAACCACACCAGATAGAGTAAACATTCTTAGCTTAATAACATTTTCAATTAGCTGTCACCCTCATAGCCAGATGCTAATGGTACATGAAGCCTGAAAATGAATTAGATTATTTTTTAGTAATTACAATATGGTTTAAGGCCCTTGCAGGTCCAGACATGAATGATGACATCAATGGCTATCAATGCATCAACTCAGTGCTCATAACTATATACATGTTCTATGTATTTAGAATGGTCAGTAAGGTGGTGCAAGTGCTTGCTGTATCACAGCGTATACATAGCACCTATTATCATTATTTTCCATCTAATGGCACTGTATTGGCACTCAGGTTTCTGTCTGTTTTATTTCTCTGTCATTGGTGTTATGGACTATTACTTTTGTCATTTTGAAGGTCGGTGCCCCTCTGTGATTTTTATGCCACATTACAACAGTGATGGTTTTGAATTTGAGAGACTGAGATCCCTGGGGTACTTGCTGTTTCCTACGTTATGAACGCGACAGCAGGAGAATCAGAAGGCTTTTTATGGTAGACGAGGTGTCATGGTGCTGCAGCTTCACTTTTCTATTCCCATCTGTTCTGAGTTGCTCGCCTGCCCTAGCAACCGTCTCCCGTGTGTTCCAATATCTTCGTTGTTCCTTTAGGTAAACCTTCAACAATCAACCCTTTATTTTCCTTGGTTGTTAACGATTGAATGAGGAGAATGGGTGTTGGAAAACATGCCGTGACATTTGAATGTTATGCTTCCTGATAGTTTCGCTTCTTCTCAAACAAATGCCCTATTCTGCCTCACAACTTTTGCGTGTATATTTAAGCAGGTAATACTCATGTAATACTACATTAGGCGTAGTCGGCAGGATTAGTTATTCTTTGTAACATAATCCCAGTGTTTGGTCCTCTGTCAACTGTCGGGTTGTCCGTCTGACTGCCTTTGCTCTGAGGGTGGTTGTGGGGGCGTTCTTCACACCTATTGAGGGAGGCTAATGGAGCGGCCATAGAACCGTGGGGATTTGAGATGAGAGACAACAGAGGGGAGGGGGGGAGGCGTATCACAGTCCCATCCCTCTGCCTTGTGAAGGCCAAATAGCTTTTTCACAAGAGACCTGGGCCTGTATCCATAAAGTGTCTCAGAGTAGGAATGCTGATCAGTTATGCCTTTTAGATAAGATCATGTGGACACAGGGGACCTGATTCTATATCAGCACTCTTAATCTTAGACGCTTTGTAAATATGGGTCCTGATCAGCAGCCCAGCCGTGCCTCAACTGCCCAGCAGCCCCGCACATCCAGCCCCCCTCAGTTAGCACAGAGTGGGATGGAAGTCACAGCTGGCTGCTGCCTACAGAGCAGAACAGACAGGGCAATACGACGGCCCATTCACTACCAGATGAGACGGTGGAATATCAAAGGCATTTGGCAGCTCATAACTTGTTTTCTGCCCAAATTGTACTCTCTGGGACTAAACTGAACACTTTTTAAAAATGTACTTTATTAAGCTTGGCAGTACAGAATCCTCAAAATTCTCCACTGAAGGTCATGCCAATAAGATAATGGAGGTGTGGTACAATTTTCCAGGGAGAGTGAAACTATGGTGTATTCTACCATTCTACCAAGGTTAAAGAATTGGATCTCTATTTTTGTTGTAAATGGCATGTTACAGAAAGGGCCCGACACTTTTTAGTGACTTCACTTGGTTTTGAGAAACTTACCTCACAAAAATTCCAAAATAAGTCATTTTAGAATTGGCAAAGCTCTCAGTACAGTGATGCAGGTCTTTAGCTGTTCTACACATGAAGTTGTGTTATTCCAAACTTAATACACGTTATATTCCATTGTGTTGGACCGAGCAATACCTTTCCATGCACATGCAATATAACATTGCAAATAAACTTAGGAATTGCACAATTTCATGTGTACCGACATCTAAAGTAGTAAACCAATCCTTTAATGCACAGTTAGAGAGGCCAATGATTCAAAGCCAAGTCGTCTACGAATGTACAGTAGGGAGGAGAAACTGTGTGTGTCAGCCGGGCTGGCTCCCCTGCCTCCTGGGACAAGCTTTTAAATGTGTTTTACTGGATAGTCATTAATATTTTACAGAGTGTAATAGGCCCTAAGCACTGGGACTGCGCTGGATCCATTATTACACCACACATTCTCATTAAAACTCTATCTGATTAGCTCTCATTGCAAGGGGAGGCCCGGGCCTAAAAAATGCTTTGGTAATAGTTTTGTTCTAATTAAAGTATTACATGTTGAGGGCTTTTCTGGAGTGGGGCTTATGGCTCCCGCCTCCCACCTCTCGCTTCTGCTCCTAATCGCCTTTGTTTACCTGCCTCTAATGCTTCCCTTTCTCAATCAAACTGTGAGCGGATAAAAACCAACCCAACGTCGTCCCACAGGGCCAAAACAACTTCCATCAAAGCCAGACGGAATGATTATACTGGCCCTTTATTATGCATACCATAATAGTTAGGGAGGGAAGTGGATGTGTTTAAATCGCCTGAGCATCATGAAATGATACTGCTGCTAATACACAACATAACCCAGACGCTCTCTCTCTCTCTGCCACTCTGAACAGTTGGTTATGGCACATGTGCTGCTGGGTCAGATTGTTTTCCCCTCTCGTCTAGCCCATCTCTAAGCACAGACAATCAAGCTATGATGTTGTTATGTTGATGAGACAGAAAGCTGATACTTGAAGCTATTTCATATCATAGACTGTTGAATGCATTGCCACTGGATTGTTTTCCGATGCTATCTGAATTATATTTCCAGCTTTAAAATCAAATATATTTGAGTGAACTATTCACCATCAATATCCAGTGTGATGGCGCCGGAGAAGATGGCTACTGTTTTATTGGCTCAACCAACGGTGCTGTTTTGTTTGTTTTTTCGTATTGTTTGTAACTTATTTTGTACATAATGTTGCTGCTACCGTCTCTTATGACCGAAAAGAGCTTCTGGACATCAGAACAGCGATTACTCACCTCGAATTCGTAACGTCGTTCTTTGTTTGTCGAAAGAGAGTCGGACCGAAATGCAGCGTGTTGGTTACTCATGTTCTTTAATGAAACAAATAACAGAACTATACATGAAATAACGAATAAATACAAAAACAACAAACGGAATGTGAAACCTATTACAGCCTATCTGGTGAACACTACACAGAGACAGGAACAATCACCCACGAAATACAAAGCGAAACCCAGGCTACCTAAATACGGTTCCCAATCAGAGACAACGAGAATCACCTGACTCTGATTGAGAACCGCCTCAGGCAGCCAAACCTATGTAACACACACCCCTAATCAGCTACAATCCCAATAACCAAAAAACCCCACTAAGAATACAACAAACAATAAACCCATGTCACACCCTGGCCTGACCAACTAATTAACTAAAACACAAAATACTAAGACCAAGGCGTGACAGAATTGGACAAATAATTATTCTTTAACTTCTCTAGGGTAGGGGGCAGCATTTGGAATTTTGGATGAAAAGCATACCCAAATGAAACTGCCTTCTACTCAGGCCCAGAAGATAGGATATGCATATAAATGGTAGATTTGGATATAAAACACTCTACCGTTTCCAAAACTGTTAAAATATTGTCTGTGAATATAACATAACTGATTTGGCAGGTGAAAACCTGAGAAAAATCCATTCAGAAATAATATATATATATTTTGTAGTTGTCTATTCAATGCCATTTCAGTATCCATTGACTTAGGACAAATTGCAGTTCCTATGCCTTCCACTAGATGTCAACAGTCTTTAGAAATTGTTTCAGGCTTGTATTCTGAAAAATTAGGGAGTAAGAGCAGTCTGAATGAGTGGACCCTGCCGTGTCACAGAGCTTTTTCATGCGCATGACCGAGAGAGTGCCTTTCTTGTTTACCTTTTATATTGACAACATTAATGTTCGGTTGAAATATTATTGATTATTTAGGCTCTAAAAACAACCTGAGGATGGATTATCTTTCATAATCGTTCGTGAATCGTTCGTGAAATGTTTCTATGAACTTTACGGATACTATTTGGATGTTTGTCTGACTGTTGTGACTGAGTTTGAGCCTGTGGATTACTGAAGAAAACGCGCTAACAAAACAGAGTTTTTTGGATATAAAGAGACTTTATCGAACAAAAGGAACATTTATTGAATAAATGAATGTCTTCTGAGTGCAATCATATGAAGATCATCAAAGGTAAGTGATTAATTTTATCTCTATTTCTGACTTGTGTAACTCTTCTACTTGGCTGGTTACTGTTTGTAATGATTTGTTTGCTGGGCTATGTTCTCAAATAATCGTAAGGTATGCTTTCGCGGTAAAGCATTTTTGAAATCTGACACCGTGTTTGGATTCACAAGAAGTTCATCTTTAAACCTATGTAAAATAGTTGTATCTTTTCTGAATTATTATAATGAGTATTTCTGTATTAGAATTTGGCGCTCTGACGCTAGGATATACTCCAAACAACCGAACAGGCCCTCATCCCCGTCATTCGCAGGAGAAAGAAATTTAGATTTCCCGGAAAGAGATCTGGATGCCTTGTGAGGATCATGTGACGAGTGGCTAATCTGCCTTTGCCATCCGTACTGTTAGCCAACGTTCAATCACTGGCAAATAAATGGGATGAACTGAAAGCACGTATATCCTACCATCAGGGCATTAAAAACTGTGATATCTTATGTTATACGAGTCGTGGCTGAACGACAACATTAATAACATACAGCTGGCGGGTTGTACACTCTATCGGCAGGATAGAACAGCAGCCTCTGGTAAGACACGGGGTGGCGGCCTGTGTATATTTGTAAACAACAGCTGGTGCAGGATATCTAACGAAGTCTCGAGGTTTTGCTCGCCTGAGGTAGAGTATCTCATGATAAGCTGTAGACCACACTATCTACCTAGAGAGTTTTCATCTGTATTTTTCGTAGCTGTCTACATACCACCGCAGACCGATGCTGGCACTAAGACCGGAATACACATCAGGAAAACTTAAATCAGTTTTACCTAATTTCTATCAACATGTTAAATGTGCAACAAGAGGGGGAAAAAAACTCTAGACCACCTTTACCCCACAAACACAGACAAGTACAAAGCTCTCCCTCGCCCTCCATTTGACAAACTGACCATAATTCTATGCTCCTGGTTCCTACTTACAAGCAAATATTAAAGCAGGAGGCACCAGTGACTCTGGCCTATAAAAAAGTGGTCAGATGAAGAAGATGCTGTTTTGCTAGCACAGACTGGAATATGTTCCGGGATTCTTTGAGGAGTACCACACATCAGTCACTGGCTTCATTAATAAGTGCATTGATGATGTCGTCCACACAGTGACTGTACGTACATACCCCAACCAGAAGCCATGGATTATAGGCAACATTCGCACTGATCTGAAGGGTAGAGCTGCCGCTTTCAAGAACCGGGACTCTAACCTGGAAGATAATAAGAAATCCTGCTATGCCCTCCGATGAACCATCAAACAGGCAAAACATCCATGCAGGACTAAGATCAACTCATACTACACCGGCTCCGACGTGCGTCAGATGTGGCAGGGCTTGCAATCTATTACAGACTAAAAAGGGAAGCACAGCCAAGAGCTGCCCAGTGACACGAGCCTACCAGTCGTCCTAAATAACTTCAATGCTCGCTTCAAGGCAAGTAACACTGAAACATGCATGAGAGCATCTGCTGTTCCAGACGACTGTGTGATCATGCTTTCCACAGCCGATGTGAGTAAGACCTCGAAACAGTTCAACATTCACAACGCCACAGGGCCAGACGAATTACCATGATGTGTACTCCGAGCATGCGCTGACCAACTGGCAAGTGTCTTCACTGACATTTTCAACCTCTCTCTGTCTGAGTCTGTAATACCAACATGTTTCCATCAGACCACCATAGTGCCTGTGCCCAAGAAAACTAAGGTAACCTGCCTAAATGACTACAGACCCGTAGCACATGTTTGTACCCATGAAGAGCTTTGAAAGGCTGGTCATGGCTCACATCAACACCATTATCCCAGAAACCCTAGACATACTCCAATCTGCATACCACCCCAACAGATCCACAGATGATGCAATCTCTATTGCACTCCACACTGCCCTTTCACACCTGGACAAAAGGAACACCTATGTGAAAATGTTATTCATTGACTACAGCTCAGTGTTCAACACCATAGTGCCCTCAAAGGTAATCACTATGCTAAGGACCCAGTGACTAAACACCTCCCTCTGCAACTGGATCCTGGACTTCCCGACGGGCCGCCCCCAGGTGGTAAGGGTAGGTAACAACACACGGGAGCCCCTCAGGGGTGCATGCTCAGTCCCCTCCTGTACTCCATGTTCACTCATGACTGCACTGGCAAGCACGACTCCAACACCATCATTAAGTTTGCCAATGACACAACAGAGGTAGGCCTGGATCACAGACAACAACAAGACAACTTATAGTGAGGACAGAGACCTGACTATGAGGTGTAGGGACAACAACCTTTCCCTCAACGTGACCAAGGCTAAGGAGATTATTGTGGACTACAGGAAAAGGAGGACCGAGCACGCCCCCATTCTCATCGCCGGAGCTGTAGTGGAGCAGGTTGAGAGCTTCAAGGGCCTTGGCATTCACATCACCAACAAACTAACATTGTCCAAGCACACCAAGACAGTCGTGAACAAAACCTATTCCCCCTAGGGAGACTGAAAAAATTTGGCATGGATCCTCAGATCCTGAAAAGGTTTTATAGCTGCACCATCAAGAGCATCCTAAAGGGTTGCATCATTTCCTGGTATGGCGTCTGCAAGGCACTACAGAGGGTGATGCGTACGGCCCAGTACATCACCGGGGCCAAGCTTCCTGCCATCCAGGACCTCTATATCAGGCAGTGACAGAAGAAGGCCCTAAAAATGGTCAAAGACTCCAGCCACCCTAGTCAGAGACTGTTCTCTCTGCTACTACACAGCAAGCAGTACCGGAGCGCTAAGTCTAGGTCCAAGAGGCTTCTAAACAGCTTCTACCCCCAAGTCGTAAGACTCCTAAACATCTAATCAAATGGCTACCCAGACTATTGCCTCCCCCCTACGCTGCTGCTTCTCTCCGTTATTCCCTATGCACCGTCACTTTAATAAGTCTACCTACATGTACATATTACCTCATTTGCCTCGACACCGGTGTCCCCGCACATTGACTCTGTACCGGTACCCTCTATATATAGCCTCGCTATTGTTATTTTACTGCTGCTCTTTAATTATTTGTTACTGTTTTCTCTTACTTTGCTTTAGGTGTTTTCTTTAAACTGCATTGTTGGTTAAGGGCTTATAAGTAAGCATTTCACTGTAAGGTCTACACCTGTTGTATTGTGTAAGAAATAACATTGGACTGGATTTGATTATTAAAGCCTTTGTCATTGTTGGTTTTACCCACCTTTTCAGCGGTGAATGCAGAATGGTCCAGGTGCTCCAACACATAACAAAGCTAAACGGTCGGAGGACATGATGCGTGGGATGGCTGTTGACTCTCCAGGCTGTACTCTAGAACCCAAGCTGTGCTCTGAGCTGCAGGGCCAATCAGTCCATATGCGAGAAAGAGAGAAATCCCCATTACCGCCGGCTATCCCTCAGTGCTGAAAGAGCCACATCATCACGCTGCTCTGCTTCCTGGTTAATGTTATTGGCAGGTGGTGCGTGAAGCCAGTTGTCCTCAGTGGGACCCTAAGGGAAGGCCTGGCCAACTAAACTGATGGCCAAGGGACCTTGTCACTTTATTTTTCAACCACAAACAATGTGGTGGTGATCAATTGGACAAGAGGCAACAGTGGCTCACAGACACGCCTCTGAAACGCTCACTGCAATAAATATTGGAGGTGTGTATATAGAGGATGGATTTGGATGTTAAATCACCTACGCACTGACAGAATGGGTGTGACAAAGGCCCTCTGAGATATAAACACACAGGCACACACACGCGTGCGTGCACACATGCGCACACACACATGCGCACACACACGCACGCACACGCACGCACACACACACACACACACACACACACACACACACACACACACACACACACACACACACACACACACACACACACACACACACACACACACACACACACACACACACACACACACACACACACACACACACACACACACACACACACACACACACACACACACACACACACACACACACACACACACACACACAGTGTTGGAGAGCACCAGCTACAATGTTAATGAACCCTTACCTCACCCTTCTACAACTGTCTGCTCTGTTCTGTTGTATTTTTCCCTCTTCTTGGGCTGCTTTGTCCCTCCAAAGTGCAGTTCCTGCTGCCAATCCTTCACAGAGAACACACATAACTAACAATGTGGCTCATGTCGAAAGGACAGTCAGCTTTACTGGTTAGGCATTTCTCTAACTAATGTCTTTCGTCATAATATGTAATTGTTTGTATGATTGGAATTAGAAGGAGAAATTTTAAAGAGATCTTTATTACATTACTGACATCTGACTTTCTGAATGCTTTATACTCCAGATATCTATAAGCCCACAAGAGTGATCAGTTCATCAACCACCCTTATTGATCATATTGATACTTTTTGGACTAATATGGCTAACACAGGTATACTTTATACTGACATTTCTGACCACCTGCCAATTTTCCACTTCTCTTTGGCAGCTGGAAATGAACAGATGGGAATGATTAGTAGCGTTAAAAGGTAGAATATTTAACAAAACTAATTGTGACCGCTTTAAGATGTTGATTGATTATATTTTTATTGGAAAATGTTTCTAATCAGGCCTTTGCTCACATCTTTCAATTCTGTATTTCCCCACTGTATTTCCCCACTGTACTTTCGCCGAAGTCGTCGGTCGGCGTTCGGCGGTCGACGTCACCCGGCCTTCTAGCCATCGCCGATCCACTTTTCATTTTCCATTTGTTTTGTCTTTGTCTTACACACCTGGTTTCAATCCCCCAATTACTTGTTCATTATTTAACCCTCTGTTCCCCCATGTTTGTTTGTGAATGATTGTTTTTATGTAATACGGTCTGTTTATTGTGGGCTCGCTTATTTTGTATTGTATTTGGCTATTTTGAGTAAAATAGGTTTATTTACTCATATCTGCTGTCCTGTGCCTAACTCCTCTACACCAGCTGAACACAGACTACATTACAGTTTTCCTTAGTTCAATGATGCAAGAGAGCATCAGAAGAGTTCTGGAAACTTTGGTTTACAACCGGTCTCAAAAAATCCTCAGTTAACAAAACAAGCTGTATAAAAAGGTTATCAACAATCTCTCTCCGCTGAATTCTTCAAATTACCAAAAGTTTAAGAACAAATTTACTCACCTACTTCGGATATCTCCCAAAAATATATTTTACTAATACATTTCAAGAATCCTGAAATAATATAAAGTCAACTTGGAAAATCATCAATCGACTGTTGAATAATAAAAAGGCATCTACAGCAACTCCATCTCAGTGTATTGTTGGAAATAAGACCTAAAGTGATCCTGATGTAATTAAATGTGAATTTAATACATTTTTTTTGTGAATGTGGGTTCCTCTCTGTCCAAGAAAATAGAGAAAACGAATGGGAATCCCTTGGATTACATCAAGGGACATGTCTCTTCTCTGCTTTAGTTTGATCCCGCTGATGTAATGGAGGTGATGGAGGTAATTGGCAACATAGCAGCAGGTCATGATGAGATTGGTGTCTCTTTGGTGAAATCGGTGTATTCCTCGATTACTGAGCCTCTAATGTATATCTTCACCAAATCTATGCAAACTGGTATTGTTCCTAAAGATTTATCTAAAGCGTTTGACACGGTTGATCATGAAATATTACTTTCTAAATTGCATGATTACGGTTTTCATTATTAAACAAACTCTATGTACTGAACATAAATATAAATGCAAAATACAACAATTACAAAGATTATACTGAGTTACAGTTCATGTGAGGAAATAAGTCAATTGAAATAAATGTATTTGGCCCTAATCTATGGATTTCACATGGGAATACACATATGCATCTGTTGGTCACAGATACCTTAAAAAAGAGGGCCTCTCACAATGGGCCTCAGGATCTTATCACTATATTTCTGTGCATTCAAATTGCCATTGATAAAATGCAATTATGTTCGTTGTCCGTAGCTTATGCCTGCAAATACCATAACCCCACCGTCACCATGGGGCACTCTGTTCACACCATTAGCATCAGCAAACCGCTCACCCACACGACGCCATACCCGTTGTCTGCGGTTGTGAGGCCGGCTGAATGTACTTCCAAATTCTCTAAAATGACGTAGGAGGCAGCTTATGGTAGAGAAATTAACATTCAATGCTATGGCAACAGCTCTGGTGGACATTCCTGCAGTCAGCATGCCAATTGCACGCTCCTTCAAATCTGAGACATCTGTGGAATTGTGTTGTGGGACAAAACTGCACAATTTAGAGTGGCCTTTTATTGTCCCGAGCACAAGTTGCACCTGTGTAATTATAATGCTGTTTAATCAGCTTCTTGATATGCCACACCTGTCAGGTGGGTGGATTATCTTGGCAAAGGAGAAATGCTCGCTAACAGGGATGCAAACAAATTTGCGTACAGAATTTGAGAGAAATAAATCATGTTTATGACAGAGAACAATTGTTTCTTGCAAATGGATATACATCTACCAGGGCCAAGATATCCTGTGGCGTGCCACAGGGTTCGATAATTGGACCTTTGTTATGCCTAATCTATATCAATGACCTTGCTGCTCAGTCTTCTACCATACTTCCCATTCTCTTTGCTGAGGATACAGTACTAATTAGATTTTATAACACAATTGTTTTGATTCACTAATTAATGAGGCCAACTCAGGCATAGCCACATTTTCTGAATGGTTCCAGATAAACAAATGATCTTTAAATGTGAAAAAATCCAACTTCATTGTATTCGCTAATAAGAATAAGAAATATTGTAAAAAAGAAAATGACACAGAATCTCAATTGGTTGGAATGAACTCCACTAGATTCTTAGGAGTTCTAATTGATGAAAAGTTATCCTGGAAAGATTGTTTTCAATTTGTCTGCAGCAAAGTGATGAAATCTGTTGGTATCATCAGAAAGATTAGTGGTTTGGTTCATCAGGCTTGCTTCCTAACTCTATACTATAACTTCATTTACCCACATCTCATTTATCTCACCGTGTGCCTCCTACCTACACTAATTACTCATCATACAAAATACATTTGCAAGACTAGCCACCACCTCTAATTACCTGGCCCTATCTGCACCTTTGCTTTAAGAAACGAATGATCTTGTCTATTTACGACATTGATGTAATGCCAATTATACACTTTCATATACAAGTACTCATACTGCACCTCCCAGACAGTTTACCTAAACCATTCAATGGATTCTTCCAGGTTAATTCTGAAAGCCATCTACATAACACTGCGACATGGCGACATAGGTACCATACGCTGGAATTCTTGTCTTCACATTGTCAAAACCTCATCATCCCTCAATAACTTCAAGGGGAACAGCCTGATGAACCAAACTACTCAGTAATCTCTTCCATATAGCCTAACTCTCACTCTCTCACACTCTCACATCCACACAGGCATACACACATTTAAACAAAACGTGCATATATATATATATTTATTGTTGTGATTACTAATCAATTAATTTATACATTTATAATTAGTAGGTTTTGTTATCTGTTGTTACAAACCTTTTTTTGTGTATTTATGTATTGTATATAGTTTTTGTGTGTTGGGGTTCATATACTGTAAGCCCCTAGACTTCCAACCACACCTGCACGCCGTGTTTTGCTGTGGTGGTTGTTTAAAAAAAAATCTCTATTGTTGTCTATCACTTGTTTTCTTTGGTGCAAAGAAATGTAACTTAAAATGAACCTTATATGGTTTCTGCAATGAAAAATGGATTCAGAAAAAAATGTTATAAAATGTCCATTTTCAGTTATGTATCACAAATGCATGATATCCATCATGGTACTCTTCCACTTGCTAAATGTTTAAGTCCCCAATCTAGACAGCCAGACAACGCATTCCATTCCCAGGTAAATGTTATGGCATGACAGCCAGGTATGATAAATGATGTGGGGTGAGTTCGTATTTTGAAAATGGTCAATAACTAAATTCAATTGACTATTGCAACATTATGCAATTTTGTGCACAACGTATCCATCTAACATACATTTCTGAAAATCTATGCGGTAATGGTCAGTACAGCAAGCTGTTATCACTGTGGTGTTACAAAACATTAGGAACACCTGCTCTTTCCATGACACAGACTGACCACGTGAGTCCAGGTGGAGGCTATGCTCCCTTATTGATGTCACTTGTAAAATCCACTTCAATCAGTGTAGGTGAAGGGGTGGAGACAGGTTAAGGAAGGTTTTTGTGCCATTCGGAAGGTGAATGGGCAACACAAAAAAATGTAAGTGCCTTTGAACGGGGTATGGTAGTAGACGCCAAGCGCACCGGTTTGTGTCAAGAACTGCAATGCTGCTGGGTTTATCACGCTCAACAGTTTCCGGTTTGTATCAAGAATGGCCCACCACCCAAAGGAAATCCAGCCAAATTGGAGTCAACATGGGCCAGCATCCCTGTGTAACGCTTTCCACCCCTTATAGAGTCCATGCCCCAACGAATTGAAGTTGTTCCTAATGTTTGGTAAACTCAGTGTATATTGAAAGCTGTGCTTCCACACAGGTGTGGTTCCTGAGCAATTAAGCAATTAAAATCCCATGCTCAGGTTCATATATAAAAACGGCCAGTTGCTCATTATTTTGGCTACGATGTCTAGAAGAAGAGATCTCAGTGAGTTCAAAAGAGGTCTCAATGGAGCGTAGGGGATTTGAAGTGTGTGTGTGTGTGTGTGTGTCTCAGTCACCAGATCTCAACCCAATTGAACACTTATGGGAGATTCTGAGACAGCGTTTTCCACCACCTTCAGCAAAACACTAAATTATGGAATTTCTGGTGGAAGAATGGTGTTGCATCCCTCCAGTAGCACCAGTCACTTGTAGAATATATGCTGAGGTGCTTTGAGGTTGTTCTTGTGATGGCCCAACACCTATTAATTAAGACACTCTATGTTGGCGTTTTCTTTATTTTGGTAGTTAACTGGTCCTAACACCTATTATTACTCTACAGCTTGTACCTGAGCCAATGCCTTTTGCTTTGCCATTATTTACCTCCATTTTATGATTTGGATGAAGGTTATATAGAGTTCACCACATCCACTACTGTCGGTCAGAGACAGCATACTGCACACCCATCACCACTCATCTCACAAATGTCAGACTATCCAACTATCGACTTAAAAAATGCAAGGCAAGAGATTTTTTCTCTCTCTCTCTCTCTCTCTCTCTCTCTCTCTCTCTCTCTCTCTCTCTCACTCTCTCTCTCTCTCTCTCTCTCTCTCTCTCCCTCTCTCTCTCTCTCCAGTGACAGACAGCCCATATGTTTGCTCCCAGGTCCCCCTCCAGAGGCCCCCACACCTGTCAATATATCTTTGACTCTCACCAGTAGGAACTGAGAGAAGTAGGAGAGGGGAACATTTCACCACAACCAGATGATGGGCTTTGACTTTGGCTCAGACTCAAATCCAATGTCTCAAGATGTACAGTGAGCTCATTACTGTGGAGTTACGGTATATAAACACACATGCAGCTGTTTATTTTGTCACTCACTCCTCTTATTTCTTTCTCTCTCTCTCTCTCTCTCTCTCTCTCTCTCTCTCTCTCTCTCTCTCTCTCTCTCTCTCTCTCTCTCTCTCTCTCTCTCTCTCTCTCTCATATCTCTCTCTATTTCTCTCTCTCTCTCTCCTGGCAGAGTTTCACCTGAGCAGACTGTCTTTCCTATCATAAGCACTGACACATGGCCACTGACAGACAGACAGATGGGGTGCGGGTTGCCCCCTTGGTCTCCGTCTGATGATGCAGACAAGGATGGGCGATTGGTCATCCCCAGAACCTGCTTTATATTTACTCAGTGATTTACTCTGTGTGGATAGATCCTGTTTATTCATTCAGGACATGTCTCCTAATGGTATGCACATCCTATATTTTGGTATACTGTACCCACTTGCATTATCATCTGTGTAATACTCAACAGAGTATAACTCACGACATTTCCAAATATATCTGAAACACAGTACACCGAGGCACGGTTTGAGCCATTTTGCAATTCAGTGTATACATTTAGCCCTCTTATAAAATATGTTCTAAAATGATTGTTTCTTTGCCTTGCTACACAGCTGGGGGATGCTGTTGCCAGTCACAGACACTAGACAACTGAATTTGAACTCAAAGCAGATATACAATTCTAAATATGCTCTTTTGCATATCTGAATGGCAGCATGGCATGACACAGAGAAGGAGGGCTGCCTGGATGTCTGTCTCTCTGGCTGCAGCCACCCTTGGTCGGGCAGGGCCAAGGCCAGGCAGAGTGAGTGAGAAACCGTTCCACAGATCTCTGTATTAAACTAATGTGCTGGGATCAGGGGCCAGCGCCTCTCAAGCTGTCTTTTTGGCCTGCGGCTAATGTGAATGGGCACTGACTGTGTGCTACTGGCCCGGGCTGCTGGGGCGATGGCACAGATACGGAACACCTGCTTAAGCTCTGTTCCAGGGACCCTAAATGCATCCGTTTCCCTCCACACCACATAACGTCTCCTCCTCCGGTTGTGATTAGTGGAGCCAACAATGGAATGGGGTGATGAGATGAACGTTCCCCTCCTCTGTAAAGCCAGAAGGGCTGCAGTTGAACACTGGTGATTGGTGGCAGCGGTAGGATCTCACACAATGGGTAATGTCATGAGATTTTTTAGCAAACACATGGTGCTGTGCTGCTAGTGAAACAGCCTACACCTGTTTACACTTATCTCCAAGTCTTGCTGCTTTACACAACCTATGAAAATGACTTCAAATTGACCATTGGGCACTTGTAAAATCTTTGCTTTTGTAAACAGAATACCCCAGATGTAGTTGACCATTAAACTTCAAAACATGCAATCTCCTGTGGTGTATATTGTGGGCCTAGCGGTCTCTTTCAGTAGACAAAAACAGAGGGCAGCATTTTGGTATGGCTAGATGGAATGGAAAACCCAGCTCTTTAGTGATTTCATTACCCTTTCTAAGAATCATTACTTTCTGCATAGAGTTTGTTTGAGCTTTAATGATGACTGATGGTAGTGGTGAGGGCTAAAGGGTTAAATGCATGGGGAACAACCATGAAATGTAAGTGTTCTCCATGCCATACACACTTTGATATTTCATCATGAAGAGGTACATGCTGTGAGGAAAATCTTAAGTCTTAATAATTCGATATGAAAGGAGCTTTATTTCTATTCCGAGTGATGAATTGTTTCTGACATGTTCACTGGTGAAATGCTTTAGAAGTTTCCTTCCTGACAGTACTCTGGAGGGAGCACATTTTTTTTCTCGTCTTCCTCAAAGTGGGTTTTTCTTAACTCTTTGAGTTGTCTCTGTGTTTCTTTAATTTCGTCTCTGATCCGTCTCTCTACCACTGCAGCGCCTCACGGGGGCATCTTAGAGATGGAAATGAAAGAAGAGGAAAAGGATTTGTTGTCACATCGTCACCGTCACCATCACCATCACCTTTGAGCCCCGAGACGTCCCCACAAAGAAAATTATACTTGAATCCTACAGAGACCTCTGGGAGCCGTTGTTTCTTCTTTTAATATTACATGATGGGGAGTTTATTTTCCTTATCAGTTCTAAGGCATCAGTTGGTTCTGTGTGGATGATTAGGATGAGTTTAATACTTGAAATAATCTGTTTCCTTCAGCTGACTGAGGGTGGAGTGAGTCAGAGAGACTCTCTCCAGAGACAGCTAGCTGTTGTCACCGTACCGGTGTAAGTACTCTAGACGTACGCACACGCGCACACACATCCTTCAAACAGACCACCAGGACCAAATCTAAGCAGTGACTCATATGACACTTCCATTCTCTCCTTGTCTGACATTAGCAATTACCGCTGCAGTCGAAAGGTCAGGAGATGTTTTTAAAATGCTGGCCAATGCTTTCACGTCGCTGTTCCACTGAAATGTCCTTTATACGTTTAGAAAGTATCAAAGTAGGCTTTTAGAAAAGGGATGAGTTTTAGAGTGCCGTTGACATTGTGACATTTTGTCACCAAAGTTGGTCTAGTGTCAAATGGCTTTCTGTTCTTTTCTGTTCTTTTCTTATATCTCTTCTAATCCACAGTGTTTGATAATGGTAATTCACTTGGTGAGGACAGAAGCTGCTGCTATTCTCATTCAATTGTCCCCTCTACACACACTAGTCACCGCTAGTTGTGTATCTTCTTGTGCAAGATATGTGTCCAAGCAAATTGCCAAGCAAATTGCCACAGTTATTGTGTGTGTGCAGAGTACACTCACACATGTGTGTGTGTGTGTGTGTGTGTGTGTGTGTGTGTGTGTGTGTGTGTGTGTGTGTGTGTGTGTGTGTGTGTGTGTGTGTGTGTGTGTGTGTGTGTGTGGGGGGGTGTGTATGTGTGTGTGTGTGTGTGTGTGTGCGTGTGTGTGCGTGTGTGTGTGTGTGTGCGTGTGTGTGCGTGTGTGTGTGTGGGGGTGGGTGCACACGTGTTAGCGTGATGTAGAAACGTAAAGTGGAGGTCCACGTGTCTGCATGTTTGTTCAATATCTCAACGTTTCTGTTCGCATGATGACACTTTGAATTCACACTAAATCTCGACGCAACGTAACCAGCAATACATTTGATAGATTACATCTACATTTCTTCGCTCTACGACAAGAGGTAATCACACAGCTTGGAGAAGACAATACTATCTCGGACATGGCAGAAAAGGAATTACTGTATCTCCAAGATGTTTCATTTACTTTACGGTAGTTAATTAACTCTTGTTAAGTCAAATATGTACAGTAAGCACATTAACTACACATATTAATTAGCTGACGGCAAAGAAATGAACGATGACAATCCTGATTTAAGTGAAAAATAAGTCGAGTTTTAGATTGTTTCATTTAAGTTAAAAGCCTCCATCTAAGAGCCACTTCCAAAGCGAGAGAATTTGTTATACAAATGTTGCTTAATTATCCCGAGACTTAATTCCTCCTACCCAACCCCATCAAACTTTTTAGCATTTTTAAATATATATCAAAAAAACTTCCCTCACTGGTGTCATTAAAACAGTTTTATCCTTATACATTTTGTCACTACTAAGGTATGGGCTTTAGGCTATTTCAGCTGGGGAATATATTCCGCCCCCTCTACATTGTGTGTAATGGTAAAGTGTAGGCCAGTAATGTGGGCCTAATTCTCTTCACCCCTCAGCAGTTTGGGCCCTGCCTCATCCATCTCACTTAGAGAGAGCAGCACAGCCAACCAGATCAGCACTAAGTAGAGACATCAGCTTTATTATGCTACAGAAGACAAGTAGGCTAAATTATTTATGTTATTTAGACATGGGTATTAGAAATAATAGCTACAGAATATCAGTATTAGTGTTGTTAGAACCCAATTTGCCTGTTTGTTTCTCAATGTAACCTCAAGGTACGGTGGTTCCATAATTCCACGGTACTGTGTTTCCTTAATTCTAAAGTACTGTGTTTCCATAATTCCAAGGTACAGTGTTTCCATAATTCCAAGGTACAGTGTTTCCATAATTCCAAGGTACAGTGTTTCCATAATTCCAAGGTACTGTGGTTCCTTAATTCCAAGGTACTGGGAGACAAATTCACCATTCAGCAGGACAATAACCCATTCCAAGGTACAGTGTTTCCATAATTCCAAGGTACAGTGTTTCCATAATTCCAAGGTACAGTGTTTCCATAATTCCAAGGTCCAGTGTTTCCATAATTCCAAGATACTGTGTTTCCATAATTCCAAGGTACAGTGTTTCCATAATTCCAAGGTACTGTGTTTCCATAATTCTAAGGTACAGTGTTTCCATAATTCCAAGGTACTGTGTTTCCATAATTCCAAGGTACTGTGGGTCCTTAATTCTAAATTCTATTTCCATTCTAAAAACAACACATTTAAGTACTCTGGTTTCAAGCTCTATGTGAAGGAGACAAGAAAGAAAATAAAGAAATAGAAAACAGACTGTGAAGGTCAGAACTGTATTATTCAAATTCTCTAATGTTTGTTTTGTGGAGCTCCTCTGGAGCCAACGGCATTTCTAAATGTCATCTTATGGACATTCAACGTTCTTTCCCTCCTAAACTCAAACGAATGTAGCCTACCTACTTTCATCCATTTCTTAAAGCATGATGTGGAATAACAAATACACGTTGTCAGTATTTTATATCAAACCTAGTCCTTATTAATATTGAAAGACCACAGGGATAAAGGCCGGATGGATCACATGGATTTCATTTGTAGGCCTATGTCTTGAAAGTGTCACGACGTGGCTCTTTTTTGGTGTATATCGTGGCTCCCCCCCTCTCTCACTCTCTCTTCCACATCAGGTTTTACAACGGTCATAAATACCTGGTAGAAACTGCGATGCAGTATTGAGGGAGAGAGTCTATGGAGATCAAAGAGCTTCTCTTAACAAAACTCCTAATCGCCAAATTGGGAGAATTAACAATATTTCTATTTTTGAGAATGTGGGAATGGTCCGTGGACACATAAGGGACAGTCATGTTGAGTGTGTTTCATTTGGTTAGCTCACGAAGGACAGGAAACACTCATTACTGTGTCTTTGGTTGTGTAGATTTGAAAGATTGTGCGGTTTACATCTGAACAACGTATGTGATTAAACATGAAACTATTTGTGAAAAGATGTATTGTGATGTTAACCTTCTAAATGAGAAAATATGGGTTTTCATCTAAAGTTAAACAAATCAGTGGCCACGCCCACGTGAGCATAGACATTACGTCGGCATCATGGACCGCCCTTTTCTCTGAAGTGTATAAAACCCACTCCTGATGAAATTTACATTAGGCCAGAAAATATGGAGCTGACGCTACATGTTGAAATGGTTAAGAACTACGACTCTATAAGCCCAGGAGACCAGACAGCGTGTATTGTTGGCTACGCGGCTGGAAATGGTTCAACTCTGAGATTAAGTCTAGTACGGGAATACCGACAACCGCGGAAGCATCTATTCTATGCAACGAGCACCTGTACGCCTGATGTATCCATTACAACAGACACTATCCAAAGCCGCTGAGAAAGTGACAACTACGAAAGACATTGTGACTTCTGGGGAAGTTTACCAGAGACTCTCTGATGAACTGACTCTCTAACAGATGGACCGGCGATTCCAACAGGGAAGACAAGAACGACATATGGGCGTAAATATATACATTGCAATTCTTTTAGAATGAGCGGACGTTCATGTGCAAAGGATTAGCATTTCAATTTATATAATTATTAATTACGTGTAGTGTGTAGTGAATCCATTTAGTCTTTCCCGCTTTCTTATCTGTCCATACCCCTTTCCATTGTCTACCGAGCCGTTGTACCGGTGTATCCCACTAGGGACTTATGAATGCATTGTTTTAGTAACCAATAACTATATTGTTTGTTTATGTATTTCTGTGATTTGATTAGTTAATTAGTAAATAAATAATTAAGCCAATTTGTATATTGCTGATTCATTATGGAGGCTAGGGTTCGTGCAGATATCCAAGGGTTTGCAATGTTCAGTAATGAGAACTGATGTGGTACAATTCATTAATAAGTGATTGATTTGATAAGATATGAAAATATCTGAAGAGTCGATTCGGGAAATACAGACTCTATAAATATTTTCCCGTGATGCCCCGACTTCCTAGTTAATTAAAGTTTACATGATTAGTTTAATCACGTAATAATAATTACACATAGAGAATTGATTTGATAAAATAACAGTCTTCACATTTAACATCTCTAGGGTATGTGGGATGCTAGCGTCCCATCTGGCCAACATCCAGTGAGGTTGCAGAGCGCCAAATTCAATTACAGAAATGCTCATTATAAAAATTCAGAAAACAAAACATATTTTACCTAGGTTTAAAGATGAAATTCTTGTTAAACCA
Organism: Oncorhynchus masou masou; assembly: GCF_036934945.1. Taxonomy (NCBI): domain Eukaryota; kingdom Metazoa; phylum Chordata; class Actinopteri; order Salmoniformes; family Salmonidae; genus Oncorhynchus; species Oncorhynchus masou. The sequence continues at coordinate 33,470,265 of NC_088244.1, forward strand.
ACCACAGTGTCATATTTCTAAAATGCTTTTTGGCGAAAGCATACCTAGCCCAGAACATACCTAGCCCAGAACATAACCCAGTTGACAAATTATTATAAACAGTAACTAGCCAAGCAGAAACATTAAAAAACTCAGAAGTAGAGATAAAATTAATCCCTTACCTTTGATGATCTTCATATGGTGGCAATCAGAAGACATTCATTTACTCAATAAATGTTCCTTTTGTTCGATGAAGTCTCTTTATATCCAAAAACCACCGTTTTGTTAGCTCGTTTTCTTCAGTAATCCACAGGCTCAAACTCAGTCAAAACAATCAGACAAAAAAATCCAATTGTAATCCGTAAAGTTCATAGAGACATGTCAAACAATGTTTATATTCAATTCTCAGGTTGTTTTTTAGCCTAAATGATCTATAATATTTCAACCGGACAATAAAGTCATCAATATAAAAGGTAAACAAGAAATGCACATGCGCCTGAAAAAACTCTGCGTCACATTAGGGTTTACTCGTTCAGACTCCCTCATTTATAAGAATACAAGCCTGAAACAATTTCTAAAGACTGTTGACATCTAGTGGAAGGCATAGAAACTGCAATTTGAGTCATAAATCAATGGATACTGTCATGGCATTGAATAGAAAACTACAAAAACAAAAAACAAACTACTTCCTGAATGGATTTTTCTCAGGTTTTCGCCTGCTAAATCAGTTCTGTTATACTCACATACACTATTTTAACAGTTTTGGAAACGTTCGAGTGTTTTCTATCCACATCTATCAGTTATATGCATATCATATCTTCTGGGCCTGAGTAGCAGGCCGTTACATTTTGGCATGCTTTTCATCCAAAATTCCGAATGCTGCCCCCTACCCTAGAGAGGTTAATGATAGTCCAGACACAACAATAGCTTGGCACTGTGTTTTTACATTAATCAATTTTATGGTGATTGCTGTAACAAACAGATTATTAAGGCTTTGAATGAAGTTACCACAAAAGCTTGCCGGGATGGATTTGCTCCAAGCCAAAACGAATACAAGATGGATCATGGCTTTCTGATACGTTCATTCCCTTTAGTCATGTGATTGAAACGGCACTGTATGTGACACACTATACCTATACATCCAATGAAACATGACTGGATGTCTACTCTATAGCTAGTCTTTACCAGTAAAGTGTAGATTTGCAGAGAAAGCACATCTTTGACATGTTGTGCAAATCCCAATAATTATAGCTAAATTTGTGCAGTTTTATTAAGAAATGCTTCGATGCTAAAGCATTTTAATCATTTTCATACCTTGGATAATTGTTTTCTGAATGCTTTGAGCCATCTGAGTGTTCAGATGAATGGCCCACCTTTATCAGGACTTCTGAATGAATTAACTGATTCTATCTGATTAGCCAGATGATTCCATGCAGGGAATGGAATTTCAGTGTTCTATGGTTCTATAGCTCCAGATTCAAGGGATTGGCTGGATCATAATCCTCTGCTCTGCTCTGGTCTGGTATCCATCTCAACTGGCTTTTGTCTTCTAGTGGGCCACTCCTCCTCTTCCCCGGCGCAACGCAGATAACAGGAACCAACCATTGTTTCAATAATGCAGCCAGAACAATGGGGAGCTAAGGTGCATCATTTGTTTGACAGATCAATGATGGATAGCAGATCTGATGGGAGCCGGTGCCCTTTTCCTGAGCCTGATACCCACCTGCACCCCGCCATTATGATAGTGCATTTATACTCCCCTGTCACGGCAGCACCAGTGTTAGCCAATACAGTGCCTTCAGTAAGTATTCACACACCTTGACTTTTACCACATTTTGTTGTGTTACAGCCTGAATTTAAAATGGATTGTTGTGTCACTGGCCTATACACCCGGCACCACGCTGCATTTTGGTCCGCTTCTCCTTCGACAGACGAACGCCGTTACAACAAAATGTAAAACAAAATGTCTTGAGTCAATACGTATTCAACCCCTTTGTTATGGCAAGCCAAATGAGTGCAGGAGTACAAATGTGCTTAACAAGTCACATAATAAATTGCATGGACTCACTCTGTGTGCGATATTAGTGTTTAACATAAACGACTACCTCATCTCTGTACCCCACACATACAATTATCTGTAAGGTCCCTCTGTCGAGCAGTGAATTTCAAACACAGATCCATCACAAAGACCAGGGAGGTTTTTCAATGCCTCGAAAAGGACACCTATTAATTGATCGGTAAAAAACAAAAAAGCAGACATTGAATGTCCCTTTGAGCATGGTGAAGTTATTAATTACACTGTGAATGGTGTATCAATACACCCAGTCACTACAAAGATACAGGCATCCTTCCTAACTCAGTTGCCGGAGAGGAAGGAAATCGCTCAGAGATTTCACCATAAGGCCAATGCTGACTTTAAAACAGTTACAGAGTTGAATGGCTGTGAAAGGTGAAAACTATTGAAGGTACACCACAATACTAACCTAAATGACAGAGTGAAATGAAGGAAGCCTGTACAGAATACAAATATTCCAAAACATGCATCTTGTTTCCAATAAGGCATTAAAGTAAAACTGCTAAAGAAATTGGCAAAGATATTAATTTTATGTCCTGAATATAAATTCTTGTGTTTGGGACAAATCCAACACAACTCTACATTTTTTCAAGCATGGTGGTGGCTGCTTAATGTTATGGGTATGCTTGTCATCGGCAAGGTAATAGGTATGATAGGGAATTTTTTTTTAGAGCTAAGCAGAGGCGAAATCCTAGAGAAAACCCTGGTTCAATCTGCTTTCCAACAGACACTGGGAGACAAATTAAACATTCAGCAGCACTATAACCTATACCCCAAGGACAAATAAACACTGGATTTGCTTACCAAGACAACAGTAAATGTTCCTGAGTGGCCGAGTTACAGTTTTGACTTAAATCTTTTGACTTAAATCGGTTCAAAAATCTATGGCAAGACTTGAAAATGACTGTCTAGAAATGATCAACAACAAACTTGACAGAGTTTGAATAATATTTTATAATCCAGGTGTGCAAGGCTCTTAGAGATTTACCAGAAAGACTCACAGCTGTAGTCACTGGTAATTCTAACATATATTGAATCAGGGGTTCGAATACTTATGTAAATTAGATATTTCTGTATTCAGTTCTCAATAAATTTGCTGACATTTCCAGTAACATGTTTTCACCTGTCATCATGGAAGATTGTGTGTACTGTAGATGGGTGAGAGAAAAATCAATGTAATCCATTTTCAACTCAGGCTTGTAACACAACACAATGTGGAATAAGTCAAGGGGCATCAATACTTTCTGAAGGCTCTGTACATGCTAAGAGCTTTATTCATTCTACAGAAAGAAAGTGTCTCTCCTTCCCCTCCCCTCCCATCCCCTCCTCTCCTCTCCTCTCCTCTCCTCTCGCAGCGTGGACCAGCTGTAATTGGGTTGGTTTACACCTCCTTAAAAGAGCAAATCGAAGCGGGCTAGACATGCAGCCATGCAGAAGGCAGCACCGGGGATAAAAACACAGCCATCCACTGAGGTTCTGGGATATGTTTTGAAATGCATAGTGTGCACTGCTTTTTTTATGGGGGTTGAGGAGTGTGTGGTAGAGGGAGGAGTTGTATTTGAACAGCATTGTGGATCATGTCACGTAAAGCCGGTGTTCAGTCAGATTAAATGTGAACAACACACGCTTTACCAGGACGTCCCCAGACAGAAGGCGATAAGTAAGCAGACGCTTTCCCACCACACGAGGCAGTATTTCCATGGACCCATGTGTTTACTGCAGAGCAGCTGGGGAGGGGAGAGAAGAGCTCAGCTTATCCCCAAAAAGAGTTATTTGATGATGTGGAGTACCCTTGACAGATACAGCATTGCGTCTGGCTCGATGTATTTCCAGTCAATGTTACAGTAAATCCCATCAGCATTACATTGACTGAATCCACGGCACTAATGGAATGATTTAAAGAAGACCAGAACATCAAAACATTATCACCGAGGACAAACAATACTCAACTTCAATTAACTTTTTTTAATGGGATTCGTTATTTAATTTAAGAGGGAGAGAATGTGCCATGAGCAACGCTCTTGTGGATAAAACACCATGACAGAGACCTAGAACAAGAACTCTCTCTCTCTCCTTAGCCAAGAGGAAATGGAAAGGCAACGTGTGACTGCAGAGCAACATCCCTGTGACCGACCGACGTCTCCAGTGCTGTGAAACAAATATACTTTGAGAAATAACAGGGACTGATCATTTGTGTGTTCCGGAAGGGGGGGGGGGGCGGGTCGATCTACAAACAGGCTACAAACACATAGCCTATTAACTATACAATTGTAACGTTATCACCCTGGCGGGGGGATTCACACTGGCACGTAGCTGCAGCGACTGCTAAGGAATTGCATATCACTGCAAGTGATCAACTCTTCACATACATATCGCTTTTCTCAAATGACATAGCATTCACATTTGTATTCCTAGGCATTACTAATCAAGCTTTGCACAAACAGACATCAATGGAGCACAGAGAGGATCGTATTATCGGAAAAGTACTTACAATTCTGCATTAATATCTGTGACAGAGTAGTAAAAGAAGTGGTGTGTAATGGATAAGACTACTGATGTAAATGAAAATGTATGACATTTTTAGAAGTGTATTGTTTGCATGTTGATTGCATATTAATGTAGACCTATAGGGAAAATGTTCATATTGAAACATATCATATTCTTTGCAAGTTCATAAACTTGTTTGATAAGATTAGTACAGATTCTCTGAGGGGACCACACATGTGGCCACGACCCCAGGTTTAGGAACCACTGTACTAACCTCTCTCTGCTTGCTTCCTCTCGCTCTCTCTGTCTCCTCTGCTTCCTCCTGCATGCATTGCAGACTGCCTCAGCCTCACCACTGAGCGCTACTCTCTAGAAAGCATATAAAGTAGCGTATTTTTTGCTTCTGCTGAGGTAGGCTGTGTTTAATGTTAGCTTCTTACTTCATCATTCTAGCTGGCTAAGTAATACTAGCCAGAGCCCTTCAATGTTACTGCAATAGGAGTCTCGGTTTTTGTTTGTTTGGGGGATGTCTGTAGACACCCAGCAGGAGCCTAGGGATGGTTTTAAAATGACCTTTTGTCTGGCATCTCGCAAACACACTGTCAGCAGCGCCTCTAGTTTTGCCTACTTCTCTAGTGAGTCGACTCCGAGCTGGGGTAGTTCGCTTCACGTCTCAGGCCCTGCCAAATCCAGGGTGCGCAGGCAAACGTAACGAACAACCACTGTTCACGGTTCCACTAATTTGCAAAAAGAAGCAGGTGTAATTAGAACTCAGTCAGATCAAGAATATACGCATTCTAAGCTTTGACCAACACTGCGAGAAATATTCAGCTGTTGACCCATAAATTATTTTCTTTATTGTAAACAAAATATATATATTTGTATTTTTTCAAATTAGAAACGTCACGTAGTATACCTCATATGTAGTTACGACCATGGGACATATGTGTGTAATTTCCCAGAGTCCTCAGTCCTGGGAACACAGATCAGAGTGTAGAAAGAGAAATAGCTATTTTGCCGCCCAATGCTCTGCTTTCACTGCCTTGTTGTGCCGCCTCTCTCTCTCTCCTCCCAGCATGATTAATGCCAGGTGAAGAGCACTCTGCACTTTCTGATAGATTTATGGACTTCACAGTACAATATCTTAGTGTTTCTTTGTACATTAATCTTCCCTACATTGATATTTGTCATTTATAGGGCTCAGAGCCTGGCCTTTTCCTGCCCCTGCAAGCCCCCTCTGCTTCTTGATTTGATTGGTACTCAGTCCCTCCGGTTAACCATTGGGGGCTTGGGCAGAACTAGCCTGCTATCCTTCCTCGCAGGTATGAAGGAGTGAACGCCAAGAAAAAAGAATGCAAGAGACACAAAAGGAGGGAGATCTTTGGAAGAAGGAATATCATTAGGGGTCTGCTCTATTGGTAGGACTACTTGTACAGCTGAATGACTCTTCATTCTGAACTATGGCTGACTCATAGTTCATTGTGGCTGACTCATGGTTTGATCTATGAGTTTAGACGCTTAACTTCAGTATAATCATAGTCCAGCATTTAACTCTACTGAAATTGGAACTAGACACTTGGATGTAATATTTCAATACGTTTTGTCAACACACACAAATACAGTATACGTCGCCCATCCAGAAGGCGAGGTCAGTACAGGTACATCAAAGCTGGGACCGAGAGACTGAGAAACAGCTTCTATCTCAAGGCCACCCGACTGTTAAACAGCCATACTGCCAACATACTGACTCAAATCTCTAGCCACTTTAATAATTAAAAATTGGATGTAATAAATGTATCACTAGCCACTTTAAACAATGCAACTTTATATTATGTTTACATACCCTACATCACTCATCTCATATGTATATATTGTACTCTATACCATCTACTGCATCTTGCCTATGCCGTTCGGCCATCGCTCATCCATATATTTGTATGTACATATTCTTATTCATTCCTTTACACTTGTGTATAATCGTTGTGAATGTAATCGTTGTGAATGTTAGATTACTTGTTAGATATTACTGCATGGTCGGAACTAGAAGCACAATCTGAGGAGGAGTAGGGAGGATCGGACCAATATGCAGCGTGGTAAGTGTCCATGTTAATTTATTAGACTGAACACAAAAAAGCTAAATAACAAAGTGAATGGAAGAAACAAAACAGTTCTGTCAGATGACATACACTAAATAGAAAACAACTACCCACAAATCATAGTGGGAACATATGGTTCTCAATCAGAGACAACGATTGACAGCTGCCTCTGATTTGGAACCATACCAGGCCAAAAGCAGAAATACAAAACCTAGAACAAAAACATTGAATGCCCACCCCAACTCACGCCCTGACCAAACTAAAACAGAGACATAAAAAAGGAACAATAACAGAATAACAATATTTGCCTTTTCTCTTGAAAATGTTGTGATATCGAATTGGTAGCTACAGTCTTGTCCCATCGCTGCAACTCCCCTATGGACTCGAGAGAGATGAAGTTCGAGAGCCATGCGTCCTTCGAAACACAACCCTGCCAAGCTGCACTGCTTCTTGACACACTGATCGCTTAACCCGGAAGCCAGCCGCACCAATGTGTCGGAGGAAACACCATTCGGCTGGCAACCAGTGTCAGCTTGCAGGCAGGCACCCGGCTCGCCACAAGGAGTCACTAGAGCGCAATGGGACTAGGAAATCCCAGCTGGCCAAACCCTCCCCTAACTTGGACGACGCTGGGCCAATTGTGCACCACCTCAAGGGTCTCCCAGTCACGGCTGGCTGTGACACGATCTGGGATCAAACCCGGCTCTGTTGTGACATCTCAAGTGCTGTGATGCAGTGCCTTAGACCGCTCGGATGGCCCTCATTTTGACTTTCAACAGGGGAAATGTACATCCAAGTTGAAATGGGTTTTAGAACATCTACTACTAAGCGATATTAGAGAAAATAAGAGTTATGAATCTGAAAATCAAACATGATCTGTTAACAAAGTTCAGCTGGGATAGAAGTATACTCTCAAAAACAGAATATATGCTGAGGATTCTGGTAAACAGAAAGTAGATAGAACATTCTCTGCTCTCTTATATGAACATAAAGGACAATTCTTGCTAATTACATTTTGAAATTCCTCCAAACTGTTGAAATGCACTTGTATTTACTGTGTGGAAAATGAATCCTGATATTATATCTTCCTATAATCAGTGTGTATCTAAAAACACAGAGGCCCTGTGCTCTAACACGACCCACCCCTGGGGAACGACATGTCCGTTGGTGATGGAGAGATGAAATCATCTGGCTTTTAAAGGCTCAGCGGAGGGAGCTGCCCTCATCCACTGTACCCCCTGTCCTGTATCCTGGATTCTCTGCTCCAGAATGTTCCCCTAATGGCCCTCTCTTCACATCAGGAGATCCCCTGTTCCCTGTCTACTGTTCCCGGACGGACGATGTTGCAAACTATTTCTCAAATGGTGCTCCCTGCTCCTCACATCAGTCCTAACTCCACCAGGAGCTCTCCATCTGGGTGAGTGAGTGTGCTGGGGTCCCAGGCAGACACCGTGAAATGGGCCCGGCCGTGGTTCAGAGCACAGGCCCGCCCTGACCCCAAGCCGCCCACCTCACGCAGCCCGCCAGCCCACAGACCTGGCCCATTTGCCAAGGCCCATTAGTGTGTTCATGTTTTACTGGCGCCACAGCCCTGCCATTCATCCTGCCGTGGCGTGTCATTTGACCACACACACACACACACACACACACACACACACACACACACACACACACACACACACACACACACACACACACACACACACACACACACACACACACACACACACACACACAGAGACACACACAGACACACACACACACACACACGCACACACACACACACACACACAGATTCATCCAGCCATGCCGTTAGGTCTGGCCAAACCGCTATACAGTGTTAGAGTCAATCTGCTCTCCGAGCTCACAAGCTCTAATGGCCCTAAGGCTTCCCTACCCTGGTTGGTAATTGGAGGAGTCCAGCTGGAACGTCTAGGATTGATTGTTTTGATTAGATACGGCATCTCCGTGGATCAAATGGTATGGAGTATTGATTTGTTTTGTCTGCGACATCAATCATAACAACAGCAGCCAGATATTGCAACCTTAAGCCACATCTCCAGCAGGTGTAAGGTCGTATGAACAGGATCTAGGTACATTTGAATATTCTACTGCTTCTCAAACTCTGTATTCTACACACTTGGATGGAAATGTAATTTGTTACATTAAGTACTATACATGTGCACCTTTTCACGGTGGAATGAGGATGATCGCTATAGGCCATGCAGCTCTTATGTGCGCTGGTTAGCCAGTGTAGCTCAGGTGTAGGCCTACAGCCAGTGTGTGTCAGTGTATCATGATATAAAGGCCACCAGGGCTGTCATGTCAGTGATTTATTACCCAGTAAGGAGCCCTGTAGCATGGCCATGCCAATGTCCCCAGTCCCCTGCTACCTGGTGCTCCTCTAGTCACGGCGTGTGACCACATCACTCCTACAATCAGCAGGGACGATATTGCTCAGCTCCGATTGACACACGAATCTATTTGTTGACATGTAGAAGGTTTTATGGGAGCCTTGCAGGTCAAGTGTCGTAGCTAAGAGGTTAATGTGAAAATAGATTAACCCTGGAAGCGATTGTTTCACACACACAGTTGTCCTAATACTGTGTTAGCAACCCAGAACACCATACCATATTGCTGGCCTGCCTATATAGGTCAGGTGCGCTGTAGCTAGGCTGTGGTGTACTTTGTAGCCCTACAGTAATATAAGGGGAAATAGTCTCAATCAAATGAGGGGTTGTGTCCATATCTTTGAAAAGTATACGTGGCCATGTGAATTCTATCATCAGACTGACTGATGGCGTGTGATTCAGCTGCTCTCTGTCTGTCTGTCAGCTATACAATTTCCTCGACTCCCTCCTCAAGTGTGTCTGTGTCTGGAAATAGAAGCAGGAAGAGGACTGGAGCACAAATTGGACAGAGGACTAATCAGTGCAGTAGCAGCTCCACTCCGCCTTCGTCCGCTCTTCACTCAGTGTTCCGTGAAAAGGGGCATGCATGGCGAGAACTGGGCTGGACGTGTCGTCTGTCTGTGCCTCTGCATTTGCATCCTCGCCTTCCCTCCAGCGTGCCTCCACCCCTTCCCCCCAGCGTTCCTCCTCGCCTTACCCACAGAGTGCCTCTTCGCCTTGCCCCCAGGGTGCCTGCTCGCCTTCCCCACAGCATGCCTCCTCACCTTCACCCCAGCATGCCCTCCTCGCCTTGCCTCCAGCGTTCCTCCTCGCCTGCCTTCCCCCCAGGGTGCCTCCTCACCTTCCCCCCAGCATGCCCTCCTCGCCTTGCCCCCAGGGTGCCTCCTCGCCTTCCCCCCAGGGTGCCTCCTCACCTTCCCCCCAGCATGCCCTCCTCGCCTTGCCCCCAGGGTGCCTCCTCACCTTCCCCCGTAGCCTACGTACAAGAGGGATGCTAAGTGTTGCCTGTGTCTCTCCCTATGCTATGCCTCCACTCCTCTTCCTCGCTTCTCTCTCATCCTCTTCTCCTCTTCCTCGCCTCCCTGTCTAACTCCCTCTGTACGTACAAAGAGGGATGCTAATGTGAGTCAGTGCTCAAAAATAGCTCAGCCCATCTCCTCTTGCCCAAGATGGCATGCCATGCTTAGCGCCGGGCAAAGGCACAGCAGCAGTATTGATTAAAACAGTCATTCGCTAAAGAAAAACAGTATCGACCTTCTCTTCCTCCCCCAGTCAGAACATAAACAGGAGGGAAACGAAGCTGAGGTAAATCTACTGCAGTTACACTGCAGAGTGCTTTTATCCCTGAATTTAAATTATGAATATATATCATAATAATATCATAATATATCATACATCATCAGATGACTTTATCATTATTGCTCTGTAGGTAAACTGAGAAAGTTCTAATGCAGGATGTGTTGAGATAACCATTAGTAGCCGTGCTGCTTCCAAGGCTGCAGTCAGCTCTACTCAGGCAGTGTGTGGACACTAATGCCTCATAATCAGGCTTCAGGGGCTTAAGCCAATTGTAATTGGCGGAAAGTTCAAGAATGATTGATTGCCCTGCCGACGAGCCCTAGGTTTGGCTAAACTTCAATTCCTCTCAGTCAAACCTGAACTCCTGTGATGTATTTAATCTCACTGTGGCTTGTTGCTATTTCAAAGAGTTTCAGTATCACTGTATTTTTCTAAGGAGTCAAATGTCATAGAAGAGTCACCTTCTCAAAGGTCACATGACATCACATCAAATGTTCAGGTGTGTTAATACCAGCTTGCTCTCCTCCTTACTCTCGCATTGTATTAACATATGCATAGAAATGTGTATTTTTGTTTGGTATGAAAAACCGATACACAAATCCTACACGAGATCTACTAAACATTTACACACACTGGGTGTTGTTTGTTCAAACCTGTTCCAACTACGGAAACGTCGGTAAATAGTGGAAATGTTGTGCTTTTTTCTAAAAGGATTTACGCATGAATTCATGTCTGCTCATGATTGATAAAGACCCCTACTTAATTACCTCAGAAGTGCCAGAAAGGATCAGATCCTGCAATCCCATAATATTGCCCTTTTCTCAGAGGATCTGGATAGAATGTGTCCGATTAGCGGTGGTCAATATTCCTAGAGAGAACACTCATTAGGAAAGTTGACGGGCTTTGGGAAGGGAGACTTTGGGAAAGGAGAATTTGAATAGCAAACTGCATGGCAACCTCAACTCTTGGAGGCAAATAGAACATGCTTTGGTTGTTCAAAAAGTGTGCTGATAGTCTCCCCTGTATTTATTAGTTTGATAGTGTGTATAAAGCTGTTCTCAGAGCATATACAGTACCTTTAAAACATTCTCTCTCTAACAGTAAAAGCATTGATCCTGTCAGAAGTCTAACAGTATTTTCCAGTTGTTAGTGTTCTTTTTCAAACTGCCAGGTTTGTTTTTGCTTACCAGTGCTGAATGGTTGGAAATAGAAAAAAAACAACTCTAAAATCAATGGTTGATTGGCCCTTTGCTCGTAGAACTGTGATTTAAAGCATATGTCGCCTAATGGCGCTAACGAGTGTCTGTTATTGGGCACTAAACTGGCCTGGCCCCCTCAGCACGGCCTTGTTAATGTCACTGTCACTAAGTCCATCCCCTGGCAGGCCACATGATCAAGGGCCGGGAGCGAGGGAGGCAAGGGAGGAGAGGGAGGGAGGGAGGGAGGGAGGGAGGGAGGGAGGGAGGGAGGGAGGGAGGGAGGGAGGGAGGGAGGGAGGGAGGGAGGGAGGGAGGGAGGGAGGGAGGGAGGGAGGGAGGGAGGGAGGGGAAAAAGGTCCCTCACCCTCATCACACATAGCGGCAGAGGGAGGGGAGGGAATGAACTAGGGAGCGAGGGAGGCACCGTCGTCAGTCACACACTCCCTCCAGAACGTTCCAATATTCCACATTCTACCCAGAACTTAATTGGTCTCTGAATTATTAACCTCAATAGAGGGTTGGAGGACACAGGGCCGTTTGACCTCGCTGATACGTCTGGGGGCACACAGTCCTTCAGCTCAGTGCTGCTCACTGTGTAGACATGCATACATATTTAACCATCTGTAAGGGACGATGAGGAACACATTTAGATTTCCTCCACTTATCACACGCATTGACCTTTAGTGGTTTTTGGAACTGCACACATTTTCACAAACTCTAGTATTCTGACCAGAAACTTGTGTAACGAGTGTATAGACATATTTAGTGGTTACATTTCAAGCATTAGTGCCTGTAGTTCTGTGTGATTCCGTTAAGTACATCTGCATTTGCTCAGAAGTGCTAAGAACAAAATGCATGCCGTCGTGTCAGTTATTTCTCTGTCTGTGTTTCAGATTAATTGCCATTCTAGGCATTGCCCTTCACCACAGTGAACAAATGTGATTTATTCATTGATTCCGCAGTAGATGTTTACACATCACAACAGCATAAACATTTCCCAGAAAACATGCTTTTATATTACATAATTCAATAGCTTATACATTAATAATGAATACATTCCACTGTCTTGGTAAATATAACAATGTAAATGTCATGCTCCCTGTTTTGCTGAATGACTTATTGGACAGCACGTCTTCTCTGTAACAGCTGTAACAGACTGTCAAGACTAGACATCATATTGCAGCGTTCTTGGGTTTTTTGAAAGGCCCTTTCATTTAAATGTATTATTATTATTATGATTATTTTGCGGATATAGGTTTGCAGTAAAATACATGGTTAGAATGCAGCATGTGATTATATTGACTGAAATAAGATGTGAACTTTCTCTTTATTTCCCATGGTGGACTTAGCCCAGAAATTATCCTGTAACCTTTAAGAAGAGTTGGGAATCATGCAGAAGAAGTTTTCTTTCTCCAGACACACACACACACACACACACACACACACACACACACACACACACACACACACACACACACACACACACACACACACACACACACACACACACACACACACACACACACACACACACACACATTCCCATTGGCTGCAGCTGAGGCCACACACACACACACACACACACACACACACACACACACACACACACACACACACACAATTTCTCCTGTCTTGGCTGGATCAGTGCCAGTTAGGAAGTTAGGAGTGTGTCGTCTTACAAATGGGGTGAGCTCAGTGATTGATGTCCTGCCGCCCTCAGATGGGGAGACGGAGACCCTGACAGTGGCGTTCCGGGACAGGACAGAGCTATTCATAGACCCAGTCAGACAGACGTATAGCAGTGGAGAAATACACTTCCTCAATTTTCTCACGACAAACTCAGACCTCTTTGTGGTGTTCTCTGAACCCAAAGCCACCATTATAGCCTTGACTGGGTGATTTAGCTATGGTATATGAATAAGAGGTTATCTATTGACAGATATCTGACAGGATTCCCATTGACAATTACCTTCAATGTTGTGCATCGATACACTATAACGATAACAATATAGCCTGCCAATGTTAGGTACAGCACGCTAATCAATAGCCTTGTGCATGGACCGAAAGGAGCCGCTACCTCTCGTCCTCAGTGTTTTTGTTCTGTCATCTGCTCAGGGCGACTCAATCCCAGCGCAGTCGAGGAGTGATGAAGATGCTAGACTGAGATTCTTTTTTTTCTTCTTTTTTTTTTTACTGTGTTAATTACCAGAGAGAAGAGAAGCAATTCGGCTTTGATTTTACTGTTGCGAGTCGGATGATAAAGGCCACATGAGTGATGCTCTCCTTCATGTTCTTGTTTGCTTCTGAATTAGCTGATTAGTCTTTCCCAAATGGCTGCTGCCATTCCAACGCCCTGAGAGATTGTCTCTCTCTCAATTGAAAGGTGAAGTACCTACTCTAACAGTGAACAGCCAGCATCCACTCGTTGTAAAGCATCCTCTTAATACATTTGTAATTCAAGTGGACACTCCTTTAGGAGATAGTCAGTATTTGAGAACCTTCCGTTAATCTGATCCTTCATATTTGCACGGCAGTGTCTCTCCACGGAGGCTCTGTTGAAGTATGTCTTAGCTTGGTTTCAACATGTCTCGTGCACAGAATATAATGGCCAGCAGAATGTGTGTTTGTGCGTAGCTTTATGAGCTTTGTGCTCAACACAGACACTTGTTTCATTTGGGCTTATCGTTTCAGCAGGCAGTGGTGTGAAATGTACCATATGTATTGTGCATTACAACTGCTGACTCTGCATAGGTCAGCTGTCTGCATTCAGCCACCATAGTGGAATATGTACTGTAGCTCCCCAGTGTCCCCTTCACTACCGTAGCCCAGTAGTCACACCAGAGCCCCTCATTCCCCTGGTCCATATAACTCCCCCTTCTGCTGCTGCTGACAACTTTGTCATTAAGGATGTCATTTCCTCTTCCTGGAAGCTATATAAAATCTTTATTACAACCATAAACTATTCTAGGCTTTCCTGTCTATCTTAAGCTTAGCTCCCACACCCAGACCCCAATCCTCCTCTTTACGTATGCAGAGAGAGAGAGAGAGAGAGGGAGGGAGAGAGAGAGAGCGAGAGAGAGAGAGAGAGAGGGGGGGGGGGGTATTACTGGAGATGTGCTATGGCAAGCACTTCTGTTCCTGAAAGTGAGCTTGGTTATAGAGCTGGAAAGAGATCATATCCAGGGTCTGCCAGATGCTCTAATCCCAGTCTATTTCTCTATCTTCTCATCTTAGATTGAACATGGAACATAGATTAAACGTGAATATTTCATTTAGTCCCTCTTTCGCGAGCCGGATGAGACACGACATGGACATTCATACGTCCGCCTGATATCATACATCCACCTTCCACTTGTCTTACAAAATAACACAAATGTATTGTCACATACACCGGATAGGTGCAGTGAATTGTGTTGTTTCACAGGTTCAGCCATAATGGCACTGCGCCCCTGGAGTAAATGGTGATTAAGTGCCTTGCTCAAGGACAAATTGACTGATTATTTTTGTCTTGTCAGCTTGGGTATTTGAACCAGTAACCTTTTGGTTACAAGCCAAACGCTCTAAACGCAAGGCTACCTGCCACCCTACCTGCTAGACTACCTGCCGCTTAAAGCTTATTCCCGATGAGACTGAAACTTTTCCCAATGCAAGGTCATTTCAGTTCACTGCTCTATGGGTACAGAGTGCATGTGGATTTATTTCAACAAAAATACTTCTCATGTGATGGATGCAATTCTGTCGTACAGTTAAACCTG
The DNA here is from genome assembly GCF_036934945.1 of Oncorhynchus masou masou. Classification (NCBI taxonomy): domain Eukaryota; kingdom Metazoa; phylum Chordata; class Actinopteri; order Salmoniformes; family Salmonidae; genus Oncorhynchus; species Oncorhynchus masou. Next base: position 33,485,565 of record NC_088244.1, read on the forward strand.
CTTCCTTTTTTCCCTGAGGGACGGAACTTGCTCCAGATATGGATTTACAAGTCATGCTCATTATACTTCTGCAATTATTCACCGATGCCTTGACAGAACGTCAAATATTAGCTACACTGAATTCTCCATCCGTAATACAATGGAATAATGCATGTCAAAATGTGCAGCCACTCAGTGCAGATGATTGTGCTGATGAAGCTGGTCATTGTGGCAGCATTTCTCCACCGTATGGCCGCCTTCCAAATGGCTCCCTATAGAGTGCACTACCTTTGACCAGAGCCCAGGTCAAAAGTAGTGCACTCTATAGGGAATAAGGTTCCATTTGAGACACCGCCTATGTCTCCCACTGCAGTGACTCCAGGCATAATTCCACCTCACAGTGACACCGTTGTCTCCTCCAATCCTGTCTCAGAGTATTAGTCATTAAGGGGAGCTGCTCAGTTTGACATCCCTCCTCATACCAGGGCCTTAATCACAGCAGATCTCCACCATGTACATATGACCATATCATTAACACAGCCCTCTCGCTCCACTATCCCTCCACCCCCCCCCCACTCCCCCTCTGTTGTTCTCACAGATGTGGTCCAGCCTTTTGTACATTCATTAAGGACTGATACCCCGAGCCACCATACATACAGTGACAAATTACATCACTTTACGTTGATTCATCCATCAACAGATAATTGCTAAGGCTTTACATTTTTTCATTATATCACTTCGAATGCAAAATATTTCTTCCTCCACGGGGGTTACTTTTAAATAACGTTGATTGAGTGTGATATTAGGGTTCAACCTTGCACAAAATGAAAAATAAATCTCACCATTCATCCAGCTATCCACCAACCCCCAAGCCTACCCACACAGTGGAAGGAAGGTAGGATGGAAGCCGTGGTGATGCTGTTGGGGTGATTTTTCTTCTCCTGGTTCTGCCGGATGTCTCCTGCTGTAATGATGAGAGAGCCCAGGGCACAGACACACACACACACACACACACACACACACACACACACACACACACACACACACACACACACACACACACACACACACACACACACACACACACACACACACACACACACACACACACACACACACACACAGATCTGACTGCCGTGACATGGGTAATAGGTAATGTCCTGTCTTCTCACACTGGTGCATTACACACATCCTGTCATAATCAGGTTAAGAGATATTTCTAATAATAAATATAATAATAAATTAAACCAGGGACAGTCTGCCACCCTGGTCGCTCTGACGGACAGGCAGACACACTTGAGACACATGCATGTACACCAACACACGTGCACACACACACAGTTTCTAATAGATAGTATGTTGGCCACATAGTTTATACACTGAGTGTACAAAACATTAGGAACAGCTGCTCTTTCCATGACAAAGACTGACCAGGTGAATCCAGGTGAAAGCTACAATCCCTTATTGATGTCACTTGTTAAATCCACATCAATCAATATAGATGAACGGGAGGAGACAGATTAAATAAGGATTTTTTAAGCCTTGAGACAATTGTGTATGTGTGCCATTCAGAGGTATGGTAGTTGGTGCCAGGTGCACCGGTTTGTGTCAAGAACTGTAACGCTGCTGGGTTTTTCATCAGTTTCTTGTGTGTATCAAGAATGGGCCACCACTCAAAGGACAGACAGCCAACTTCACACAACTGCGGGAAGCATTGGAGTCAACATGGGCCAGCAGACACTCCCGTCTAGAGTGACCCACAGGAGCAACCAGGGTCAACCACCCCACCCAAGTGCACAAGGACAGATCCCCCAACCGGTCACCTCTTGGCCACTGGCCCAAGCTCCCAACCGCCAGGCCACCAACCATCCATAGTTCCCCTCCCAAGCTGCCCCTCAACCATCCAACCCCCCCCCCCCCATTTTCCAGGCTTTCCTTATGCAGGCATGTGCTTTGTGCTCAGATAGTAAATGCCGGAAACCTGAAGTTTGATCAGAAGATGTTGAGTGATGCCCTGCTGAGATCTAAGCTACAAGACGGCTCAAACCTCATTTCGAGTGCTCTCTTCCAAAGACGCATTGAGATTGACCATCTGTTTCTATTTTTATTTTCTCCTATGTTAATTGATGCGTTCCAGGTCCCACAATAGCATCCACCTCTTGGCAGTGATTGTTTAACTACCTATTTTTATCCCCAGAGCCATAATCTCCGACAACATCATTTCTGGACGTGTTTACAGAAAATGACTTTCATCTGCTGGCTGACTGCACGGACATAGTATATGTGATAACCTCGTAGAAAACGACAGGCGACAAAGTGTCATTCTTCCCCGTTTTCCCCTCATAATATATTCATAGTTGTGTGTCAGAGCAATCCCCATCTTTTCTTGTTGAATTATGGCGGGTACATTTCGCTATGATGCGGGGAGCAGAGCATCACTTTCAGGCCCCATTTTGATGGATCTATGCGACCGCAGCTGTAATGTGTTGTGTATTGCCAGCTCCCTTTCAGGCTCTGGTTATGATGAAGCCACTATGCTGCTGCGGCTCTGTTTTTTGTTGTCGTTCTTTTTTTACTTTGATGGATTCAAAGCACGGAGGTCAAGAGGCATCAGAGGTCATTGCATGAAATTGTTCAATTCCAGCTTCTCTGTAAGGTGTTCTGTTGTAACAGCTGTGCTGGGGGGCCATGAAGATAGTCGACAAAGTTAGAGGACAATCTGAGAGCGGTCGACACAGGACCATGCAGCTAAAGAGGAGGACATAAATTAGGCAATTGTTGTAATAACCCAATCTTGTATTTTATAAATGGGTGACTAAACAAATTATGTTCCTTAGAAATGATTGGTAATAAATATAATAAATAATATGGCCATGCTACTAAGTGTATTGCAGGCCTCTGTTTGCGTGTTGGGGACTAAAGTTGTGATTGCTGTGTATGCATCCTCTCATGGCCAATGTCCCCAAAATAACATAACACCATCTGGGCTATACTGTAATACAAAGCCTTATGATCTTACTGCATACAGGATAAGAGCGGCTGCATGCTACTGTGATCAGACTGAAGATCTCCCTCTGGGCTTATACAACTTGTGGCCGGAAATGTGTGTCCATGTGTGTGTGTGTGTGTGTGTGTGTGTGTGTGTGTGTGTGTGTGTGTGTGTTTGATTGTCTTCAGGTAATGGTAGATGGACACCTCTCCTCTCCATGGGCTGCTTCCTCTAATCAGATGCTGATTGGCTCTGGGTGTAGTGCGGGATCCCAGGGGAGCGCTGGAGTCAGAGCTATACAGGATTACAGACGGATGGAGCCGATGGTAAATGACAGCTGTTGAGTCCCACTGGGGACCAGCTTTAAGAGGGGTAAAGGTATTTCTGCCGTGCCGCTCGGCCCGCCTCAAACAGCATGTGAGTCTGCATAATGAGGATTGTCTAGCCTCTCAGATCTTCAGGGAGAGAGAGGATCTCACGTGCATGCACACCGATTACCTTCCCCAATCAAATGTGATAAGAGCATGCATTAGAACCATCTGCACCAAATCCACATGATTGACCTTTCCTATGTTGATGCCTATTGTTCTTGTATCGTCAGCTGATCTGCAGAAACTGCAGAATGGCTTAATGCCATGTCCAATATAACATTAATATTCTACCTTGTACTTTACATTTAATACGTGTTTTATCCCAGACATAAATGTCCTATTCTCAAGGATCCAAATAAAAGTTCAGTGTTTCCTCTTTACCACTCCAAGCAGACACTGAATGATTAGCAGCAGTAGACGGTCCCTTACTAATGACATCTGAGTGCATGGAGGTACTTATTAAGACTTGTCAGAGGAAAAGACGGCAGAAATCTCCGGCTAGCCAAGTAATTAGCATGTAGATGGAGGAGAAGTATGGATGGTGGTTAGTGGTATTTATGCAGTGATTCTGCCTTGGATTGTTTCATTAGTGCACAATGCTGCTGAGTGAAGAAAGTGGCTTGAGTGTTTAATGGAATAACAGGAATGATGTAGCCAAAGACAGACTACCGCATTTGGGGCACCAGGGATTTATCTTGGGATTTATTTATTTGTATTTTTTTTAAATAACACTGCATTTCAACACATTTTGCCATGGTTCAGAGAGAAAAAATATTCTGTTTTGTAATGCTTTTCTACACATTTTGTCGTGTTGCAGTTTCTGTTATCCAGCTCCAGCTAGAACCTGAGATTGCAGACTGAAGTTTATCTTTAGTGAGAGATCCATCCTGGATCAAGTAGCGTTAGCCTTGTTTCTGCAGACAATGGAGCAACAAGTCATTGGATAAAACAATGCTGTTCTCTTTATTTATTCATGCAGCCATTTCAGTGTGTTCCAGTTCTAATAAGTAGTTACATATTCCTGTTTGTTCCTCAACAATGTTTCCCCTTTTTCTTTCACTTGGGTAAACCAGGCAGCGGGATGCCGGCTCTCAGGTATAACCGGCTACCTGTGCCTGTGTCCTCCGGCACAGTGCTGAAGAAGCAGAATGCCACCTGGTATCAGACCTCAGAGGACATTACAATACGACTCCTCCTGCTCGACTCTGTGCTGTTTTGCAGAGTTGCATTTTATTACATTCCACTGTGAAGGTCCAACAATGAGTGAAATGGTTGTCCTCAATCCAAGAAGCTTTTGTCAAATGTGTAATTGTACTTACAATGGCTTGGAGGCTATTTAAGTTTATTTTTCCTATTCACTGAAATATGCCAAAAATGCTTAAAAATGACATGGAAGACATTTAGCTTTTCTTTATATTCATCCAACTACAAAAGCTTGGTCCTTTCATTGTATAGTTTAAAAGGAAGAATACACAAGCATCTTTCCAGTAAATGTAAACGTTAAATCCAGATGACCTGAATGCGAATGGCAGGCGTCTTATTAAAAGGTCTTGTCCTAGTGTTTGTCTTTGTGTAAACAGATCTTTAAAGGCAAGGAGGTCACATGGCCTGTGCTCCTTATCTCCCAGGTCCTGACGGTCAGGGGGAGATGGCCCGGGGCTATTGATCTGTGATCTCCTGTCGCGCACACACACACACACACACACACACACACACACACACACACACACACACACACACACACACACACACACACACACACACACACACACAGTGTCATTCCTTCATTCACATTTTAAAATGTTATTCCCCGGCCAGCTCCACAAAGGGTTTGAGAGGACAAGGAGAAATAGAACAAAAGATAGAAAATCCTCCCTCGGATGATTACTGTAGCTAACACAGTGCATTTACTCACCTGTCACTAAGTAACGCTAGTTGCTTAAATGTGAACCTCTACAGCTTGCAGACCAAGAATACTTATCCGATATCCACTCTTGACGAGTACAATAACAGACCTGAGAAAGATGACATTAAACAAACAAAAAGCCATCTGGGCAATTATCATAGCACAGCTTTCTGTTCCCTCCCTGCACCTTATCATATCACTGAGGCCTGACTGTGTCAAATCAATGTCAACTTTAAATGTTAATAGAATCTTAAATTATTCACTATGCAGTTTAGCCCAGTTGACCTATTCCTGGGCTCAAAATGAATCATCCACATTAATATATACAGTGCTTTCAGAAAGTATTCATACCCCTTGAGTTATTCTACATTTTGTTGTGTTACAGCCTGAATCATTTTTGTATTTAAAAAAAATCTCTCACTCATCTTGACACTATACCCTGACAAAGTGAAAACATGCAAATTTATTGAAAATGAAATACAGAAATATCTCATTTAAATAAATATTCACACCCATTTTACATTATATTTTAGTCATTTAGTAGACACTCTTATCTAGATAGTGCATTCATCTTAAGATAGCTAGATGGGACAACCACATATCACAGGCATAGTAAGTGCCCTTTTCCGCAATAAAGTAGCTATCAGCAAAGTCAGTGCTACAAGGGAGGGGAGGGGGGGGTATATTTAATTTACCCCTTTGAAGGTAAAGATTTTCAGGTGCTTTCGGAAGATGGGCAGCAACTCTGCTATCCTAGCTTTAGGAGGAAGCTCGTTCCACCATTGGAGTACCAGGACAGAGAAAAGCTTGGGGTGGGAGAGCCAACAGACCAGAGGTGGCAGAACGTACCCGAGTATTTGAGTTAGAGTGTAGGGTTTTGGAGCGGGCAGGCTTTCCCTGGAGGAAGAGCAGCTCCGTTTTGTCCAGGTTGAGTTGAGTGTCATCCGCATAGCAATGATAGGAGAGTCAATGGAAGGATATGATGGAGCCGAGTGACTTGGAGAGTGGAGAGAGAAGAGGGCCTAGAACTGAGCCTTGGGGGACACCAGTATTGAGAGTATGTGGTGCAGACACAGATCCTCGCCACATTACCTGGTAGGAGCGGCCTGCCAGGTAGGATGCAATCCAAGAGTGTGCAGAAATTGAGACGCCCAGCCCTGAGAAGGTGAAGAGGAGGATCTGATGGTTCACGGTGTCAAAGGCAGTGGATAGATCTAGTAGGATGAGAACAGAGGGGAGTGTCTGCTTTGGCAGTGTCGGAGAGCCTCGTGACACAGAGAAGAGCAGTCTTGGTTGAGTGACCCATCTTGAAACCTGACTGGTTAGGGTCAAGAAGATCGTTCTGAGAGAGATAACAAGAGTTGACCAGAGACAGCGCATTCAAGTGTTTTGGAAAGAAAATAAGTTGAGATGAGTCGCCTGTTAGTTTCTTGAGTCAATGCATGTTAGAATCACCTTTTGCATAGATTACAGCTTTCAGTCTTTCCGAGTAACACCTGGATTATACAATATTTGCACATTATTCTTAAAAAGATTATTCAAAGTCTGTCAAATTGGTTGCTGATCATTGCTAGACAGCCATTTTCAAGTCTTGCCATAGATTTTCAAGTCGATTTAAGTCAAAACTGTAACTAGGCCACTCAGGAACATTCAATGTCATCTTGGTAAGTAACAGTGTATATTTGGCCTTGTGTTTAGGTTCTGCTGAAAGGTGAATTTGTCTCCCAGTGTCTGTTGGAAAGCAGACTGAACCAGGTTTTCCTCTAGGATTTTATCTGTGCTTAGCTCTTAGACTTACAGGTGAAATTATGATTAAGTGCCTTGCTCAAGAGCACATCGAAATATTTTTTTCCTAGTTGGCTCTGGGATTTGAACCAACAATCTTTAGGTTACTGGCCCAACTCGCTTAACCATTAGGCTGCCTGCCACCCCCACGCTTTGTATTCAGTACATAAAGTTAATTTCTTTACCACATGCATGTTTTGGAATATTTATTCTGTACAGGCTTCCTTCTTGGTAGAGTAACTACAATGTTGTTGATCGATCCTCAGTCTTCTTCTATCACAGCCATTAAACTATATAACTGTTTTAAAGTCCCCATTAAAGTCATGGTGAAATCCCTGACTGTTTTCCTTCCTCTCTGGCTACTGAGTTAGGAAGGATGCCTGTATCTTTGTAATGACTAGGTTTATTAATACACCATCCAAAGTGTAATTAATAACTTCACCATGCTCAAAGGGAAATTCATTGAAATGCTTTAAAAAAAATTATATATATATATATATATATATATATATATATATATATATATATATATATATATATAATATTTCTTTTAGGTGCCCTTTTTTGCGAGGCATTGGACAAGCTCCCTGGTCTTTGTGGTTGAATCTTGGTTTGATATTCACTGCTTGACTGAGGGACTTTGCAGGTAATTGTGTGTGGGTTACAGAGATGAGGTAGTGATTCAAAAATCATGTTAAACACTATGATTGCACACAGAGTCCATACAACTTATTATGTGACTTGTTAAGCAAATCTTTACTCCTGAACGTATTCAGGCTTGCCATAACAAAGGGGTTGAATACTTATTGACTCAAGACATTTCAGTTTTTCATTTGTAAATAATTTAAAAACATAATTACATTTTTACGTTATGGGGTATTGTGTGTAGGCCAGTGACACAAAAATCACAATTGAATCCATTTTAAATTCAGGCTGTAATACAACAAAATGTGGAAGAAGTGAAGGGGTCTGAATTCTGTATTCTTAATGTATCATAAAGGGAAAATGGCCTTTCCTCCCTCTCCTCCAGAGTAGATTCTCTTAACTCTACCTGAACCCGATGTCTCTCTGAGATCGTTCTACATCCCAAATGGCACCCTATACCCTACATAGCGCACACTAAAAAAAAACAGTACAATGGGCCCTCGTCAAAAGAAGTGCACTATATAGGGAATAGGGTGCCATTTGGGATGCAAGCAGTGAGGTGAATAGATGTGAGGTAATTATGTATTGATAAAGGGACAATGGGTGATTTGCTTAAAGTTGTCACAAAGATTGATTCGATGACAAAGGCTACATGTATTTTCTAATAATAAGGAATCAATGAAAAGGCAGCTGTAGGCCACCATTTAATGGCCCATGCTTATTAAGCAGGCATCTACAGGACACCTTTCAAAACTATATCCAGTTCAAAAAGGTCAAAGTTGACGTTCCATTCAGAGACATATATTAAACATAAATGAGTAGTAAAAGTGACAGGCTGCTTCAACAGATCGGCCGATCTGAGCTGACAATCCTGTAACTACTCAATACTGGGGGGGGGGGGGAGACAATGCAATATTGATTGAGCATCATGGAACGATTTAAAAAATACAATACATGCAGTTACCTAGCCACTCTGCATCAGAGTGACAGGAGGACAGGGGCAGAGGATCAAATTAGCGTCGTGTGGACGTGTCTCTGTCAAAGGCTTTAGCAAACAACGAGAAGGAGAAAGGCCTTAATACCAATACTGCTGTGACCTTCATAAGAACTACAGAAACATTGCAAGGCTTGCTGAGTCATCTCCTCCAGACTCCCATCCTCTCAGACCCTGATGCTGCTGCTGCCTGCTGCCCTGAGGAGCCCTTGGCCTTTCCCTCCGACAGTTCAGAATATAATAGAGCTACTAATGCCCAGGCTTACATCTGGCCCAGGTCGCCGTGACACTAATGGATTCAATAGCTCCTTAAAGTTATTGAGATGGTGAATAACTCTGTGGGGGTAGGTTTAGGGTCAGGTAGGGAGGAAGGGGTGTGGGTGAATAACTCTGTGAGGGTAGGTTTAGGGTCAGGTAGGGAGGAAGTGGTGTGGGTGAGTAACTCTGTGGGGGTAGGTTTAGGGTCAGGTAGGGAGGAAGTGGTGTGGGTGAGTAACTCTGTGGGGGTAGGTTTAGGGTCAGATAGGGAGGAAGTGGTGTGGGTGAGTAACTCTGTGGGGGTAGGTTTAGGGTCAGGTAGGAAGGAAGTGGTGTGGGTGAATAACTCTGTGAGGGTATGTTTAGGGTCAGGTAGGAAGGAAGTGGTGTGGGTGAGTAACTCTGTGGGGGTAGGATCAGATGGAGGTGGTGGAGAGTTTATGGGGGGGTGGGGGGTGGAACCTTTTCCTGGGATGAGTCTGTAGAGATGCTGCTTCCTGCTGGGTTGCAGGACTGTAATTGGAGGGGAATTAGATTCTGTGATTCTGTGAAAGAGTCCAGAGGGGAGACCTTGGACCTGTTTGAGATGTACGACGGCACGTTACCAGACAGTAAACCAGTGGACACACCACGCCATTTCAATGTGGAGGATTGGGTAATACATGTATTTGGTTGAGACGTTGATCAATGAAAAAACAAACCTTTATTCACCCAGTCAAAAAGGCAGCCAAAAGTTAGTTGAATTTCCAACGTGTTATCATTATGCTTTCAACCATCTAAAACAGGGGTAGTCAACTCTTACCCTACGAGGTCTGGAGCCTGCTGGTTTTCTGTTCGCCCTGATCATTAACAGCACCTTCTAAATCAGTCCCTGGCTAGAGGGGAGCAATGAAAACAAGCAGTGGTACTGGCTAAGAGGTTCAGAGTTGAGTTTGAGGAATCTAAAAGCACAACCAACTTCCAAATGTAATTGTCACCCAAATGTCTATCACTACGCTTTTAACTATTTAAAGCACAGCATAGTTCAAATGGGAATACAATGTCAGAAATGTTGTTTATTTACACGACAGATTGTGTAATCACCGTGCTTTATCTAATAGCAGAACCAAACGACCTGGATTGCAGTTGAGATTACATTAAAAGTGTATGGTGCAAGTGATCAATGGCATTTGGGATTCTACGCGGATTATTACAGCAATTGTGAAGCTCTTCACAGACCTGCAATGACCTATGCATCTATCGACTGCTTGGATAGTTCCATCTGAGCCACGGGCTTAATCCCATTCTTTAACTTTTAGTTTTGTTTCCGTTGGAGACGTGAATCCAACATATAATTGGTTAACTTGTTACCAAGTTATTCGGCTATTTACTGTATTTCAAAAGCGATATTGAATTATGTTTGTTGTGTTTGAAAGAGATTTAATCTTCTGCTTGGATAATTCCATTTGTGCCATTGACGTAGTCTGGCTTTAATTCCAGTTTGTCTACAAATTAATCATTGATATGTTGGATTCACGTCTCTATCTCAACCAAAAATCTAAGTTAAAGAATAGGACTAAATAAAATAAAATTAAAATAATGCTTGATTTGATTTAGTCCTATTCTTTAACTTAGATTTTTGGTTGAGATAGAGATGTGAATCCAACATATCAATGATTAATGTGTAGACAAACTGGAATTAAAGCCAGACTGTCACGACTTCTGCCAAAGTCGGCCCCTCTCCTTGTTTGGGCGACGTTCGGCGGTCGACTTCACCGACCTTCTAGCCATCACCGATCCACTTTTCATTCCATTGGTTTTGTCTTGTCTTCCATCACACCTGGTTCCAATTCCATCAATTCCATGTTGTGTATTTAACCCTCTGTTCCCCCCCATGTCCTTGTCCGTAATTGTTTCTTGTAGTGCTTGTGCACGTTATGCTGTTGATTACCGGGTTTTGTTTGACCCATTCCATGTATTGTTCTATTGACGGTGGTTTTATGTTGATTAAAGGACACCGCTGTAAATCAGTTCTCTCTCTCCTGCGCCTGACTTCTCTGCCGTCAGTAACGCACCTCATTACACAGACTACTTGGCACAGATGGAACTATTCAAGAAAAAGATACCTCCTTCAAATGCTGATATTTGGTTGCGTTGACAACCAAACACAATTCAACATCACTAAATATCATTGCATTTTAAATCAACCAGAGCTTGAAACCCTAGGCCTATTGTATTGTCAAGTTTTTTGTTGAATTCTGGGTAGATTTGAAACAATCGCTTGATTGATGACTAATGCTATAGGCTTAAATAGCGTCATTGATGTTATGCGAGTGAGAAAGTATAGTCACATTTCATTTGCTCTGTTAAACCTAACCTTTGGAATGACTTTGATAGCAGCCCTGAATCTATTTAGTTTTTGAGTGGAGATCTCTCAACAATCATTTTCACGATAGCACATTGGTAATAGTTAATGACAAATATCATAACTAAGCTGGGCTGGGCTTGGTTATAACTCTATATGGGAGACTAAAGAGTAGCTTTATGTGTAGATAGATAAATTCTCCAGGAGGAGGTGCTGCCCAGCCTATCGTCCCCCCCCCCCCCCGATAATGGATATAACAACTGATCTGATGTTGTTTTAAAGGTACAAATGTCTATGTTTAAATTTGGTTACCATGATGACATGGTCCTGTGGTTGACATTTGACCCTCGAAACAACAATTTACTTAAATGACTTTTGTCAAAATCCGGTGTATTTTCCACGTAGATTCCACATCACAATACATTTACCAATGACATTAAAACAACATTGGTTCAAACAGTTTGTGCCCAGTGGGTAACAATGTCGGTGGCAGAGTTCATGTTGTGAACTTATTATATGTTTTCCATATTATTTGATGATTGGACATAATGGCATACTTCACACAGAAATGTAGTCTTCCATTTTCACCCGGTGTTCCGTAATTGTTGTCCTGGGATTGTTAAACATCCATCATCCAGTAGGAGGTCCTGTGTACCAGGAACTCCCTGTAAATTCCCACACATAGAACAGAAATGGTAGTGAATGAATGGTTGTAAATGGTAGTGGTGGACATTAGGCCTGTTGTCCATCTGTTCACAGAACATAATCACATCAGTGGCTCAGCCTGGCAACAATAACACACGCACGCACACACACGTACGCACGCACGCACGCACGCACACACACACACACAAACGAGCGCACATACACAACAACGCATTCGTCACACGCAGGCTCACACAACCACCTGTTCCCACTGATTTAGCTAATGATAAGTGTTATGGTCTAAAGACACATTCGAGTCTTGCCATTATGAAGGATGTTTTGACTGTGCCAGCACTATGCACCCAGTTGTATAAAAAGTATTCAAACGTTGCAATGACTTTGTTGCACAATGACAGGAAATTAACCACATGTCACTGTCATGTCACTGTACTAATGCAGCTGGCGTTGAGTTGCTACGTGTCACTTTAACACGTCACAATCTGTGACAGGTTCTGAGCGCAAAAAAGCTTTCATGTTTCAGCCCCGGAACCAAACAACAACATCCAGAGGAACAGTGAGAGGTGGGGGTGTCAGTTGAACATCATCACGTTTAGCAAAGACAAGGCAGCACAACAACAGAGAGGCAGGCACAGCGTTCTCTTCTGTTCAGTTCCAACCCTGGAAGCACACTCATTTAACAGATGGGCCCCAACAGCACACAATCAAATATTGGTTTTCTCCCCAATAACTGGAGGGGTTCACATCCCTCACCCACCACTGCCCTCCCTCCCTCGCTCCCTCCCTCCCTCCCTCCATCCATCCCTCTCTCTCTCTCTCTCTCTCTCTCTCTCTTCCCCCCTCCTTCTCTAATTACCTCCACAGAATTGATGTTTTCTTTTCATAAAGCACCAAGCTGATATCCCATGGATTTGGGGATTAATAAATTATGAGGGGACATTAATATTCCCAGCATTCTCTGCTCTGCTATTACCGCAGACGGGGCTAGCGGAGCCCACGCCAGCACTGACTCGCCAGCTTCGCCAATCACACGGCAGGTATAGCCGACCGCTGCTAAGACCTGGGTTCAAATATTCTTTGAAATCATTTAAAATACTTGATTTTGGCCGGATTCACCTTGGCTTAAAGGGACCAACAGAATAGTCACACAATGGAAAATCCTGCCCATCTGGCACTCGAGGCAGACTAAAGCAAACACTCAAAGGGTTTGAAAGATGTCAAATAGTATTTAAACCCAGATCTGCTGCTGCCGCAGCTCTGCCCCAGTCAGTTTTCTAGAGGAGAGGTGAGTCGGGCTGACAGGTTTCAAGCAGCTCCCTCAAGGGCATTAAAGGCCAGGTGTGTGACACCTTTAATTGGCCTTGTCTCTGAATTTAGGACCAGGTTGTCTCAACTTTGTTGCTCGAAGAACAGCCTTTTTCTGTAGAGGGGATAAAAAACTGGAATACCCACATGTCTTTCCTTCATGTCTTTGATCTTTTCGGGATGTGTTTTGAAGCAACTGTCCAGTGAAAATCTCCCTTTTAAAATATCACATTCTCTCATACCCAAATAATAAAGAAAATTGGAAAGGACACTATTTACCTCATATTGTAAGTAACTCTAGGTCATACTTCATAGATATCTGGAAACACTGGACAGTTGCTTTAAATGTGACAGTCAAAGGTTGATGTATCCATTTATGCGTGCCGAGCAGAGCCCCTATGTGTTCTACTGTTCTCTCACAGTTGAGACAATTGCATTCAACCGAAAGGTGTCTTCCGCATTTAACCCAACACCTCTGTAGAGGGAGGGCAAATAAAGGGTTGGGATTGCCTTTTATGTCATTGGGTATAATATTGAATGTGGGCTGTAATATTTCCCTTCGCACCTGAGCTACTTTATACCATTCTGAAATATCTAGTGAAATGTGAGGCATTCACTGAAGAAGCCACATTAAATATACTCTGAGTGTAATTGGCTGTATGACTACAATCAGCAGTTATACTTAAAGAAATACTGTAAAAACAAAGCTCATATTTTAAAGGACTAGCCTCGAGCTAAATCCTCTCTTTTCTTTGTTTAAATCCAGAGAGAGAGAGAGAGTTGTCTTTGGTCTTTTTCCTCAGTCAATATCTCATAATTAATTGCCCAAATGAAAGTCTTCCCTTTAAATAATTCAAATGGACGTTAGTTTGATTTAACCAGAAGGCTGTCTTGTAATTCCACTGTTCTCAGAAGAGCCTCCAATCTATCTACTTATTTGTATAGAAAATACAGGACAGAGACGATGAATAGCATATATTCATTAGGACTCCAGTGGACCCAAAATGATTTGTTTGTGACTCCTGATAATTTTGTTTACTACAATCCCAAATATATTTTCCCATTATGACTGAATGATTCTGTCATGAGATATGTGGTGTGACATTGCCAGTAGGTTTCCAAGGTTATTTGTTGAATCTGAAGTGGCATGACAGCTTTTCTCTGTGTCGCCCTCCTTGTCTGTTATCAGAAAGGAAAGTCTAAACAAAGAAGAATAAACCCCCAAAACTGGACGTCTCGTTCTCTTCCATTCTCTCTATCTGTGGTAGTCCAGTTCAGGTTTGTTGTTTGGTTTAGGGTGGGGTGGGACTGTCACCGTCTGTGTCTGACAGCCTTTAAACGTGACAGATAAGAGTGAATCATTAATTTATCAGAGGAGGCCAGACTCTAATCCCCGGTGTCCTGGTGATAAGAAAGGTTTCTTCTCTCCTGATCCCAATGCCAATAGGCCTCTTTTCCATCCTGGCTTCCCGTTAATAAGCCTGTCAAAGAGCACCGTTGTGTGCTGCGGCGTGAAGGCCGACAGCTCTGCTCCGTACAGGTTATCTCCCTGCTACACGTTCTCCCTGTCTCCCCCCTCTGTTTCCGCTCTGACAGTGACAGCAGCAGGGTGGATGGGTCGCTGGGCCTCTGAAACCCTGGGAGAGTGCAAGGCCCTGTGGGCGACGTGGACCACTGAGGCCCTGTCATTTAGACTAGTTAATTCAAGCATCAGGCGGGCCAGAGAGAGAGCATGGGAGGGGAGAGGAAAGCACACAGCCCCCGACCGATGGTTAGAGGTACAGACGTTTGGACCAGACAGGTCTCACCGGGTGCTGAACTTTAAAATATCTATTTTAAAGCAAATAAAACTTCAGACATATTTTGTTGTGCAGTCTGTCTCGTTCTCTTTTTCATTTTCTTCTTCAACCCCTACTCTCTCTATCTCTGAATCCTGGTTGAAATTGATCGGTTGCTTGTGAGATGTGAGATGTGAGGGTATTTTTCATCCTAGCACAGTTTGAGGTATGAGTCTGGTCTGAGGAGTGATGAGATCTGTGGTGGTGGGGCTTCATCTCTGCCTGGTAGGAAATATGGTAATGACATGGCACGAGACTACAGACTAGCAGGGGTTTGGCTACAGACGAGCATAACATTAATGAGTGAACGTCATTTATAATAAGGGTTACATGGAGAAATTCGGACCTTTCTGAAATGAAAATGGATGGCGCTCCCTCAGCAAAATATATTTCACCTAAACCCTCCCTGAACACATGAAAAGAAAAAGTGGTGACCCTCCCCTATACCAGAAATAATATTTAAAACATAAAGTGGATAGCTGAGAACATGCCTACCATTTACCCTCGCTTCTTTGAGAGACACGAATCTTAGATATGCCGTTTTAGAAACTGTTCGCTGACCTGTAAGCATTACATTGCAATGCAGGAATTTTGATAGCGTAGGCCAGAAGGTTGTAGGTTCGCAGACCACCGTGGACAAGAGTAGGGGTGGAAAGGTCTCCTTTATAGTAAAGGCATTGCATAAATCTATCAATGTGTTTGCAGGTCCGAGAAGAAAATGGCCTTTTATAAACATTTCATGCTATTCCACGTAAATTTTCGTATTAGCAGAATCCTTTTAAATACCACACAAATTATTGAAATTACAGGCTAAGAATGGACAGAGAGATAGGCCTATGTGTTCATCATATCATATTTCTCTAATGCCAAATCAGTGTGCCTTTGCAATGAAACGGTCATTATGAATCTGAGCGTGGTACTTTCAAAAGTTAGGCCTACTGTACCTTTCCACCCCATACAGAGCAGGCCTACTGTACCTTTCCACCTCATACAGAGCAGACCTACTGTACCTTTCCACCCCATACAGAGCAGACCTACTGTACCTTTCCACCTCATACAGAGCAGGCCTACTGTACCTTTCCACCCCATACAGAGCAGGCCTACTGTACCTTTCCACCCCATACAGAGCAGGCCTAGTGTACCTTTCCACCTCATACAGAGCAGACCTACTGTACCTTTCCACCCCATACAGAGCAGGCCTAGTGTACCTTTCCACCCCATACAGAGCAGGCCTACTGTACCTTTCCACCTCATACAGAGCAGGCCTACTGTACCTTTCCACCTCATACAGAGCAGACCTACTGTACCTTTCCACCCCATACAGAGCAGACCTACTGTACCTTTCCACCTCATACAGAGCAGACCTACTGTACCTTTCCACCTCATACAGAGCAGGCCTACTGTACCTTTCCACCTCATACAGAGCAGACCTACTGTACCTTTCCACCCCATACAGAGCAGGCCTACTGTACCTTTCCACCCCATACAGAGCAGGCCTACTGTACCTTTCCACCTCATACAGAGCAGGCCTACTGTACCTTTCCACCCCATACAGAGCAGACCTACTGTACCTTTCCACCCCATACAGAGCAGGCCTACTGTACCTTTCCACCCCATACAGAGCAGGCCTACTGTACCTTTCCACCCCATACAGAGCAGGCCTACTGTACCTTTCCACCTCATACAGAGCAGGCCTACTGTACCTTTCCACCCCATACAGAGCAGGCCTACTGTACCTTTCCACCCCATACAGAGCAGGCCTACTGTACCTTTCCACCCCATACAGAGCAGGCCTACTGTACCTTTCCACCCCATACAGAACAGGCCTACTGTACCTTTCCACCCCATACAGAACAGGCCTACTGTACCTTTCCACCCCATACAGAGCAGGCCTACTGTACCTTTCCACCACATACAGAGCAGGCCTACTGTACCTTTCCACCCCATACAGAGCAGGCCTACTGTACCTTTCCACCCCATACAGAACAGGCCTACTGTACCTTTCCACCCCATACAGAGCAGGCCTACTGTACCTTTCCACCCCATACAGAGCAGACCTACTGTACCTTTCCACCCCATACAGAGCAGGCCTACTGTACCTTTCCACCCCATACAGAGCAGGCCTACTGTACCTTTCCACCCCATACAGAGCAGGCCTACTGTACCTTTCCACCCCATACAGAGCAGACCTACTGTACCTTTCCACTCCATACAGAGCAGGCCTACTGTACCTTTCCACCCCATACAGAGCAGGCCTACTATACCTTTCCACCCCATACAGAGCAGGCCTACTGTACCTTTCCACCCCATACAGAGCAGGCCTACTGTACCTTTCCACCCCATACAGAGCAGGCCTACTGTACCTTTCCATCCCATACAGAGCAGGCCTACTGTAACTTTCCACCCCATACAGAGCAGGCCTACTGTACCTTTCCACCCCATACAGAGCAGGCCTACTGTACCTTTCCACCCCATACAGAGCAGGCCTCGTGTACCTTTCCACCCCATACAGAGCAGGCCTACTGTACCTTTCCACCCCATACAGAGCAGGCCTCGTGTACCTTTCCACCCCCTACAGTACCTTTCCACCCCATACAGAGCAGACCTACTGTACCTTTCCACCCCATACAGAGCAGGCCTACTGTACCTTTCCACCCCATACAGAGCAGGCCTACTGTACCTTTCCACCTCATACAGAGCAGGCCTACTGTACCTTTCCACCCCATACAGAGCAGGCCTACTGTACCTTTCCACCCCATACAGAGCAGGCCTACTGTACCTTTCCACCCCATACAGAGCAGGCCTACTGTACCTTTCCACCCCATACAGAGCAGGCCTACTGTACCTTTCCACCTCATACAGAGCAGGCCTACTGTACCTTTCCACCCCATACAGAGCAGGCCTCGTGTACCTTTCCACCCCATACAGAGCAGGCCTACTGTACCTTTCCACCCCATACAGAGCAGGCCTACTGTACCTTTCAACCCCATACAGAGCAGGCCTACTGTACCTTTCCACCTCATACAGAGCAGGCCTACTGTACCTTTCCACCCCATACAGAGCAGGCCTCGTGTACCTTTCCACCCCATACAGAGCAGGCCTACTGTACCTTTCCACCCCATACAGAGCAGGCCTACTGTACCTTTCCACCTCATACAGAGCAGGCCTACTGTACCTTTCCATCCCATACAGAGCAGGCCTACTGTAACTTTCCACCCCATACAGAGCAGGCCTACTGTACCTTTCCACCCCATACAGAGCAGGCCTACTGTACCTTTCCACCCCATACAGAGCAGACCTACTGTACCTTTCCACCCCATACAGAGCAGGCCTACTGTACCTTTCCACCCCATACAGAACAGGCCTACTGTACCTTTCCACCCCATACAGAGCAGGCCTCGTGTACCTTTCCACCCCATACAGAGCAGGCCTCGTGTACCTTGCCACCCCATACAGAGCATACCTACTGTACCTTTCCACCCCATACAGAGCAGACCTACTGTACCTTTCCACCCCATACAGAGCAGGCCTCGTGTACCTTTCCACCCCATACAGAGCAGGCCTACTGTACCTTTCCACCCCATACAGAGCAGGCCTCGTGTACCTTTCCACCCCATACAGAGCAGGCCTACTGTACCTTTCCACCCCATACAGAACAGGCCTCGTGTACCTTTCCACCCCATACAGAGCAGGCCTCGTGTACCTTTCCACCCCATACAGAGCAGGCCTCGTGTACCTTGCCACCCCATACAGAGCATACCTACTGTACCTTTCCACCCCATACAGAGCAGACCTACTGTACCTTTCCACCCCATACAGAGCAGGCCTACTGTACCTTTCCACCCCATACAGAGCAGGCCTACTGTACCTTTCCACCCCATACAGAGCAGACCTACTGTACCTTTCCACCCCATACAGAGCAGGCCTCGTGTACCTTGCCACCCCATACAGAGCAGGCCTACTGTACCTTTCCACCCCATACAGAGCAGGCCTACTGTACCTTTCCACCCCATACAGAGCAGGCCTACTGTACCTTTCCACCCCATACAGAGCAGGCCTACTGTACCTTTCCACCCCATACAGAGCAGGCCTACTGTACCTTTCCACCCCATACAGAGCAGGCCTACTGTACCTTTCCACCCCATACAGAGCAGGCCTACTGTACCTTTCCACCCCATACAGAGCAGACCTACTGTACCTTTCCACCCCATACAGAGCAGGCCTACTGTACCTTTCCACCCCATACAGAGCAGGCCTACTGTACATTTCCACCCCATACAGAGCAGACCTACTGTACCTTTCCTCCCCATACAGAGCAGGCCTACTGTACCTTTCCACCCCATACAGAGCAGGCCTAATGTACCTTTCCACCCCATACAGAGCAGGCCTACTGTACCTTTCCACCCCATACAGAGCAGGCCTCGTGTACCTTTCCACCCCATACAGAGCAGGCCTACTGTACCTTTCCACCCCATACAGAGCAGGCCTCGTGTACCTTTCCACCCCATACAGAGCAGGCCTACTGTACCTTTCCACCCCATACAGAACAGGCCTCGTGTACCTTTCCACCCCATACAGAGCAGGCCTCGTGTACCTTTCCACCCCATACAGAGCAGGCCTCGTGTACCTTGCCACCCCATACAGAGCATACCTACTGTACCTTTCCACCCCATACAGAGCAGACCTACTGTACCTTTCCACCCCATACAGAGCAGGCCTACTGTACCTTTCCACCCCATACAGAGCAGACCTACTGTACCTTTCCACCCCATACAGAGCAGGCCTACTGTACCTTTCCACCCCATACAGAGCAGACCTACTGTACCTTTCCACCCCATACAGAGCAGGCCTCGTGTACCTTGCCACCCCATACAGAGCATACCTACTGTACCTTTCCACCCCATACAGAGCAGACCTACTGTACCTTTCCACCCCATACAGAGCAGGCCTACTGTACCTTTCCACCCCATACAGAGCAGGCCTACTGTACCTTTCCACCCCATACAGAGCAGGCCTACTGTACCTTTCCACCCCATACAGAGCAGGCCTACTGTACCTTTCCACCCCATACAGAGCAGGCCTACTGTACCTTTCCACCCCATACAGAGCAGGCCTACTGTACCTTTCCACCCCATACAGAGCAGGCCTACTGTACCTTTCCACCCCATACAGAGCAGGCCTACTGTACCTTTCCACCCCATACAGAGCAGACCTACTGTACCTTTCCACCCCATACAGAGCAGGCCTACTGTACCTTTCCACCCCATACAGAGCAGGCCTACTGTACCTTTCCACCCCATACAGAGCAGACCTACTGTACCTTTCCTCCCCATACAGAGCAGGCCTACTGTACCTTTCCACCCCATACAGAGCAGGCCTAATGTACCTTTCCACCCCATACAGAGCAGGCCTACTGTACCTTTCCACCCCATACAGAGCAGGCCTCGTGTACCTTTCCACCCCATACAGAGCAGGCCTACTGTACCTTTCCACCCCATACAGAGCAGGCCTCGTGTACCTTTCCACCCCATACAGAGCAGGCCTACTGTACCTTTCCACCCCATGCAGAACAGGCCTCGTGTACCTTGCCACCCCATACAGAGCATACCTACTGTACCTTTCCACCCCATACAGAGCATACCTACTGTACCTTTCCACCCCATACAGAGCAGCACTGTACCTACTGTACCTTTCCACCCCATACAGAGCAGGCCTACTGTACCTTTCCACCCCATACAGAGCAGACCTACTGTACTCTTTCCACCCCCTACTGTACCTTTCCACCCCATACAGAGCAGACCTACTGTACCTTTCCACCCCATACAGAGCAGGCCTACTGTACCTTTCCACCCCATACAGAGCAGACCTACTGTACCTTTCCACCCCATACAGAGCAGGCCTACTGTACCTTTCCACCCCATACAGAGCAGGCCTACTGTACCTTTCCACCCCATACAGAGCAGGCCTACTGACACAGAAAAATGTAAGCTTTAGCTAACTGCTGGCTGCTCTTCTTCTCTTGCTTAACCCAATGAGAGACGGTCACAAGTATTTCCCCGAAAGCTGTCTAGGTTTAAATATCTTCGATTGTACAAAAAAAGTGAATAGCTTAATCAATTGATAGTGACAGAATCAGATTACTTCCCAAGCAAAGTCTTTCATTTTTTCTCTTCGGTTTAAGAGGTTGTAGCTCAGCCTCTGAATGTCAAATAAACTAAACAATGATATCCCCATATGCATCGGAGTCACATCTTTCCGAGGTATTGTACAGCTTGATTCTAGCATAATGCATCGCGGACCAACGTGCTGTTAAAGATATAAACAGATCTGTTTAATTTTCATCCAAATCTTAAACTAACAATGGGTACGCCTGGCATACCCTCTCATACCCCTCAATTTGAGTCTTGTTTTTAACAGCCATTCACTGACACGGAGGTAGGCTATTTAAAGAGTGCATGGTGGGTGGAGGAATTGACCGACAAATGTATGAAAATAGCAGCCTGTTGCCTAATTTTGTCTGTCAAACAGGTAGGCCTACCTCATTTCTTAAATAGAAAGGAATAGGTTCTAACACAAAACCCTCTTGTTGTTAGTAAAGTCTAATTCAAATGAAGACGGTTTTAACGAATTGTGCCGACTCGAATTTGCCTACTTTCAGCACCCACGAGCTGTCCGTTTCCCATTGACTTACATTGCACTGCAATGTAAGTTTCAGCACCATGAAGTAAGTTATTCGAGTCTGGCTTATTGTGGAGGTCAATAACTGATAAATACATCATGGGCAAGAAACAAAATCTATTATAGTAGTAGCAAGCTATCAAAGTTGACGCTCTCCTCCTGAAAATGAACAGAACATACAGTAAGTTATGTTTTTGGACTAGGCCTAATCAAAAATTATTTTTGGAAGAAGCCTTTGACTGTCCTCCTGAACTGCCAGTATAGGGTTACACCGTAGGTGTTGGTCAGGCAGCACACAAAAACGTTTTTTTGATCAGCAAGAGCAGGGCAGGCGGGGCTCAGGGTTGGAATATCCATTGCAGTGTGTAACACAGCCTAGTTTTATTCACACCAGCCCAGCAGCTTTCTTACAACTAGAACTTTGCTCTGTGTTTCTCCAAGCATGCACTTTATAGCCTATAGTAGGGTTGGGCGGAATGCTGATTTTCATATAATCATACCATCCTTCTCTCATTCCAGAATTTACGATATTACCAGCTTAGTTCAACAGGGGCGCCAAAAACGCAATAAAAGCCGTTTGGGCAACCTATTACCAGAATGCTAACAAAATTAGCACAAGTAATAGCGAATTACCGTGGAGGCTGCGAGCTAAATGAATTGCAAAGACAGGCAATCCAGCTCATAAAGTTATACATATATACTGGTAGGAACTACCCAATGTCATTTTTTGGTGAGTTTGGACACTTACAAGTGAATGTGATGAGAGACATTGTGCAAAATTAACAAAGTTTTGACGCATGCTTGTCTTAAGGAAGAACAGTACTGGCTCTGGAGCAACATGTGTACATGCTGTGTCTGTGTGGAGCCTGTCTGCTCTGCTCGGAGAAGATTGGCGGAGAGTATGCGGGCCGAAAAAAATGCAAGTACATTAAAAGATAGTGGCAGCTGTACAGATACTGTAACTCATCCAAAGGACTTTGACTGCTCAAAGACAGCTTAAAGCTTACACAATATGATGCTCGGTCGTCTTATTAATTCAGCCACTTACTTAGATAACTAGCAAGTTGAGGGATCGCACTAACGCAGAATTCGTCATTTTTCACACAGATTTTTTTTTAACAAAAAGCGCAGAAAAAAACCCCTGCTTGTTGTAATTTCTGCTCGGCATCAGACTCGTCTTGTGCTTCAGTTGCACTTCTCCACTTGGATGAGACTTGACATACATGGATTTGATCAGCCGACAGCCTTTCTCTAGTACTTTCCTTGGTGTAGCCAGCCTAATTTACTCCATTAAGCAAAAGGAAATGTAGCTGGGTACATTATTTTTATGATAAACATTTGAAATATGATGGCCATGCATCATTTTTGCAAAAAAAACAAACATTCTTTTTCATTGTACGCTCATTCACTTGTGTGGCTGCCATCTGATGAAAATGAAGCTATTTTCCGTTGTGCTACACTAATGTATTTTCTGTATTGCACAAGTTGACATCAAGTATTTACTTAAAAAGTAGCTACATTCATATTACAAATGATTGAAAAACCTAAAATAAATTGTTTCAATGGTATTGACAGTATTGAAAACCCATCCTGTTGGTATTTCCAAATACCCCGGTATATACGGTATACAACCCAAGCCAAGCCTACAGGCTATGGATCATTTGATTGAGACCACACAAAATAGCCTATAGGTGCACTTGGTATCGCATGCCCAGCGACGAATCAGAGGTGAGGGGTGGCATTTGGGACACGCAATATACTGTACAGTAGAGCCTAATAAGCAACTAATTCTAAAACACTGATAAATATAGACATGTTATTCATTACAAATTACATGACCCTCCCCTGGACTAGATTTAAAAAAAAAATACTAAACCCTCCCTTTGACTGAAATTGAAAGACCATGATCCTCCCCCATTTTTCTCCAGGTAACCATTCAATACATTTTGATCCATCCCTTAGCTTAAATCACTTAGGGCCCGATTCCGATTTAGGAAACAATGCCTTTCTTAAGCATGCCTTTCCCATGCACTACTCAGTACTTGGTATACAGACTTAAAGGCACTACTCAGTACTTGGTATACAGACTTAAAGGCACTACTCAGTACTTGGTATACAGACTTAAAGGCACTACTCAGTACTTGGTATACAGACTTAAAGGCACTACTCAGTACTTGGTATACAGACTTAAAGGCACTACTCAGTACTTGGTATACAGACTTAAAGGCACTACTCAGTACTTGGTATACAGACTTAAAGGCACTACTCAGTACTTGGTATACAGACTTAAAGGCACTACTCAGTACTTGGTATACAGGCTTAAAGGCACTACTCAGTACTTGGTATACAGACTTAAAGGCACTACTCAGTACTTGGTATACAGACTTAAAGGCACTACTCAGTACTTGGTATACAGACTTAAAGGCACTACTCAGTACTTGGTATACAGACTTAAAGGCACTACTCAGTACTTGGTATACAGACTTAAAGGCACTACTCAGTACTTGGTATACAGACTTAAAGGCACTACTCTGTACTTGGTATACAGACTTAAAGGCACTACTCAGTACTTGGTATACAGACTTAAAGGCACTACTCAGTACTTGGTATACAGACTTAAAGGCACTACTCAGTACTTGGTATACAGACTTAAAGGCACTACTCAGTACTTGGTATACAGACTTAAAGGCACTACTCAGTACTTGGTATACAGACTTAAAGGCACTACTCAGTACTTGGTATACAGACTTAAAGGCACTACTCAGTACTTGGTATACAGACTTAAAGGCACTACTCAGTACTTGGTATACAGACTTAAAGGCACTACTCAGTACTTGGTATACAGACTTAAAGGCACTACTCAGTACTTGGTATACAGACTTAAAGGCACTACTCAGTACTTGGTATACAGACTTAAAGGCACTACTCAGTACTTGGTATACAGACTTAAAGGCACTACTCAGTACTTGGTATACAGACTTAAAGGCACTACTCAGTACTTGGTATACAGACTTAAAGGCACTACTCAGTACTTGGTATACAGACTTAAAGGCACTACTCAGTACTTGGTATACAGACTTAAAGGCACTACTCAGTACTTGGTATACAGACTTAAAGGCACTACTCAGTACTTGGTATACAGACTTAAAGGCACTACTCAGTACTTGGTATACAGACTTAAAGGCACTACTCAGTACTTGGTATACAGACTTAAAGGCACTACTCAGTACTTGGTATACAGACTTAAAGGCACTACTCAGTACTTGGTATACAGACTTAAAGGCACTACTCAGTACTTGGTATACAGACTTAAAGGCACTACTCAGTACTTGGTATACAGACTTAAAGGCACTTCTCAGTGGTTAGTATTCGGACTTATCTTATGAAGAGGAGCCTTATAGTGACTTTACAGACATGGTTCCTTTGCACGAGCTGAATAAATGTCATTCCACTGATGAAAACACTCCCACTTGTTGGCCAACAGAATTTTCTCGTGGAGTTTTCATTCAATAGGGTTTTCAATACATTTACTTTAAGCCATCCCTTTAAGTACGTGGGTACCTTTAATCCTAATTTTGTCACCAGACTGGAATACATCGAGTGGAACGGGTTCATAAAGAAAATATCCATTTCAACACCAACTGGTAGATCTTGTAGAGTATTTAGGCACATTTTGGGTTAGGAAAGTATGTTTGAATCACAAAAAATACTGGTTTGGAGAGCCTTTAGAGACTATATATATATAGACAAATAAAAAAGACAGTGGTTTGATTCATTCTGAAAATAGCCACATTCAGTTCTTTAATCCATGGCAGTGTTGGAATATTAGTCTACATAGAATTGTATAAAAAGGAGAATAGTGTTGGATAGTAGGTTATACCCTCATCTATAGCCTGCATCAACCATGGAACTGCGTGAGGACACAGCCGAGGACCGTGCCATGAGTCAGGTTCAAACCGCTACAGCTTGGTCTGCTCTCCGCTCCATAACTATTTAATTAGCCTACATGTAGGGACCTAACAGTAAATTGACGTCGATACTGATGGTGGCTAATATTTAACATGGTGTAAATAGAAAACAGAAATGTCGAGGCCATAATTATGACATTTAATGGCGCCCATCCTTGCGAGTTAAAAAGTTGGTCAATTTAAATTCTGCATAATGGCACAGCATTTCACAAACTTTATTGTGGGAAAGTTATGTTGATATGCTTCAGTTTTCTGCCATATGATTGGTTTACTAATTTTGTCTCCAGTGATTATAAGGTCGAATAGATCTAAAACACGTGTATTTACGTTTCCCTGATCCAACCGTATTACTCATTTAGCTCTTATCAATCGCTCTTATCAAATTGTAAATGACAGTGCATGGAGATATAAGTAGTTTTTCCCACTGTATATAGGTACATTATTGTCATTTTATTGTGTTACTTTAAAAAAAATACCTCAGTTTATTTTGTAAATAAACTAAAGTCTGAGTAAAATGAATTGTGAAAATCTAAACAGATTGTGTTCTTGGGCATACTTTACATTTTATTGATCAAAAATAACTGCATAAACCCATCCATTCCAACCAAATACATCTTTATTACCCATCAGCACTCTATTCTCAATACAGTGAGCCTCCATCTCTTCGTTTAGCAGTAACACAGAGATTGTCTGAGTCGGTGAGTCCAGTGTGTCTCCAGTGGGAGTAGTGTCTGTCTGCTGGGTGGCCTTCGCTGTTCTGCTTTCTCTCCACAGAGCCCAGCCTATTTAACAGACAGCCTGCATGCATCTCCATATTTCTATGCGGTTCATGAAAGGCAAAGACTTGAGAGATTGCCAAGAGACTGGCCGTGCAGCAACCAGAGACTTGCACATGTCTGAATGAGTGTGAATTCATGCATACTGTATTGGTATGCATGAAACCTTCTGGAATCATTGTAACAATATCCTCACACCGGCAAACGTTTTGCTTTTATTATAGCAAAAGTTTGATACTTCAGATTGATCTTCTCTGCACTTTATAGTCTTCAGAAGGAGAGAAAGCAATCTGATTGTTATCGAGTCATATCACATAACCTGTACTCTCTCCCCCCCTTTGATTCTGTGTTGTTTTGTTATTGATTTGATTCAGTCTATACCGAGCGTTTCCATTTCGGAGCTGGAGACAAACCAAACCTGTCTTTGGCCCGAAGAAAATCTAGCCAAGGTCAGTTCTGAATGATTCACCCTGTCTCTCCCGCAGCGCGTCTGTCTGCGTTTTGGCCAACGTGAGCACTTCTGACTTTCGATCGGAGGGCCACTACAGAGTGAAAACGTCTGCCTGATTCATCCTCTTATCTCTCTGCTGCTTTTAATCTCCTGAAGCTGCAGAGGGCCGGGAGGGTTTTCATTGTCCAGGGATGTGAACCCGCAACCTTTTCAATTTGGCCCCACGCTTCAAAGCCCCCTCCGCCAGGGCGGACGCACGTCCTGGACAAAGTTGCCATTTGCTTTTCATTTCCCCCTTCGATAAGAGAGAAGAGAAAACATTGTATATTGTAATGCTCCCTTCACCCTTTTGACATTGGCAAAATTGAGGCGCTAGCGAAAGATCGATACAAATTAAAAGCAAATACAAAAATGGCTGTGGGAAGAGGGGACATCAGCTTTTCTCAGCACCAAAGCATCATTGTTTGTTCAAAAGTCAACAAAGATGGTGGAGGAAATCATTTAAAAGTTAAAGGAAGAAAAGTGAGAACTTTCACTGATGCCATCTCAACTCTACTCCTAACTGTCAGTATACTTACAGAGAAAAAAAATGCCGTCACTACTTCGCTTGTAAACTTTTTAGCCCTTAAAAAGGTGCGTCAACAGTGGAGCAATCGGAAGAGGACGAGATATTCAGCAACTCATGGTAGCGTAATGGAAGTTTCCTTAAAAAAAAAAAAACAATATTTTATTGAAATGTGTTTCAGAAAGAAGATAAAATCAATGTTAATCTCTCGGTATTCTAACCACAGTCAGTAACTCTTCAAATAGCTCATGAACAGTTGCCCGCAGGAAAGTACAAAGCTACAGATGCGATTGGAGCAGTTTAGAATAGTACATTGTCTGACTGTTAGCAGATTACAGGGTTTCAAACCAGTGTTGAAATAGCACTAGCGACGTATACGATTGCCTATCATTTCCATCAGGATCAATTTATTCCAATTCTCATGCTACAGCCACTTACAGAGAAATGCTCATTTATGGCTCTCTAATTGTGTGTATCAGAGCTTGAAAGTGAACCCATTCCAATGTCTACATTTGTATCTTGCATCCCCATATTCACCATTTAGTCATCATGTATAATATATCATGTATCATGCCTCACATGTTCCATTTCACATTCATGAAAATATTTTATTTCCCATACTGCGCTGTTTACTATCTTATTATTTTACTAATACTATGGTAATGTGTTAGAAATAACCTCATGTGCCAGCGGGTAGCTATCAAGGAGATATGTGGAGTGATGGTCTGCGTGACCTGGCCCTTGTGTGGTCTCAGCTGTGTCCTTCCTGGTTCTGCCTGGTCAATGTGGCAGGCAGCAGGAAACTCTGTATGGCCTGACACACTCAGACACACCATACATTTGTTTCTGTGCACAAAGAGGCACACTGCTACGCAATCAGCTGCGGCTTCTGATTTACAAGATCTTACATCGACCCCCCCCCCCCCACACACACACACACAGACACTCCCCACTCCACCAGACCCTCCAAGCATCTCCTCCTCCCACCTCTCCGCCATCTCTCTAGACCTGCAAAGTGATATTTTATCATTTTCGCTCCAACATCTACAAAACATGAACCAAATTACATCTGTCCGGCGACACGTTCCTACATCTGCGCGCGCCTCACGGTGTGGTAGCGGCACCGGTGGAGCCCGGGCTACAGCAGAATGGGAAAATGGTGTCTCTCTCTGTAGTTGTGTTTCTCTCCCCCAGCTTCAGTTCTGATTCTGTTATGTGGGGTTAATTGCCACAGGAATAGCTTGATGGTTTCAGGGGCTGGCTCGCCACTGGGTAAGGGAATGGAAGAAATAGAAATGTCTGTGCTCTTTATTTGAATGCTTAAGTGTTAACCCTTCAGTCACAGCTGGCTTCTACAGGTGTGAAGATAGGAGACATGCAGAATCATGTGGCGTGGAAGTTTAGGGTCGAGAAAAAAAAAAGATCTAATCTGGACAGACCCTGAACTCACAGGAGCCCATCCACACATGGTTGACTTCCAAATTCCATTCCAATCCAAGTAGGCTGTTACGTAGTACAGAAAGAACACTACATACAGGACACTATAGATGTGCTACTCTTAACTTGACCTCATAAGAGACAGTGCCCCAGGGGTGTGAATCATTTCTGTGAATCCCGTTCCACATTACAAATCATTGGATAAAATCAATGGACACTTTTCCTTCAATAACCTCAACCTCATTCCTAAATGGACTTCTAAATATTTTTGCCGTTTCTCTTCCTGGGTGAGAGAGACTGAAATCCCTTAAGATATTAAGCACCAATACTGACTGAGGTGGAAATGGGATCCCATCCCCATGGCTGTTGTCATTCTTGTCTGCTTACTGGCTTACCAGCATGCTCTATCACTGATGTGATGATGAGAAAAAATGGTGAGAAAAAAGAAGGGAGGAAAGAAAAAGACAGAGGCACAGAGAGAAGCAAAGAGAGAAGAACGGAGAGAAGCAAAGAGAGAAGAACAGAGAGAAGCACAGAGAAAAGAACAGAGAGAAGCACAGAGAGAAGAACATAGAGAAGAACAGAGAGAAGCACAGAGAGAAGCAAGGAGAGAAGAACAGAGAGAAGCACAGAGTGTCACGCCCTGGTCTAAGTATTTTGTGTTTTTCTTCATGTATTGGGTCAGGCCAGGGTGTGGCATGGAGTTTTTGTATTGTGGTGTGTTTTGTCTTGGGGTTTTGGTGTGTATGTATTTGGGATTGTAGCTAGTGGGGTTATCTAGCAAAGTCTATGGCTGTCTGGAGTGGTTCTCAATCAGAGGCAGGTGCTTATCGTTGTCTCTGATTGGGAACCATATTTAGGCAGCCATATTCTTTGAGTTTGTCGTGGGTGATTGTCCTGAGTGTCTTGATGTCCTTAGTCTGTGTTAGTTTGCACCAGTTAAGGCTGTTTCGGTTTTCACTACGTTTATTGTTTTGTAGAGTTTGTGTTTTGGATTCGTGTTACGTTGCGTAAATAAACATGGATCACAATATACGCGCTGCAGTTTGGTCCGACTCTCCTTCACCATTAGAAAACCGTGACACAGAGAGAAGAACAGAGAGAAGCACCGAGAGAAGCACAGAGAGAAGCACAGAGAGAAGCACGGAGAGAAGAATGGAGAGAAGCACAGAGATAAGCACAGAGAGAGGTACAGAGAGAAGAACAGAGAGAAGAACAGAGAGAAGCAGAGAGAGAGGTACAGAGAGAAGAACAAGAGAAGCACAGAGAGAAGGACAGAGAGAAGCACAGAGAGAAGCACAGAGAGAAGCACAGTGAGAAGCACAGAGAGAGGCATGGAGAGAAGCACAGAGATAAGCACAGAGAGAGACACAGAGAGGAGCACAGAGAGAGGCACAGAGAGAAGAACAGAGAGAAGAACAGAGAGAAGCACAGAGAGAAGCACAGAGAGAAACACAGAGAGAAATACAGAGGCACAGTGAGAGGCACCGAGAGAAGCACAGAGAGAAACACAGAGAGAAGAACAGAGAGAAGCACAGAGAGAAACACAGAGAGAAATACAGAGGCACAGTGAGAGGCACAGTGAGAGGCACCGAGAGAAGCACAGAGAGAAACACAGAGAGAAGCACAGAGAGAAGCACAGAGAGAAGCACAGAGAGAAGGACAGAGAGAAGGACAGAGAGAAGCACAGAGAGAAGCACAGAGAGAAGGACAGAGAGAAGGACAGAGAGAAGCACAGAGAGAAGCACAGAGAAAAGCACGGTGAGAAGCACGGTGAGAAGCACGGAGAGAAGCACGGAGAGAAGCACAGAGAGAGACACAGAGAGGAGCACAGAGAGAGGCACAGAGAGAAGCACAGAGAGAAACACAGAGAGAAATACAGAGGCACAAGTGAGAGGCACCGAGAGAAGCACAGAGAGAAACACAGAGAGAAATACAGAGGCACAGTGAGAGGCACCGAGAGAAGAACAGAGAGAAGCACAGAGAGAACCACAGAGAGAGGTAGTGGCATTTCCACTGTGTTATTGGTCCTGTATATCTGTGAAGAGCCATGGGATTTCCATCGATACAAATCAAAAACACATAAAAGAGACGTGCGAGGGGACGCGGTGAGAAGCTGAAGATCAGGTTCTATTTTGCTGTGATTTATGGACCACTGAGTGACCCACAGGAGGTAAGGTCAGAGGAGGCAGTGTGAGCCTGCATTCTCGATGCCTCATTGCCAACTCACGGACCAGTCAATAACCTATTTAATTTAATGTCACAGCCAATATGGGTAAAGCGTATTGACAAGGTCCTGAATACACTTTCAAGAAACCCCCAGCTGCAAGGACCAGATAAACTGTTTGTGAAAAACTCAATCTTGCCTTCCATGAATGCCCCCGAGTCGTTATAAATGATTAAACCCACCTGCCCTCCAATAAAGTGTGGTGAGAAACTTCAACTCCAGGAACTAATGTCAGTGATTTTGAGGAGGGAGAGCAATTTTTGCAGAGACAAGCCTCAATTCCCACGTCACATTTTAGCCAGTTCAACCTCCGCTATGAGGGGACTCCATCACTAACTGGCCTTTATGAATGTTTCAGTAATGGAGCGGAGGGGGGAGAGAGAAATGCCACTTCACATGAGCAGGTAATACAGTTGTATTTCTCAGGTGTAATACTGCATCTCTTGCTATTGCCCTATGAATGGTGTTGACTTTTGCATCCATGGGTTTCTGCATTTATTAGAAAATGAAGTCAACTTTCACGCTGTGTTCAATAAAAAGCTAATAAAACGCCAATATAACTTTCAGAAAGGCAGACTTTAAATGACAGCCTTTGGGGACTTTTGACAACCTTTCGGGGACTTTTGGAACAATACTTTTGGGGGTATTGCCATCTTTGTCACCTCACCAGCATTGCAAACATTGCTCCTCAAGTGTCATCTTACAAAAACATAAACACTATGTTCATCCCTGCATCTGTCTTTCCCTAAGTGAGTGGGTGACACTGACATCTGAAGGTGAGTCCAGTCTTTTGATGGCCCTGTAACAGTCAATGAGCCATTTAATCTTGGGCCTCAGCCCAGTCGATACAGACCACGTCGTGTTCTGGAGATCCATTGGGCAAGAGCTCTGCCCAGACATGATAAACCACAAATTCAACCCCCAACCCCTTTGTCTTCCATTTTGGTTTGGAGCAAAGAAGAGCATTTGGCCTTCTTAAATCATGTACGCCTCTATTTAATGAGCTGTGGAAATCCTTAGCGTCTAGCAGCTGTAAGGGGCGGTTAGCCCCAGCTGAAACACAATGACTCCAAAATGAACTTGATTGGAGGATTACTCATGTTTTTCCATTCATGGTGCTAGTTTACAAACATGACAGTATCATTCCAGCAGCCACACACAAATGGTAATGTCTGTTTCATCATATGGTATCGCGAGGGAAGAATTGCTTCTCTGGCATGGGTTTTGGGCCCATTTGGGTAAAACTAGCAAAATACATGAACGTATTCAAAGTTGTCTGCTTAATTATGTTAATTGTATGTCCATTGAAGTCATCAAAATAAATGAATGAAATAAAACATTTTCTCTTTCTATCTGTGAAAGTGTTCCTACTAGTGAGTGTCAGTTGTATTGGAATTGTCTTGTAGGTCTTGTGGTTGATATATGGTAAGACTCCGGGTGCACGTTGTACCTGCTAAGGTTAATACCGAGCCACGTACAGAAGTCGTCCATTGAAGGAGCCGCGTCTGTTGTCAAGATGGGGAAACTGTTTTGACTTTGTGGCTGTGTTAGTGGAAATCATGTCAAGTGGCTAATATAGAAATCGCTCTTCCATTTCCTGGTTGCTAAAATTCTACACTGTTCTCTCAATTTTCAATTGATGTGAGAAAACAAGCATGGAATAGTGTAGGGAATCACTGTGAAATATATTTTCAATAGCAACAAAATATTATTTTTACAGCTGGTGGACGAAAACCGAAAGTAAAAGACCCAAGCGCGAGTCTCCGCCATGTTACAGGGAAAGAGGATGCGTGGGAGGGAGAGATTTGTTTTGAATGCTGCTTAGTGCTGTTGCAATTCACCTAGCTTCCACATAGTGGGAGAAATTCAGAGAAAATCTAGATGCAGCACCTTGAAGTATTTCCACAGCTGAAGTAACTTTGGATACAGGCATAGATTTGCATCTCATCAGAGCAGTCTGGCAGGCTAGATGGTGTGCGTTATTGGAGAGCGAGGCACTTACCATTAATGACTAACTAATGGAAGACATTCTGGTACTTGATGGATTGATGTGTGCTGCTTCTCTCTCTTTCTATTTGAGTGGGCCTTGATATACTAATTTCAACCCGTATGGAAAAGATTTGAACAAGATTGTTATATGTTCTATCTTTAACTTGTGAGTAATACATATGACAGCAAATACACAGTAAAAATCTGATTTATATTGTTGGTTATCATTTATACATAACAGAAATGCTGTCACGATCGTCGTAAGAAGCAAACCAAAGCGTGCGTGGTGTGAATGCATCATTTTAATGGATGATAAAACACGAAGTAAACTGAACAAAACAATACATGAACAACGACCGTGACGCTATATACCAAATGTGCTGACACAAGCAACTAACATAGACAATCACCCACAACCCACAATGACAAAACAGGCTACCTAAATATGGTTCCCAATCAGAGACAACGACTAACACCTGCCTCTGATTGAGAACCATATCAGGCCAAACACAGAAACAGACAAACTAGACATCCAACATAGAATGCCCACTCAGATCACAACCTTGACCAAACAAAACATATAAACATACAAAGCAAACTATGGTCAGGGCGTGACACACATAATTTTAATAAACCAAAACTCGCTGAATAAAAACAACAAACAACCAAACGAAACGTGAAGCTACTGTAGTGCACTCAGTCAACTAAATGTAGACAAGATCCCACACCAGAAAGTGGGAAAAGGGGCTGCCTAAATTTGATCCCCAATCAGAGACAACGATAAACAGCTGTCTCTGATTGGGAACCATATCAGGCCAACATAGAAAAACACAACATAGAATGCCCACCCCAAATCACACCCTGACCTAACCAAATAGAGAAATAAAATGGCTCTCTAAGGTCTCTCTCTCTGGGGAACATCGCTGGAGGCTCCAGACTGGGGACCGTCGCCGTCGGTTGCAGACTGTGGAACATCGCCGGAGGTTCCGGACTGTGAAACGTCGCTGGAGGTTCCGGACTGTGAAACGAAGCTCTGGACTGGGAACTGTTGCCGGAAGCTCTGGACTGTGGAGGCGCACTGGAGGCCTGATGCGTGGGACCGGTACAGGTGGCACCGGGCTGATGACACGCACCTCAGGGAGAGTGCGGGGAGGTGCACTGGAGGACTGGAGCATAGAGCTGGCACAATGCGTTCTGGCTGGATGTTTATTTTTCCCAGCAAATGCGGGGTGCTGGCACAGGACACACTGGGCTGTGCAGACGTACCGGAGAGACAGTGCGCAGAGCCGGCGCAGGATATCCTAAGCACGGGGAGTAGGCTCAGATCTGAACCCTGCTAATCTCCCCGTGTGCCCCCGCCTTTGCCTTGATGACAGCTTTGCACCCTCTTGGCATTCTCTCAACCAGATTCACCTGGAATGCTTTTCGGACAGTCTTGAAGGAGTTCCATAAGCTGAGCACTTGTTGGCTGCTTTTCCTTCACTCTGCAGTCCAACTCATCCCAAACCATCTCAATTGGGTTGAGGTCGGGTGATTGTGGATGCCAGGTCATCTGATGCAGCATTACATCGCTCTGCTTCTTGGTCAAATAGCCCTTACACAGCCTGAAGGTGTTTGGGGTCTTTTTCCTGTTGAAAAACAAATGATAGTCCCACTAAGCGCAAACCAGATGGGGTGGCGTATCACTGCAGAATGATGTGGTAGTCATGACGGTTAAGTGTTCCTTGAATTCTAAATAAATCACTGACAGTGTCACCAGCAAAGCACCCTCACACATCACACCTCCTCCTCCATGCTTCACGGTGGGAACCACACATGCAGAGATCATCTGTTCACCTACTCTGTGTCTCACAAAGACATGGCGGTTGGATCCAAAAAACTCAAATTTGAACTCATCAGACCAAAGGACAGATTTCCACCGGTCTAATGTGCATTGCTCGTGTTTCTTGGCCCAAGCAAGTCTATTCTTCTTATTGGTGTCCTTTAATAGTGGTTTCTTTGCAGCAATTCGACCATTACGGCCGGATTCACGCTGTCTTCTCTGAAGAGTTGATGTTGAGATCTGTCTGTTACTTGAACTCTGTGAAGCATTTATTTGGGCTGCAATTTCTGAGGCTGGTAACTCTAATGAACATATCCTCTGTAGCAGAGGTAACTCTGGGTCTTCCTTTCTTATGGCGGTTCTCATGAGAGCCAGTTTCATCATAGCAATTGATGGTTTTTGCGACTGCACTTAAAGAAACATTCAAAGTTCTTGAAATTCTCCAGATTGACTGACCTTCATGTCTTAAGGTAATGATGGACTGTCATTTCTCTTTGCTTATTAGAGCTGTTCTTGCCATAATATGGATTTGGTCTTCTGTATACCACCCCTACCTTGTCACAACACAACTGATTGGCTCAAACGCATTAAGAAATAAAGAAATTCAACAAATTCACTTTAAAAAGGCACACCTGTTAATTTAAATGCATTCCAGGGTATGAACCATGAAACTGGTTGAGAGAATGCCAATAGTGTGCAAAGCTGTCATTGAGGCAAAGGGTGGCTACTTTGAAGAATTTCAAATAATATTTTTTATATTTTTTGCTTACTACATGATTCCATATGTGTTATTTCATAGTGTTTATGTCTTCACTATTATTCTACAATGTAGTAAATAGATAGATAAATTAATAGAGAAAAACCCTGGAATGAGTAGGTGTATGCAAAGACAAGATTAAATCAAGAATAGTCTGATGGGTGGCAATATTAGCTTATCACTTGTGAATGATGCCCAGCTGAAGAAACAGCCTTGTTTTCCGCGACTTTTTCGAATCATGGTCGCACACCTCGTTTAGCCTAGCCTTAGACCTATATGTTTTGATAAGGTTTGCATCACAACTAAAGTGGCCAAAAAGAAATCTTAATATTAAGCACATTAATTTGCTTTACAATGGGTTTAGAGCCTAAATGGCACACATTGGCACACACTGTTATTTATTAAATATTCACTCCCTTTACCTGCTTCTTGTCTCCCAGCGTCTGTCCTCACACCGCATGAGTTTCACGTTTGGGGAAGATAATTTCACTATAAAATGCACCTTTATAACAAAATCATGTGACGTAAATGTTATAGTTGTGATTTTCTAATAACCAATTTCTGTGTTCATGTAAGCGACTGATTGAACAAATCCTCACTTATCAGTATCTGCAGTTTGGAGATGTTTAGAGAAAGGAATATCTCAGTTTCAAGGTCTCAGCTTAAAGAGAAGAAGCCTTGTGAGGTATTGGTCTGTCACATGCATGACCCAGTATTAGTCGTCACATGAATGAAGCAAACATGAACTACGAATGATGAATAAGCTAAATCATGCAAATATAACTTGTCAGTATATAAGAGAACTAATGACTTTAAAATGCCTGTCTAGCAATTTTATTTTATTTTATTTTACCTTTATTTAACTAGGCAAGTCAGTTAAGAACAAATTCTTATTTTCAATGACAGCCTAGGAACAGTGGGTTAACTGCCTGTTTGGGGGCAATGATCAAAAATCAGCATGACAGAGTTTGAAGAATTGTTAAAAGAATAATGGGCAGAACCCAGGTGTGCAAAGCTCTTAGAGACACACCCAAAAAGACTTACAGCTGTATTTACTGCCAAAGGTGCTTCTACAAAGTATTGACTCAGGGGTGAGCGAAAACATATATTTAATCCATTTTGAATTCAGGCTGTAACACAACAAAATGTGGAATAAGTTAAGGGACATAAATACTTTCTGAAGGCACTGTAAGTCAACACATACAAATACACCACCGACATACAGTATAAGGAAACATACAAAATCTTACCAGATTATTTAAATAAGATTCTTATTTGATTTTCATGATTATTTTCCATATCTTTTCCATTTCTAGGAAGGTTTTCAATGTTGTATAGTAAAGAGTTTCTTTCCAAAACGCTACAACCATTTTCCGAAATGATGGTAAATTAGCTATAGTTGTCTAAAGAAGGTGTGAAAGAGATTGGTGTATTTTTTCACTATCTAATCATGGTATGTGGTTGTTCAATGCCAGACATGTATTTGTTTGAAATCTATCACTTAATGGTTTGATTTCAGAGAGACAAATAATCATGTTTTCTTTTACGAAAAGCTATATATCTGCCTCACTCAAAGAGAAACAACTAGTACTGCTAGGTTTTCCACAGTCAAATGGAACAAATAACTGCATTTTTAATACAGTTAGTGCATTCATTCAATACAATACATGACCAAATGTCATGGCAGCGCTCGGGTTGTTGGTTTGGAATGTTTTGAAAGTGTCTGAAAAAGTGTTCTATTAGGAAAGTTTGGTTACTAGCTAGCTAACTATAGATTATTTATCCCCCAACGTGGTTGGCATCAGTTGCTGGGACCAGTGCTATCTGTCCAGGGATTATCTCAAGGGACAATCAAGGTGCAACAACATTGTTGTACACGGATTTGCAGAATCTCCACATGTGACCTGGAGACAAAGTGAGGGAAATGATCTCGGAGCACACACAAACACACTTAAACACACCAACGGAATAACTGGCTGCTAAATGTATGTTTTATTTCCCTTACGTTGTTTGTTCTTTTCCATATTATGACTATCTCTGAGAAGCTAACAGGGAAAGGGCTAAATGTTTTTCATTGTATTTAATCTTTATTTAACTAGGCAAGTCAGTTAAGAACAAATTCTAATTTACAAATTCTTACTTGTGTAGCCCATATGAAGCCTTATAAATAAGGTTTATGTAATAGGTTTATGGTTTATGTAATAACTTGCTAACATCAGATAACATTCATATATTAGCTATTTCAGTGACTCACATTGATCATTCATTTTATAATACAGCAGTAGCAATTAGGGATGCACAATATATCGGTGAACATATCGTAATTGGCCGATATTAGCCAAAAATGCCAACATCAGTATCGGCCGATGTCTTGTTTAAAGCCCCAATGTGCAAAACCGATGTCAAAGCTGATGTGCATACCTATATACGACATTACATGACGTAATGTCGCCAGGTAAAATGTTGAGCTATACGTGCAACACAGCATTCCTAAACTAGCCCACAATGTCTGCTGTGTGGATCGAGCAGTCAACAAGTCGAGCAGTCATTTGAAAGAGTAATAACATTTCAGAATTGACAACGCAAAGGCAAAATCCATTAAAGCCAAGATAATGGAATTCATTGCCCTTGACAATCAAACACTCTCTGTCGTGGGTGATGTTGGCTTTTGCCAACTTGCCGACTGCATTTGGTACACAATACCAAATGTGCTATTTTACAGATGTTGACCTACCGGGGTTACACAGTAATAGCGTCACTGCTATTAGCTTCACAACAATCATACTATGGAATGCCGTTTGGGTCTTTGCGTGTCAAAATAGATAGCACTGTCAAAGCTGTGCAAAAAAGTCTGCATTGGTAATAAAGCATAATTTGTTCGACCGCAACTTCTGGGGTAGCTAGCTTTAGCTTGGTACCTAGCGAGCACCAATGCAACCAGCCTGAAAACAATGACCAGTAGAACCTGCAGTCATTTTCATTATTCTTAGCAATGATTTAAGAATCCTTGTGAGTAAGTATTAGCTAGGTTGCCACTTGTTGTTCGCCTGATGAAATTGAACTTCAGTTCATGAAAATAAAAAGCAAGTCAGCATCTTAACCCTGTTTCCCAAAGCTAACTTTATAAGCAGCCAGCTAGCTTCATCTGGCTAATGAGGCTTGAACGGACCGGGTTATGTGTTGTGAAGCAAGCCACAAAAAGGACTAGGCACAATGGTGGAATTTGCGGTTTGACATTGATAGTAATGCAAATGAATACAAATAGTAGAATCATGCCATACTTTTATGTTGAAGGCTAACCACAAACTCCACTATTGTGGCTAATCCTTATTGTGGCTAATCCTTATTGTGGCTAATCCTTATTGTGGCTAGCTTCACATAGATGGGTCCGACCACCATTCATTAAATAAGAACTGTCTTATAAGTTAGGGTTATTTTAGATGATGACTCCCAATCATGGCCAGATGTGATACAGCCTGGATTCGAACCATGGACTGTAATGAATCCTTTTGCACTAACATGCAGTGCCTTAAACCGTTACGTCCATGTGTGTGTGTTAACCTGTTGAAACTCTAGGGGCGCAATTTCATTTTTGGATGAAAAACGTTCCCGTTTTAAACAAGATATTTTGTCACAAAAAGATGCTCGACTATGCATATAATTGGTAGCTTTGGAAAGAAAACACTCTGACGTTTCCAGAACTGCAAAGATATTTTCTGTGCGTGCCCTAGAACGTGAGCTTCAGGCAAAACCAAGATGAGACGGCATCCAGGAAATGAGCAGGATTTTTGAGGCTCTGTTTTCCATTGTCTCCTTATATGGCTGTGAATGCGAGAGGAGTAAGTCTGCCCTTTCTGTCGTTTCCCCAAGGTGTCTGCAGCATTGTGACGTATTTGTAGGCATATCATTGGAAGATTG
Organism: Oncorhynchus masou masou; assembly: GCF_036934945.1. NCBI lineage: Eukaryota > Metazoa > Chordata > Actinopteri > Salmoniformes > Salmonidae > Oncorhynchus > Oncorhynchus masou. The sequence goes on from NC_088244.1 coordinate 33,525,230, forward strand.
ACCATAAGAGACCACATTTACCAGGTGTCCGCCCGGTGTCCTGCGCCGAAATTGGTGCGCAAAAGTCAGCTGCAAGTATTTTTCCATGGAATTTAGAGAAGAATGCAGGCTTCCACAAACGATATATCAATGAAGAGATATGTGAAAAAACACCTTAAGGATTGATTCCAAACAACGTTTGCCATGTTTCGGTCGATATTATGGAGTTATTATTTTGAATATTTTGAAAATCTGAGATGACAGTGTTGTTAAGAAAAGGCTAAGCTTGAGAGCAGGCGCATTATTTTCATTTTATTTGCGATTTTCAGAAATCGTTAACGTTGCGTTATGCTAATGAGCCTGAGGCTTTAGTCACGATCCCGGATCCGGGATGGGGAGTTTCAACAGGTTTTAACTACACTGCTCAAAAAAAGGGAACACTAAAATAACACATCCTAGATCTGAATGAATGAAATATTCTTATTAAATACTTTTTTCTTTGCATAGTTGAATGTGCTGACAACAAAATCACACAAAAAGTATCAATGGAAATCAAATTTATCAACCCATGGAGGCTGATCCAACTTTGATGTAATGTCCTTAAAACAAGTCAAAATAAGGCTCAGTAGTGTGTGTGGCCTCCACATGCCTGTATGACCTCCCTACAACGCCTGGGCATGCTCCTGATGAGGTGGCGGATGGTCTCCTGAGGGATCTCCTCCCAGACCTGGACTAAAGCATCTGCCAACTCCTGGACAGTCTGTGGTGCAACGTGGCGTTGATGGATGGAGCGAGACATTTTTTATTTATTTACCTTTATTTTACTAGGCAAGTCAGTTAAGAACAAATTCTTATTTTCAATGACGGCCTAGGAACAGTGGGTTAACTGCCTGTTCAGGGGCAGAACGACAGATTTTGTACCTTGTCAGCTCGGGGATTTGAACTTGCAACCTTTCGGTTACTAGTCCAATGCTCTAACCACTAGGCTACACTGCCGCCCCATCATGTCTGGGACATGATGTCCCAGATGTGCTCAATTGGATTCAGGTCTAGGGAACTGGCTGGCCAGTCCATAGCATCAATGCCTTCCTCTTGCAGGAACTGCTGACACACTCCAGCCACATGAGGTCTAGCATTGTCTTGCATTAGGAGGAACCCAGGGCCAACCGCACCAGCATATGGTCTCACAAGGGGTCTGAGGATCTCGTCTCGGTACCTAATGGCAGTCAGGCTACCTGTGGCGAGCACATGGAGGGCTGTGCGGCCCCCCAAAGAAATGCCACCCCACACCATGACTGACCCACCGTCAAACCGGTCATGCTGGAGGATGTTGCAGGCAGCAGAACGTTCTCCACGGCGTCTCCAGACTCTGTCACGTCTGTCATGTGCTCAGTGTGAACCTGCTTTCATCTGTGAAGAGCACAGGGTGCCAGTGGCGAATTTGCCAATCTTGGTGTTCTCTGGCAAATGCCAAACATCCTGCACGGTGTTGGGCTGTAAGCACAACCCCCACCTGTGGACGTCGGGCCCTCATACCACCCTCATGGAGTCTGTTTCTGACCGTTTGAGCAGACACATGCACATTTGTGGCCTGCTGGAGGTCATTTTGCAGGGCTCTGGCAGTGCTCCTCCTTGCACAAAGGCGGAGGGTAGCGGTCCTGCTGCTGGGTTGTTGCCCTCCTACGGCCTCCTCCACATCTCCTGATGTACTGGCCTGTCTCCTGGTAGCGCCTCTATGCTCTGGACACTACGCTGACAGACACAGCAAACCTTCTTGACACAGCTCGCATTGATGTGCCATCTTGGATGAGCTGCACTACCTGAGCCACTTGTGTGGGTTGTAGACTCCGTCTCATTCTACCACTAGAGTGAAAGCACCACCAGCATTCAAAAGTGACCAAAACATCAGCCGGGAAGCATAAGAACTGAGAAGTGGTCTGTGGTCTCCACCTGCAGAACCACTCCTTTATTGGGGGTGTCTTGCTAATTGCCTATAATTTCCACCTGTTTTCTATTCCATTTGCACAACAGCATGTGAAATTTATTGTCAATCAGTGTTGCTTCCTAAGTGGACAGTTTGATTTCACAGAAGTGTGATCGACTTGGAGTTACATTGTGTTGTTTAAGTGTTCCCTTTATTCTTTTGAGCAGTGTATTTAACTGTATTAGAATACTTAAAAGGCCGCTAAAATTGTAAATATTGGTTATTGGTATCGGTTTTTGTTGGCAAGGGATATATCTGATATCGGTATCGGCAATACAAGGATATGACATCTATAGAAAAGACAGGAATGCTTAAGGTGGAGGTGTTGCTGTACACTCCCATTCAAAAGTTTGGGGTCAACTAGAAATGTCCTTGTTTTTGAAAGAAAAGCACTTTTTCTGTCCATTAAAATAACATCAAATTGATCAGAAATACAGTGTAGACATTGTATATGTTGTAAATTACTGTTGTAGCTGGAAACGGCAGATTTTTTATGGAATATCTAAATAGGCGTACAGAGGCCCATTATCAGCAACCATCACTCCTGTGTTCCAATGGCACGTTGTGTTAGCTAATCCAAGTTTACATTTTAAAAGGCTAATTTATCATTAGAAAACCCTGTTGCAATTATGTTAGCACAACTGAAAAATGCTATTCTGATTAAAGAAGCAATAAAACAGGCCTTCTTTAGACTAGTTGAGTATCTGGAGCATCAGCATTTGTGGGTTCGATTACAGGCTCAAAATGGTCAAAAACAAAGAACTTTCTTCTGAAACTCATCAGTCTGTTCTTGTTCTGAGAAATTAAGGCTATTCCATGTGAGATATTGCCAAGAAACTGAAGATCTCGTACAACGCTGTGTACAACACCCTTCACAGAACAGCCCAAACTGGCTCTAACCAGAATAGAAAGAGGAGTGGGGGGCTTCGGTGCACAACTGAGCAAGAGAACAAGTACATTAGAGTGTCTAGTTTGAAAAACAGACGCCTCACAAGTCCTTAACTAGCAGCTTCATTAAATAGTACCTGCAAAACACCAGTCTTAACGTCAACAGTGAAGAGGCAACTCCGGGATGCTGGCCTTCTAGGCAGAGTTGCAAAGAAAAAGCCATATCTCAGACTGGCCAATAAAAAGAAAAGATTAACATGGGCAAAAAAACACAGGCACTGGAGAGAGGAACACTTCTTAGAAGGCCAGCATCCCGGAGTTGCCTCTTCACTGTCGACGTTGAGACTGGGGTTTTGTGGGTACTATTTAATGAAGCTACCAGTTGAGGACTTGTGAGGCGTCTGTTTCTCAAACTAGACAGGCAGACCTGAACTTCAGGCAATGAGACTCAACCAGCAGGAATTGGATCATCTCGCTGTGGTTCCCCGAAACTTGTAGGTTGACTAGGGTGGTCTGGTGGGTGACCCGGCCTATAGAACGCTCGTCCAGTGCTCTAACACCCATGGGAATGGAGAGGGGTTGAGTGGGGATGCCCAGCTCGGACGCTAGGGCAACGTCCATGAGACTCACATCGGCCCCTGAGTGGATGAGTGCCTGGAGAGACTTGGACTGGTCACCCCACAGCAGGGTGACATGGAGGGGCGAGTAAGGGGAGAAGAACAAACACCTTCAAGACCCACAAGTATACTCACTCCAACAAATGAGCTAGGTAAGCAGGGTTCCCTGGAAACCGGGGTGACGGCGCTGCTACCAGCTGGGTTAAAATAGTATGTAAGAGATCATACAAAATTTGATTCTTATGTGGATGATGTAAAAAATATTTGTGGATCTGAGGAGCATCCAGAAGCTGCACTTGATGAATTTATGAAATGGCTTCTTCCAATTATTGATAGAAATGCACCTGTTAAGAAACTGACTGTTAGAACTGTTGAGGCTCCATGGATTAACCTCTAGTGACACCCCATCCCGTGAACGGGACCGTTGTCATCATCTGACACTAATTAGCATAACGCAACGGACATAAATATTCCTAGAAAATATTCCTATTCATGAAAATCACAAATGAAATATATTGAGACACACCTTAGCCTTTTGTTAATCACCCTGTAATCTCAGATTTTCAAAATATGCTGTACAGCCAAAGCTAGACAAGCTTTGTGTAAGTTTATCGATAGCCGAGCATAACATTTTGTCCAGCTAGCAGCAGGTAACTTGGTCACGGAAATCATAAAAGCAATCAAATGAAATCGTTTACCTTTGATGAGCTTTGGATGTTTTCACTCACGAGACTCCCAGTTAGATAGCAAATGTTCCTTTTTCCAAAAATATTATTTTTGTAGGCGAAAAAGCTCAGTTTGTTCTTCACGTTTGGCTGAGAAATCGACCGGAAATTGCGGTCATTACAACGCCGACGTTGTTTATAATCAATAAACGTTGTTTATAATCAATCCTCAAGGTGTTTTTCAAATATCTATTCGATAATATATCAACCGGGACTAGTGGCTTCTTAGTAGGAGAGAGAGAAACAATGGCCGCATTTGTCCTTTACGCACCAAACACTATGAGAGACTTCAGCTGTCCACTGATACAATGTTGACGTTTAGGTTCATTTTTCAAAATAAACGCCTGAAACTATGTATTGTGACACTAGACACATTAGGGAAGCCATAGAAAAGGTAATCTGGTTGATAGCCCATTCACTGCTCAATAGGGACGCATAGGAACGCAGAGCCTTCTAAATAAGAGTCCCTTCCTGTTTGGATTTTTCTCAGGCTTTCGCCTGCAACATCAGTTCAGTTATACTCACAGACAATATTTTTACAGTTTTGGAAACTTTAGAGTGTTTTCTATCCTAAGCTGTCAATTATATGCATATTCTAGCATCTTGTCCTGACAAAATATCCCGTTTACTACGGGAACGTTATTTTTCCGAAAAATGAAAATACTGCCCCCTAGTCACAAAAGGTTAATGAGGAGTTTAAAAACTGTATGGTTGAAGAGATGGGGCAAAATGATTGGTTAATAAGTCTGGCTGCACATCTAACTTACTGCAAATTGAGAAATTATGTGACTAAACTCAATGACAGGAAAAATAAACTGTATTATGAAGCCAATATCAATGACATAAAGTATGAACTTTTAATAAAATTATGGGCAGAAAGACAAATTCAACTCCATCTTCCATTGAATCGGATGGCTTATTCATCACAAAACCATTTGATGCTGCCAATTATTTTAATGATTACTTCATTGGCAAAGTGGGAAAACTTAAGCAGGAATTTCCAACAACGAACAATGAGCCATCGTATTTATGCATAAAAAAACAAATAATGAAAGAAAACCATTGTAAATTTGATTATTGTAATGTTAATGTGGGAAAGCTGGAAAATGTATTGTTATCAATCAATAATGGCAAACCTGTCATTGACAAATTAGAGGGAAGGCTACTGAGGATGGTGGCTGACTCTATGGCCACTTCTATCTATCATATATTTAATCTGAGACTAGATGAAGGTGTTTGTTCTCAGGGGTCTTTTCAAAGTCCCCAAATCTAGAACAAATTCAAGAAAGCGTACAGTATTATATAGAGACATTATT